>NC_135662.1:58344080-58663606 GCF_964188315.1 Podarcis muralis | reverse complement strand
GGCCTTGTGTCCCCTACATGAATGGATATTGAATAATAAATAAATAATGTGTAAGGTTATTTTTATTTATGCAAATGCTTAGCTGTTTTTATGTACAGGCGGCAGTCATTTTGTGTGCATCCATCTGATGTGCAACCAATGACAACATGAGTCCTTTTGGACCTGGAAGAGTGTAGAATGGGGGTTGGATTGGAGTGGGTTTTATGTATGCACCACTGATGGGTGGGGGCCAGGAATGGAACCCCCATGCAAAATATGCAGTTGTTCATTGTATGTTTTTATCATATTTTTGTGTGTGAACTTCCTACTAAGTTCAGTGGGATTTATGCCAAGGTAAGTCTACAGAGCACCGCAGTCTACATTTTTAATAAACACTCGGCAAGAATAAAGCTCCAGTCCTTGGACAGTCCAACTATAATAAGGGATTTTTGTCAAGGCCTTCCCAGAATAAAGTTTTTTAAAATAATGAGTCTTAACAAATTACACCACAGTGATCTAGGCACCATAAAGCTTGGAACTGAGCCATATACAACACTATCTCCATACTGCTGAATGCTTGTTCCTTGGCTGCATCCTAGACTGTTTTAAAGTCTCAAAGAAGTTGGCTTTGCATTTGGAAATGGTGTTAAATGATGAAAGACAATGCTTTAAAAATAATGTTAATATTAAATACATAAGCAGGTTTTCAGACTGCCTGTGTGATTAGTCCTAGAGGAACGGTGCCAAATTTGTCATTAAGGTAGATCTAGGAATACAAAGTGGCTGTTAACAGCATAGAACGCAAGCATGTTTCATTAAGATTCGTTTGATCATCTTAAAATAAGGGCTGTAATGATTTGCCATCACTTTACCAAGAGCTGGAATGTTCTGCAGTATTCTAATTTAGACTATTCTTCATAATACGGAGCCCAAAGGTCAGAATTCAAGAGTCATTTTTGGTTAAAAGCTCTGTCTTAGAGACTGCAAGTCAGTCTCTTATATATTCTCCAAACCTCCAAGCCCCCACCCTTCCAGCAAGTCACGGCAAATATACTTAAAGTAATTAAACTATAAAGCTTCAGCTTGTTTTAATATTCACACTAATTTGGTGTTTGGGAGACATGAAACACAATGGAATGATATTGCAATTATAATATTACTTGATTTGAAAAGAGATTAAGTAAAGGCACAATATGTAATGTAATTCAAAATTAGCCGATACCTTCAAGCTCCCATTTCCAACCATTTTTTGGTTTTGTGGGTTAGATGCTGTCTTAAGGTAAGGTGTACTTGTACAAAGTGCTCAAAAAAATCTGAATATATTAAAGCTTTTTATGCAGTATCCTAGCAGACTTGGTTGGCAAAAATGGGGAGAAGCTGGTCACCAGAGAAATTGGGGTGTGTGTACAGTGGTAAAGAGGATAGCTAAACCATGGATATCACTTGTATATATTTCTAGAGTGGGTCTGCCATATTTTGGCTTGATAAATAGAAATGCAGGCCTACTGTTTGTCAACCCCAGTCATTTGCACCCATTCCATATACAGTTTACCAAATCCTGCCAACACCATTATTATTATTATTATTATTATTATTATTATTATTATTATTATTATTATTATTATTATTGAAATGATGTTCCTCCCTGTACCCGTAGATCTCAGGGCAGTTCACAACATGGCATTTTAAAAGCTCCCACTCCTATTTTTAAAAGCCACACAATTCACACAACTGACCAAGTTCATCACTGAATGGGGAGGAGGAAATTGCAGTGTGTGTGGCAAAGTGGGGCCCAGAGCTTGGGGGGCAGCAACAGAGTGTGGGGCAGCTTTTGCTTGTCCACTTCAGGCAGCACATGTGTTAGGGCAGCCTGGTGACAGAGGGGGCAGAGTGATGAGGTGTTGGGTTTAATATTTGTATTTACAAGACAGTCCTTTTGTGCTTTCACGCTGTGAAGTATTTTCTGAAGTTTCAGGTACTCTTATATGATGACATTTGATAGGTGAACTTTTGGACAGATGCCAGGTGGAATGCTGTTAAAGCATTTGCCACACACACACACACACACACACACACACACACACATATATATATATCCATCACCCTCTCCCACTTACAGCAGATAATGAAAGATGGCAGGCTATTGCTGGGTGGTCTCTAGTCCAAATAATACAGCATGTGTGTTTACACCAGGTGAAAGGATTACGACTAAAGTGCAGAAAGTGAGGAGGAATAGGAATGTTGATTTACATGCTTAGCCTTTCGGTTCAGCCATCTGCGAGGCAAGTAAAGGGTGCTTGATTGTTTCTGAGTCCATCGTTTATCTATTTTGTGTTTTGATGAGAACGACTCTGAAGCCCTGGAGTGTCTGTTTGATAGGTACCAGCTCAAAGCATAATGCATTAGTAAAAGCCTGAAAGTTAAACCTCATCACTCTGTGCCCTCCTCCCCCTGTCATTTTATTTATTTGTTTTAGTAGCTTATGTGTTCAGTAGGATACTGAAACAGGCGGTATTCAAGTGAGTGTATTGATAAAAGAAATGTCTTGCTGCCATTTTACTTGCACCACAGGAAAGAGGGAAGGGAAGGAACGTTTATTTCGAATTGAGGTTAGCCGAGGTTATCTATTTTTTGCCTGAAGCTATGGACTGTTGGCAGTTACAGGTTACTAATCTCTCCAAATCCTACAAAATCAGCACATGTGTGAGCTCTTGGAGTATATGAGCAATCCTCCAGAATGCAGCTAGCAGTTGGCAAGTACAGTGATTCTGCCGAGCCTGTAAAAAGCTGGAGGAACACCTCAGCAATGTTACGTGTTCCCCTTAATCAGTCCTTCCCTCTAGAGACTGAAACGGGTGACTTGGAAGGGGTGTTGCCCGGATCTTACTTTTCCACCCCACCCACCTTCTGCAAAGACTGAGATTGAGAGTGGAGGGAGGAAAGAAGAACCTAAAGCCATGCACAAGTTTCTAAATCATTCGGAGGCTTGCCTTAGGTAATTGATTTCGTGCTGGGGAAAGGAGGAATGCCAAGGAAGGCCGGAGCCAAGCTCTGAACCCAGAGATGATGCCACATCAATGCAGTTCGTCAGGCTGGCATTCTGGCTTTTATAATTTATCCTGGTGCCTTGTGTCTGTGTGTTTTCACCACTGTATTTAAAGAAAACACACCTAACAACTGGATGCCCGTAGAAGGCAAACCACTTTTGGCGCTTCTTGTTTTCTTTCTCCCCCTGTGGAATTTTTGGCGAGTGTTTGCTCGATAGCTGTGTTTGCTGACTCCACCAGTCCTCTTGGCACAGCTGCTTGGTCTCCACCTACTCAGTGACCTCAAAGAGGACTTGTGAGGACAGACCCTGCTAGAAAACAGACTCTCCATATCTACATTTTTTAAAAAAGGCTTTGCTCTCTGTCCGTAATGGTCTTTGGAGCAGAATTGCCAGAGTTTGAGGGGAAATTCTGCAGCAGCTTAGGAATGAGGTTTCATCATGCTTTTCCTATGAAACAGCCTACTTCAGCAGATGGTTTACCAGAGTTTGCTGAAATACTTTCATTCCATTGAGGTGAGCAGAAAAACCTCCACACATGCAGACTCACACACCATACGTACTTTATTTTCCCCACCCCCTCTTATCTATTTCCCACCTTAGTGGATCTATGTAGGATTGTAGATCAGTGGTAGGGTATCTGATTTGCGTGCAGAAGGTTCCAGGTTCAATTCCTTTCTCTGAAATGCTGGAGAGCTGCTGTCACTCAGTGTAACAATAGTGTAAAGATAATGCACTACTAGATGGACCTCTGCGGTGTGCCTAAGATTGAGACAGCTTCCTCATGCAGAAAGTGGAATGCATAAACTAGCATTCAGTATGATCAGTCCCCCTCCCTTCCACACCAATACACAACTAGGATACATGTTGCTACCTCCTCTACCTGATTTCTTTTGCAGGTATAAAGGGAGCCATCTTTTAAAATACAGATGATTGCAAAGAGATTTTTTCACCCTTGCACAAATAACTCTTATCCTGTTTTGCATCAAAACATCTTTTCTTGTCTTTTTATGGATAATGATAATGAGCAATGAGAGAACAGCTTCATAGATGATAAAGGACATTACAGAAGCCATGCTGCGAGTTAACTGTAAACTAAATTGTGTTCAAATCATCAGCCTAGGGGAATGGTCCCCTGCTGTGCTTTCTCCTTTCTCTGATTTCCAATAAGATTTAAAAGTTTTGTCGCTGCCAATAAAATGTGCGGCATTGGAAGAAAAACACTGAAATTGTTCCACTAATTGTGAAGAGGCAGTGCTTAAAATGCTAAAATAGCTGAGCCGCTTTTCTTATGCCTTAACGGGTGTCTACATGTTTGGGTTTGCTTTTCATGTGCCACTGACCCTCTGTCTTCATCTGAGTTTTCTCCATGTCCTGGACTGGGAGTGAGCGGGTTTGTCATGCTGGGCTTTATCTGAAAGTCAGAAGCACTGTGAGTCTCTTGTTTCTTCTGGACAGTCTTTCCTCACAAATCCTTTGGCTTTTGATGTGCAGAGGTCTTGTGGGGAGTATAGTATTACAATATAATAAAAGTTTGTATAGAACAGCTGCATATGTAAAAACAATTTTTAAAATGGCATGTATAGAAAGAAGTAGAAATTGCACATGCAGAGTGATTAAGATTAAAAATAGCAATTGCACAGTTTAAGCTCAATGCAAAGTGCTGGTTTTGACCCATATGTGGCTCAGGACCCCAATACCTGAAGGGCCATCTGTCCCCACATGAACTGACCCACACCCTGCATTTGGCATCCAACACCCTTTCTGTGTGCCTCCTCCTAGGAAAATGCAGAGGAAGGTGACATAAGAACAGGCCTTTTCAGTGGTGGCTCCCCACTTGTTATGATGATGATGATTTATTAAATTAATATACTGCCTTTCATCCAAAGATCATAGGACGGTTTGCAGTATAAAGTTGCTGGACTCTTATCTCCCAGAAGCCCCAGCCAGGATGGCCAGCGGTCAAAGATGATGGGAGTTGATTCCAGTAACATCTGGAGTGCTCTCCCCAGGGAGATATGCCTGATACAACCACTATCTTCTTTTAAGTGCCAGACAAAAACATTTCTCTTTACCCTGGTTCTCTCCCCTCCCCTCCTTAATTTGGAGGCTTTTCAATGTGTCTTGCATTTATACGTGTTTAGGTTTCTATTCGGCTTTGGTTTTAATCATTGTTCTATTTTGTAAATCACTTTGGGTTGTTTTTGCAAAAGAAAAGCAACTAATAAGTGCAATAAACAACAACAACAACAACAACAACAACAACAACAACAACAACAACAACGGTAATGCATGGAATAAATTCAAATGCAATTCAAATACCTTTATGCCGAAGTGACTTCCATACAACTTAAAAAAATCATGTATAGTAAAACAAAGATACCATGGTTGGTTGCAAGGAAGGTGAAAAACATGAATTCCATATAATTAACTGCAGGCTGTCTTTGCTGCTGGTACCTATGCAGTTGGACACCAGAAGAAGAGCAGTCTGTTTTGTGTATCTTTTGAGATACAGCAGTTGAAGGAAATGGAACAAATCCCTTGAGAGTGAAGGTTTCGCAAAATATATGGCAGAAAAAGCATGCATGTGGAAAGCAGTGATAGAGGCACACATTCATGCAAATAAATGTGGTTGCACAGACACTGTACTATAGAGGACGCATTGATCTTCAATCCCAGCAGCTGCAGCCAGCATTTCCAGAGTCTGGGATGGTTTTAATCCAGCAAAATCGGGAGGGACACATGTTTCCTATCTGTGTTCCTAAGAATGAGATTGCAAAAGGTTATGTTGAAACCTATATCACATCAGGAGTTCTGGCCATGCACCTTCTATGGTGTTGCGAGTAACCCTGGTACTGATGGGATCTGAGGGTTCAGAGCGATCTCATGTTTTGCAGAACCAACTATCACATGGTGTGGAAGCTCTGTGATCAGATCTCCTGATTTTATTTTATTTTATTTAACTTCAAAGCAGGAGTGGCTGTTCAACATGGTAGCTTACATATGTTACTTTCTCTCTCTGTGTATTATTTTAAATCAACACATTTTGATTTAAACAACACAGTGCCTTCCTACTTCTAAAAGTCTCCTTTAGTGCTGCTTTGGAAATATCCTGAAAACGTAATGTGTGCTCACCCAAGTAGGGAAATTCATATTTTTTATTTTATTTAGCATTTGGCTGCCTCTACCTTCTGTGGAATCCCTTGGCGATTTTAAAGGGTCAGGATGTGTCCCCATTCTCATCTCTCTCTTGTGGGGCTTTCTTTCCAGAACCCTTGTAATGCAGAGAAACTGGCAATTAGTGACCTTCTGCATCAGTAGTTCCTTCTTCTGGGCATTAGACTTGATGTTATGCATCTTGGCATGTGAAGATTTAGAGCATGGCCCCCTGACCCCATCACCAGAGCAGTGGCTCCAGCTGCCAAAGATGTAGGGGAAGAGTAATGGGAAAATGGCAACCTATGATCTTCTATATATGGATGAAAGCAAGCTTAGGTAGTTCTAGTTCTCTTATTTACTTAACTAACAAGAAGCATGTTGATGCAGACCAAAAGTACAGCAATGTCAGACTTGTTTAATATGCCGATATGTATGCAAGAGTGTTTTAAGTAGGGAGAGGTATACCAAGAAAGGGGGAATTCCATATGGTACATGTGTTATCTGTGCCCAATTATGCGGTCAACCCAATTATGCGGTCAACCAAACTCAGCCCAGATGCTGGTATGCATTTATCAGATGCTTTTCTTTTGCTGAAGTCCATGAATTCATCTCCCACTCTCTCATGTGTGTATGTGCGTGTGAGAGAGAATTTCACATAGGCAAAGTTAATACTTTTGGACTAAAGCTATAGATAGACAAAGTCTTTTTGGGCTTCAAAGTAATTGGAAATAAGAGTTGACATGTCAAAAAAGCACTCACTTCAATTAGCAACAGTGATGTTTCAACACTGAAAGACTCAGGAAGCAAGATAACTAGGTTTGACACACTAAGAAAGCATTGTAGGCAGCTGTGTGACAGTGTTGAGAATTTATCGCCAAGGATTAGTAGCTTAATTAAAAAAACAAAACTCAAGAGAACATTTAGAAATAAATATCTTTGTGACTTTTAACACACCTGTTGCTTAATTATACTTAGTAGACTATTCCACATTTCTACTACAGTGGAAAAAAATAATAATTTGGGTGGCTTTTGAACTAATGTTTTTTGTTGTATACAGATAATAGAATTTGGCAGATAAAGTGTGTTCTTTAATTTTAGGGGGGCTGACAATATTTGAAACATGTATTTTGCAATCATAAGGCCTATAAACTTGCTTATTTCAAGCTAAAAGTGGAGGTGCTAAGAAGCGGAATTCTGTGGTCTTCAATATTGTCTAAGGCTTTTCTGTACTTCCTTAGAATACTGCTAATATCCAGTGATGTTGGATCAGAATGGTTGAATATGGGGTTTTCACCCTTGCCAACAGGCAGACTCTCCTGTTGTCCACCAACTGTAGCTCTTCAAAAGTAGCTCTGTGTAGAAGACAATGTTGCAGTTGTTTCCTTGGCATTGCTAAGCTGTGGGTGGTGATAGGTAGGCCTCTAATTCTTCGGGTGGTTAGAAAATAATTTCCTGTTCTCCAGGATTAGCTTTTGTTTATTGATGAACTGTAGTTGATAAAATGCACTCATGGAAGTAGCTGTCACTTAAGCTTTCCAAAGCAGTCCTAGATCCAGGGCAGAATTCTTTAACCTTGGGTCCCCAGAAGTTGTTGGACTACAACTCCTATCATCCCTGACTATTGTGCTAAGCTAGCTGGGGATGATGGGAGTTGCAGTCTTGAAGAAGACTATTCTAAGGGCTCCCTAAAATCCATACACAATCCATTAGGAGCAGGAATGCCCCCTTTAATCATATGCTGATGCCAGATCAAAAATATTCCTCTCAGGTAATCAATTCCATCTTATCTGGATTCAGTATTAGTTCATGATTCACTTGGTCATAGTCAGGACTGGCCCAAAATATTTTGTTGCCTGAGTTGCAGCAGTCTAGCCAAGACTAGTCAGTATATTTTTGTATCTGAAGTTAAAAACCCCACAAGTGTTTCTCTTACCCCCAGCAACAGTGAATTAAATAGGTAATCATTTGCTGGCTTTTCAGTATACCTCAAATCATTCTGCCTAATGGTCTTGGCCAGCCCTGGCTATAGTTTTCAAGACCCTGGTTCAGGACAGAGACTACTGCTACCAGGTTGGGAATGAAAAGCAAAGGTAAATGTCTCAGCCTATTGAAATCACCTCCCTCCAGTATCATTATGCACGATTTGCTATTAGCACAACAGGCCCACAAATCTTTCAGTGTTTTTGTATTTGCATGCAATTAAATACGTATAAATTTACAGAACTGCTTGTAACTGTTTCAGGTGCAACAGTGAGCATTGGCACAACACACCTGCACAAATTGTCTTAACATGATTCGAGCATGGGGAATTGCTGAACTGTATATAACCTAGGCATTTACAAAACCACAAACTGCTAGACTGTTACAATAGTGACCTTGTCTTTAGCCTTCCACTCTTGCACTGCCTGTAGGATGGAAATTTCTCAACCACAGTGGGAACAAATTTAAGGTTGGGCTTCCAGTGCTGTTGCTTAATTTAGGGTCTTGCTTCCACTTTGGATAAGTTGTCTAAATTGCTTACTTGTACATGTGTCCTCTTATTTTCCCAGCCTGTGTTTCCTTTTCTAGCACTCTTAATACTGCAGCTAGTAATTCACCACTTCCCAACCTCTTAGCTTTGGACAGAAGCCACAGCATTGCATTATAGTCGGTCCAGGGGAAAGGTTCTGACCTTCAAATTTTATTCAGATTACATTCTCCTCACTTAAACAAGTGAAGGCTATCTTCTAGAAGAAAACAGCCTTTCCCCCTTGAATGTCCAAAAACATCTGTGCAAATTCCAAAGATTTGCTATCTGTAGGTTATAAATGCTTTGTATGGGATGGCTAAGCAAAATCCTATGATCTCTGTGGAAATGTTTAGTGACATCTAGGCAAAGGGGCATATCTCAGTGGGAGAGCAACTCCTTTGCATGCAGAAGGTCCCAGGTTCAATCCTTAGCATCTTGAGCTAGGGCCAGGAGAGACCCCCACCTGAAGCCCTGGAAGACAACTTCAATGCACTGTAGACAGTAGTGAGTGAGATGGACTTTGTATACGGCAGCTTTATATATTAGCCTGTTAGAAATGTTGTTTGCTTGGAAATTGTTGAAGTCAATGGTGTTTTCTTCCCAGTTTAGCATTTAGCAAATGTAAGAATGAGAAAATATTTTTACATGCCCAGGAACTTCTCAGATGTTTATGACTTGGTATCAGAAATTTGCCTTGCTGATAAAGCAGTTTAGTTCATCACAACTGGGGTCAAAGGTTTAGATCAGGGTTTCCAGCTTTTTGGACTACAGTTCCCGTCATCCCTGGCCACTGGTCCTGCTAGTTAGGGATGATGGGAGTTGTAGTCCAAAACACTTGGAGACCTAAGTTTGGGAAACCTGGCTTAGATAATGGTTAGACAATGTGTTACCTTCCAGATGTTATGAGAATACAGCTCCCATCATCCCTGATCATTGGCTTTGCTGGTTGGGCTGATGGAAGTGTAGTCCACAACATCTGGAGCATGCCATGTTGGCTATCCCTGGTTTAGTCACCCATTTAACATCACCTATTAATTGTTATATTGAGCAAGGAGTCAAAAGAGCATCCATTTTAGTGCAGGGCTATAGAAACATATGATGGATGCTTGTAGGGGAAGACATGAAGAGTAACTTGTCATTTTTCCTTAATGCATTTTTGGAATCAATAAAGGTGAATGATTTTAAAAACTCTTATCTGTATGATTTCAGTGTAGCTCACAAATGAGACCCTAAAAGTATAAATTTAGCCTAATCTTCTAAAACTGTTTATGGGCTCATCAACCCTGTTACCGCCTGGCCTGCAAAAATATTTATATATTTATCTGAACAAGTCACAGTCACTATTACATAAAACACTACATGAGGATATTTAGGCAAGACTGAAACATCACAATCAAATTCCCTCTAAATTCCCTTAAAAAGACAACAGACTCGTACATATTCACAGGTTTCAAATTATAAAATGCTAGAACACTTTTCCAGATTCCATTCTGAGGGATTGGACACAAACAGTGAGGATTGGGCCTGTTACATCTACCTCCCTGAAGCACAGCATTGGCACCCCACAGGGATGTGTGCTGATTCCCTACCTGTACTCGTTGTATACACATGACTGTATTTCATCTGATCCATCTACTGCAATTATTAAGTTTACAGATGATACTACCATAATGGGTCTCATTACAGGTGGAGTTGAATCAGCGTACAGGGGGGAGGTTCAAAAAGTATCTACATGGTGCCTAGAGAATAACTTTCATCTAAATATTAGCAAGACAAAGGAGATGGTGTTGGACTTTCAGAGGAAAAGAGGGGAACTTGCTCAGTTGTATATCGGGGGGCGGGGTTGTGTGGAGAGAGTCTCTTCCTACACTTCCTGGGAATTTACCTTAGTGAAGACCTCACTTGGAAAAACAGTATAACTCACGTGGTTAGGAAGGCCCAACAGAGACTCCATTTCCTCAGGGTCTTGCGAAAGAACAATATTAAACAACAGTTGATGACCTCCTTCTACCGGTCCACAATCGAAAGTGTCCTCTCATATTGTATCACAGTGTGGTACGTTGGCTTGACAGCCACAGTCAGAAAGTCTTTACAGAGGGTGGTGAACACAGCACATGATATCATGGGCTGTCCCCTGAGCCCGCTAGATGACATCGCAAGGGATCGATGCCTTAGAAGAGCGAGAAAAATTCTCAGGGACAATTCACACCCCGGCCAGCACCTCTTTAATCTTCTACCCTTGGGCAGGAGATATAGAAGTATAACCAGTCATACCAACAGGCTAAAAAACAGTTTCTACCCGTGGGCTGTTAGGCTGCTGAAGGGAAAATAATATAGTGCAACTGACTTTCAGGGTTGGTGTGTTGTGCGACAAGAACACAGAGTGCAATGAGATTGAGTGTTTGGGGGGGGGCTCAGTTAATTTCATTGTACACTGGTTGTACATTGACAATAAAGGCATTATTATTATTATTATTATTATTATTATTATTATTATTATTATTTCTCTCTATACTGTCCTTTATCCTAAATGGAACACATTCTTATAAGACCAGTGCTACCATTCTAGAGACCCAACCATTTTAATTAACAGTGCCGTCCTACGCATATTTACTTTGAAGGACCCTTACATCCCTGTAAGTATCTTTTAGGACTACAGCACAGCTACTGTCTCATCTTAAAGTTTGCAAGAGATAAAAGGTAATTGTGTTATTCCTTCTAGTGGTTTCATAACTGATTGGAACACTCACATTTCTTTGCTCATGAGTGAATCTTCACCTGCTATAAAGCTCCTAGCTCATGGAGGAAAGGGTATTTCTCTACGTGCTTAATCGCCAAACCTTTAAAATGTTTTTAAAAGGTTTATTATGTGCTGGTTTTAGAGTTCCTGTGAGAAAATATATAACTGCCATATATAGTACAGGGTCTACTTTTAATTGTCTTCTCCCTTTAAAAAACAGAACCAGACTTTCTTTTTGACATAAAATGACTCAAGATCTTTCTGTGGTGATTTCCCTCTCTTTCAGGTAGAACTCGTGTCAGTGCAGTGAATGATGATTTATCTTTGAGAGAGTCAGTAATTAAAGGATTTACTTGTGGGACTGTGAGTTCCTTCCTGTTGCAGGACAGATATCTCAGGTAAGTGAGTTATGGGATTCTGTGTAATACCGCAAGCTTTCTTTTAGCAGACCTACAGTTAAAAACAGGGATATTACCTAGATGTTTTCAGATTGGAATAGAAACCCACTGTGATACTGTAGGGACACCCTTTAATTAAAAGACAAACTACCGACTTCTGTCTTCCTGTTTGGTATTCTTGAGGGTTTCCATAAGCAGCAGTAAAGAGGTTACTATGAATCAGAGAATTACAGATTTGTAGAGTTGGGAGGGAGTCCCGAAGGTCCACACTCGAAGCAAATTTCATACACTTTCTATCTAGTAACAGCCAACACTGGATTCCCCCCCCCCAATGAGTTCTTGTGGACAGTGCGTTCTGTTTGACAACTAGCTCTTTCTTGAAGAAGCTTTACGTTAAGCCTTAAATCAAGAGTAGAAAGTGTGGAGTCCAGTCTAATTTGCTCATTTTCCTAGATATTGTCCTCCTTTTAAAATGGGTCTATTGACATAGAAAGCCTCCTCTGTATTATTTATTTTCTTACACTTATATGCCAACTTTTTCTGTCTTGGAAAGGAAGTCAGAAACAGTTTAACTTTTGATATTTTTTTTAATCTTCTTTGCAGAAAGGTTGTTTGTCCTTTTGAGGCACCACTACAGAACCAAAACAGGACATTCCCCCTCTTTTCGTGTAGCGAGACTTGCGTTTTTTCAGTCATCCAGACTATAATTCTCTAAGTCAAGCTGATCTGCATATGGCTTCTGTTATTGGCTGTGTTTAACTGCTGTACTTAGTTTTTAGTTCCCTATGTCCGTCCCCCCCCCCTTAAAACCCACATGATGCTGATTCCCATGAGTCTGTGAAGATTCTGAATTGGCATCATATGCGGCAGTCTGATGAAGTGATAAGTATTTCACACTCTGATTCTTCATCTTTTATGGTGTGCAAGTTAAAGATCCCTTTCATACTCAAGTAAATGAATAAAAAGAACCCCTTTTCACATCTGGAAGACCTTGTGTATCTTTGGCCAATGAGACTATATGACATCATGTGATGTTATATTGGCTTAATGTCTAGCCAATATAGCAAAGCAGAATGTGTTAGAATCCCCAACCTATGGATTAATGTTATTATTCCCATCAGTACGGTTTGTAATAGGTTCCATATTCAGGAACAAGCTGTTGGGTTTTTCTGTTATCGTAGCCAATGCATGTATGTATGTGCATGTGAAGATAGATTTTTGGTATCTTGTGTTATGATACAAGACATGCAATAAGCAATGCATGTCTTAGAGACAATTTACACGTCGTGCTGAGTTTGTGGACACTGCCGAAATCAGCAATAGTGTGAGCATTCTGTTATTCTGTGATCTCACTGCCTCCTGCCACTCTGTGTGCATGGTTGCTTATTTTTGCAGGATTGTTTGCAGGATTACTTTCCCAAGTAGTTTGGCTCTGGTTACATGGGTGATAGTTTGCGATTATTCCTCTTACACTGGGTAAAATATTCCCATGGAAATATATTGTGAAATCTATCTTAAACCTGCAACTCCCCCCTGCCCGCCGCCGCATAACTGTGCAACCTTCATTCTCATCTGCATCTGTGTGTCTCACTCAGTACTTTTCATTCTCCTTTGCAAAAAACGGAGGAGGGCCAAGGGAGTTGATGGCAAGCATTCCTTCTTTCCCTTTCTTGCATGGTTCTGAAGGAATGCGGCCACTTTTGCGGAACTGATTTTGCTACCCGCTCCATCAATGCTTCTGAAAGCTTTGCCAATAATTACTATTAGCTGTTGCGCTGTTTTTATACAAACAGAGAAATTTAAGTTCTAGTCTAAAACCAATCAAGGGGTGGGGTGGGTGGGGGAATCTTTCTTTAAAATGGTTTTGAGAACACGTTTTGATTTGGTTTTCCTATTCCCCCCCCCCTCACCACCAAGTCAGATGGCTGTTGCACTTGTTTATTTATTTAATGGGAATCTCTGACGTCTTAATGAAAGACACACAACCTTTAAACCTCATGCTCCATCAAGTGCAGCGCCTAAAGCATGTGTAATTAACGTACACATGTAGTGACAGGAATACACATGTGATTTTCGTATTGGAAAACTAAGATACAGTACTTTGATTTTGGTAACCTGGCCAGCACTTGGCTCAGACTTAGATGTGCAGTCAGCATAATGTAGGTCATAAAGTCTGAGAGAGTGGTGTGATTCACTAGTAGAGCTCTATGAACAGCTCTATGAACCCTTTGAATTTATTTATACTAAAACAGGGATGGGGAACCTCTGGCCCTCCAGTTGTTGTTGGATTCCAAACTGGCATTCCCAGCTCAGTGGCAAGGGATGAGGGGAGTTAAGGTCCAATAGTCTTGGGAGTCCCATGGACTGCAAGAAGATCAAACGCATCCATTCTTAAGGAAATCAGCCCTGAGTGCTCACTGGAAGGACAGATCGTGAAGCTGAGGCTCCAGTACTTTGGCCACCTCATGAGAAGAGAAGACTCCCTGGAAAAGACCCTGATGCTGGGAAAGATGGAGGGCACAAGGAGAAGGGGGCGACAGAGGACGAGATGGTTGGATAGTGTTTTCGAGGTTACCAGCATGAGTTTGACCAAACTGCGGGAGGTAGTGGAGGACAGAGGTGCCTGGCGTGCTCTGGTCGATGGGGTCACGAAGAGTCGGACACGACTAAACAAAGTCTTGGGAGGTCCATACTCACCACACCTGACACACCTAACCCTGCACTTTCAAGGTTTGTCCGGAGTGCACCATTATCATGGATGTGTGTCTTTTTAAGAATAGAAAGTTAGTATTTAATATGTTGCTTGCTATTGCATTTAAAGCCCATTTTTTTTTATTAGGGCAGCTAAATTGCACTATTTAGGTTTGGAGTGCTAGAAATGTGCATGGACAGAAATCATCCATTAATAAATTGCAGTATAAATTAGGCATAGCTGCGTCCTTGTCACTTCTTGCCAATGCCAGCCATGCCATATGTTTTTTGTGTGTGGGGGAAATGGAGCTTAGTCTTCATATAGCTGCTTTTCTTTCCCTTAACCAACAGTTTGGGTCACATTTTCTGGCATCACTGAGATAGCATTAATGCAACTCCTATGAGATGTAACTATGTTTTAAAAAGTCTGACTGAAGAGAATAATGAGCAAGTAGACACCTCCCATGAATCTTGAAAGACAAACCAGTCTCCTTGGCATTAGGAGGGAAGCACAGTTGCCAGTGATATTTTTAGATACGGTTGCTATCCAGACATATGATACATGTAAATCCCTTAAATTCTGTTGGCTTTGGGTCCTAAAATCATCAAAACATTTACAGAACTTTGGGGTGGGGGGAAGCAGTAAGTATATAAGCATTGTAAAAAAACACACCCTTTGTTGCTCTATAATATTGGTAAGTATGTTGAAAATGATAAAGTGTACAAAACTTCCTTCCTTTTTTATTGAAGTGATTTATTGCCCGAATAAAAGACTGCTGGAATACATCGTTCTCAGTTTTCTATATATGTAAAAAAGAAAAAGAAAGGATGAATCCTGATTCCAGCCAAAGTGACTCAAATTACCTACCTCTTTTCTTTCGCACTCCCTTCTCCCAATGTGTTTCTCCTCTGATTTTGATGTTGTGTGGGAAAGTTGAAGGCAGGTCACAAGTTTTAGAGAGGAGACTTCAGAAAACTGTTTTAAAAACAACAGCACAGCCTTACTAAAATAGAAGAAGTTGAAAGTTTGAAAATGAGTAGTTTTGAAAACAGGTCACCACTTTCTTCCTTTCAAGTCACTAAATTCAGATGTTTGGATGTCCTGATTACTTCTAAATATAATACCCAGTTTCCAGCTACTGTTATGGCATGGCATGCTAAATTAGGATGGCTGAGGATGGTTTCCTGCTTGTAAAGCTGATCTTTGACATTCTACACCAGATCGAGAGGTGATTTGGTTCCCTAATACATTTGGGAATTGCTAAAATGCTGTTGTAAAGGAACTGTCAGGAGGGCTTTGTGCCATTATTTTTAGATCTTTTTAAGGTTGTGTTTAGTCTCACTCGTGATCCTGTGAGACGTTAACTGTGGCGGTATAATTATTTTTAGAGAAAGCCTGGCCTGCATTTCCTAGCTACCACATAGAAGCTACTTTAAATCACTGTAGCTTATAGTTTTATTACATAGTTAGCTACAGGGGTAGAGCTGCTCACCACACAGAATAGGTGCAGCTTTTGCCATGTCCCTACATACTTAACAGAGAAGTTTTTTTGCAATCTTCTTATGCAGTGCTGGTTTTCAGTAGAGTCTAGCCATGCGGTGAGGCAAGTGTTAGTACTCTGACATTGTTTAAAAATATGGAGTAGTCAGGATAACACTCTTCATGGTAGTGTAAAGGTAATGAAAGCACATAAGAAGCATCCCAAAATTTTATTAGGGCATTCCACTCGCCCATCCCATCTTAAGTCTATGACCAGATGCAAACTTCATCACTTAAACATCAGCCCATCACAAAACGCCATTGCCTTGTTTACTACTTAGCCTGCTGAAGAATTTTGAAGATCTCAAAAGTTTGCATAGTATTTTGTGATATTTTGGTTGGTCTAATAAAAGTATCGCTCCAATAAGGATTTTAGAATCTTTCTTTGCAATGTGGATGGATGCGGCCCATGACTCAGTGTCTTATACTGCTGAATGTGTAAGGTTACTGGTAGCTGCCACAGGTGATAAATGGCCACATCTGTATCCATGGCATTTTTTTTTTGTTCATATAGTGGTGTGGGGAAAAATGCTTGGTTGATGTGATGAAAAAATTGCATGTTATGTGATACCTGCCACCATTTGGAGCAATGTGAAGTATCCGGTATGTGACTGCAGCAATGTGTAGACCGGCCCTGAAAGGCCTGGGATGAGCTTTGAAACATCTTGCACTTCTAAGAACTGTGGTGTGTTGATGGCGGCATGCACATATTAAAGTCCTTTCCAGCTATTCTGCCTCTGACCTCTGTTAAGTAGCTGATAATGGCATCACCTGGCTTGTGACCAGATCGCCTCCTTCCCTTTCCCCACAATGTAATATACTTTCTTTTACAAGGCTGTGGGTGGGTGGGTGGGGAGATATTTTGGCTAGCTACGTTTGCCCCATGATGTATTTGTTGAGTGAGACATTGTTCTGCTTTTTACATCCCTCAAAGGAAGTGTCTGTTGACACAGCCTCTGCTTCAGTCATCTTTTATTATACAACACTCTGGGAAGCCTTTAGGGCAATCCAATGGCCCTAAAAGCAGCTTCTTTCACACAAGGAGAGAGACAAGCCTAACCAGACACCAGCAGTTCATATTTCTTTATTTACAGAGATCTTTGTAATGATAATGTCAGGCCTCATAGAAGACTAGGATTGCTGATTTGGAGTTGTCTACTAGGTGTGGGAGTTAGGCCTCCCAGCTGTTGCTTTACCTGCCACATTAGAAGGAACACCTTCTCATTTTTAAGAATGAGCAGTGAAGCAGAACAGGCTAGTTTAGCATTTTAGGCATAACTGTTGAGGAACCTTTTGATAAAGCTGAATAGGACTTTCTGGGCAACCTGGGTGAGGGTGTTACTGGTATAGAACTAGCATGTAGATTGAATGTGGGAAACGTACATCTTCAGGCAGCTTCAGGATACAACTGAAAAGAGATCCTAATTGTTGTTGCTGTTGTTAGACCACTTCTTGAAATAAAGCTATTGAAGCAGTGCACACAGTAAAAACATAATTAAACACTGAAAGGCAACTTTTAAGAACAATAAAATCCATTAAACAAACTCTAGGACATTAACACTGTCCATAAAAATTCTAAAAAACCAAGGAAATCATTTCATCAAATATGAAATGTATCTTCCATAAATGACTGGAAACCACTTCAGAGAAACCCTTAGAAGAAAGAAAGAAAGAAAGAAAGAAAGAGAGAGAGAGAGAGAGAGAGAAAGAAATTCTTTGGTAGGCACCAAATCATCCCCAAAGTAGACTCCTGTCTGGTTTCATCTGGTAATAGATACTACACATAGGATGTCGCTAACCCTGATATTGTGTAGAAAAACTGTAGAATCATGAGTTGGAAGCGATATTGGAAGTGAAGGTCCAAGCTAGTACTCAGTGCAGGATCTGCAAAGCTGGCTACAACTATAGCATCTCTGACAGATGGCCACCCAGACTGCGTAAATAACTCTTGCAAAAGAGAGTTCATTACATCCTGAGGCAGTCTGCTCCACGGTCAAATAATATGTACCAGTAGGAAATGTATCCCACTGCTTAGCTGAAACCTGCTTCCTTGAAATTTCTACCTGTCTGTTCTCTTCTTGCCCACCCAAGAAACAGAAAAGAAGTCTTCTCCATCTTCTGGATCATATCTGAAGACTGCTATCATGTTTCCCCTTGCTTGTTTTTAAAATATATTATCTCTGAAATTAGCCACAACTGGTGGTTGGCAGATGGGTCAAACACAGGAGGAGGTGACAGCAGTAGCTCAATAGCTATTCAAGGCAAAACTTCTGGCATGACAACATTTCAAGCAGGGCTTAACAGAGTTTGGGAAAGGTGAGGCAAGACAGAGCTTCAGGCTAATAAAAATAAGGTGAGGCTTTGGGTGAGGTGAGCCAAACCGAAACAGAGCTTCAGGGGAGTTAAGGTGAGGTGTCAGATGAGGCCACGGAAGATGGTGCTTCAGGCAAGGCAAGATTCCAGGACTCTGCAGAGCAAGAGTGTTAGGCTGAAACAACCATCATGGGTAGTAATGATGGGAGCTGCAGCCCAGTAACACCTGGAGAGCCACAGGTTGCTCAGATGGAGGAGCCAAAGCCTGGGGCATCAGTTGTATGAGGCTTGCAAGGCTTCTGTTGGCTCCCCAGATCACTTGATTTGGCTAGACCTGACAGTGCAGCTTTCAGCCATATCATTTTTGGAGCCGTGGAGTGAGAAAAAGCATACAATCACCTCTTCCTGTCCCAGTGGCAGAGAAAGAGGGGTGGCGGTGGGAAACCTGGAACCTGCTGCCAGATTTTTCAGTTGGAATTCACTGATGCTTGTGTCTTGATGCTAGACCTTGGAAGATCCAGCCAGCTGGCTCTAATAGAACCACTGAATATTGAATGCATTCGAGGGAGAATCATAGAACAGTAGAATTGCAGAGTTGGAAGGGACCCCAAGGGTCATTTAGTCCAACTCAGATGTATCTTTGTATGCTGTGAATATATCAAACCACCCAGCTCTGTTTTGGCAGAAGAGATGTTGTAATTGTCACTTTTTTCTTTCTAAGTGGCTCTTGGTGTATACTTCAATTTAGCCACCCATTAACCTCTGTTCAGCCTGTCATAGTGGTTAGTAATAAGGAGAAAAAGACTGTCTGCTTCTCTGTCTGTTCTCTGTTATGTTTTGGCCAGATAGTTAAAATGTTTCTCTTCTGCTAGAGTATTTTAACCTTGCTAGCTCTGGTTTTGTTTTAATTGTTTTACTCCAGCTTTTAATGCTGTACGTAACAGTACTGAGATTTTACAGTTCTAAACCACCCTGGGAGCCCCTGATACAGCTGAAAGGTGGCATAAAAAACCCTTGTATAAATAAAAATACATTTTAAAAGATGGATTCTGCTATCCAATCTTTTAGCCTTTAGGTAGAGCATGGATTCTGATCCATAAAAGTGATCGTGAATGCAAAACCATTTAGCTTGGATATATCTTGAATTTGAAAGTCGTGGTTTGTGTCTAAGCTAGCCTTCATATTCCAATGCAAAGCTTTTATAGTTGGCTCACTCTTGCTATATCTTTAATTTAAGGCTAATTCCAGAAGCACTTCTATGTCATAAATGTAAAGGAAATACAGAAAATCTTAAGGTTCTCTCAGTCCTCCTGCTAATTAAGGGTCAAGGAGTAAGCTCTATTAGTTTTCATTATAATTGTAGTGCTATAAAGGTGAACAGAATTATATAGCTACATTACTTTACTTTGTTTAATGGGATCTACATCACCAAAAGAGTCTTGTATGTCTAGCAGGAGATCTGGACCTTGTGGCTCACTTAAAGTCCAGTAACACTTTAAAGACTTGGCTAGCTGTTATCTCTCCACCCCCCCCCCCCTTTAAAATAAAGAGTGAAGCTGATTTTAAATCAAAGCCTCAGTCTTGCTTAAATTCATTTATAGTGGGTTGTAGCCAACTAAGTGTTACTCAGAGTAGACCCACTTAAATCAATGAACCCAAGTTGCTCATGTTCATTAATTTTAGTGGGTCTCTTCTGAGTAGGATGAACATTGGATATAACCCAGTGTTCAAAGACGGGATCTCTATGACCGTTTGGTTAGTCCACAGAATTATATTTTACCAGCTAATTTCTAAAGGTGGGTAGGTCAAAATCAATGTAGCTTTGGAAGGTTCAGTCTGCCATCTTGATTCAAAATGGCGTCCGGTTGTATCAAAACATAGAGGAAAACATGGTCCTTGATCTCAGGAACTCTCATGCAAAATTAGGTTGCGATGTGTTAAGAGGTGTGCGTAGTGAACCAACTTTCCAAAATACGGTACATAATACATAGGTTAAAGTCAACCTGGGGTTACATTTATTTACTTTTAGTAGTTGAACTGTTGTTTCATGGTGCTATGACAAATGTAAAAACCATGCCTTGCCATATTCTGGTTCAACATTTTCTGGGAAAATTGGAAATGAGTACACAGAGACAACCAATTGACATGCTCAAATACTCAGTGGAAAGAATAATAATATCAGGGCTAGTTCAGATATTTCGGATGAGTGTACATACAGCCCACATATGAGTGCCACTGAAAAACAATTCCATCTGGTGGGCTTTTGTGTGTAAACTGGAATGTTTGTAAACAATGAATGTAGCACATGGTTGGAGTGGTTCCGATTTGCTTCACATTATTTAGCTGTTGAAAACAATAGCCCAAAATTTCTGTCTTTGGAAAACTACTTAGGCTGCAGTTTCCGATCCTTACATAAAAGTGCCCTTGAAATAATCTGTTTAGAATTACAGTGCCAGGAATTAATAGAAGTGGACAGGGTTGGAAAACTGATCATCTGCAGTAAATCAGACATTGTTCTTTTCCAGAATCCCTAGTACCAGCTCCAACTACATTAGGTTCATTCACACTGACTCATCTTGCAGGCTTCCAGCACTGCATGTTTTGTAATAGGAGGAGACAGCTATAAACCTGGCTTTGCCAAAATGGCTACTTTCCCAACTCTGCAGATTTAGGTAGGCTTAAGATCTCTCTCCTTCCCCCAGCCCCCTAAAAAGGCTGCTCTCCCTAAATTGCAAGGAATTACTTCTTCAGAACCATAGGTAGCTCAGGGAATAAGAGATAACTTGGTTCTCAAATGTCCATCATCTATTGCTTTGCTTAGGCAGGTGCAAAATAAGCTAGTTGTTGTTTGTAAGTGATAACAGATAAAAGCAGCCAGAGCCTTAAAAATTGCTAACAACAGGCAACACATGTCTGGATTTAGACACGGGTGTAAAAGGAGTAAAATCTGCTGTTTTGTGGATATGGGCAGATGATAAAACAGCGTATTATTTCTTGGTGCAGTTACGATATGATTTCTGCTTTTTCTTACATTGGCCTCACCTCTGTTGTGCTGCTGTAGCTTTGGCATGCATGTGCTTTTGTGGAGAAGGGTACACAAGGACCTGACTGCAGATCCTACAGATCCTTGTGCTAGCATTGCCATAAACAACTATAAATTGTAAGTTTCTGGGAGGTGGAAACTTCAAGGGCAAGAGGAGCACAGAAAAGGGAAAGTGTGTACAATATCAAATGCTGTCAGTCTTTGCATAAACCTATCTTCTTGGTAATACCATGGATTTCATTTGTCTTAAAGGCATGTGGGGCCCAAACTCTATCACTGAAAGCCCACATTTGTGCTTAATGCAATCTGTTGACTTTCTTCTCCTTTCCACCTTCTGTACTGATTTGTGGTGTTAACAGCAGGAGTGAGGCAAGAAGGGCGTGCAGGATGGAGTATCAATCAGGACAGACACCTTAGTTATACCCTGTGCTTTCTGTGCCTGAGTATTTTCAGTCTGTCTTACTGCCCTGTGGGCTTTATGTCTCCTTGAGTAAACATTCATGTTCTTCTCTTGGTCTTCTGTGGGTAAGAGAAGGTGAATTTTGCCAGTGATGGGAACTGCCACATATAGTTAATACTTTGTGTGTGACAGTATTGTTGGCAGAATTAAAGCAAACTAAGTAAGCCTCAGACACAGTCTTTGAACCAAGGCTTCATCTGGCTCAACTGTGAGCTAGTTTGCAGTATGTGTTCCCTGCACATTTTTGTTAAAGGTTAACAAAACTGTTTAGACAACTTTAATGGCTGTGCATCAATCTGCTGCATCAAGTTGATTAATGGAGCTCATTTCTGGAGTGAATTCTTTAATTGCTCCTTATTTACCGCAGGGAGGGGGCGTGGTGTACTTTTGATTAAGGCAGCTGTCTGGAGTGTTCATTCACCTTGTAAATTCAATTCGTGTCAGGGTTCATTTCTGAAATACATTTCTACCTGCTATTCTGAACCTTCTCCAAATGAGGCATCATCCTGGAAGCACGTTATTATAATTTGCGTGAGATGTATGTGCTTTAGTGATTGCAGCATCTTAACAGAAATCGATCTGAATGCATTTTAAGAGGTTGCTTGCTGGATTGTGAATTTGTCTTTCAACATAATTTGTTATTCCTTTTCAGGGGAAGTAACTTTAAATACGCGGTCATTAGCAGTCAACTCTCCCACATTTCTTGTCATTTCCCCTTCTGTCTTCAGGGGCTTCAGCAGAGCTCCGTTACCTGTAAGCTGCTACCTCTGTCTTGAAGAGAAACTGAAAGCAACACAGAATCATAGTTCATCCTCCAAAACCTGCAGCAAGGGGATGATAAAGGGATTGTTGCCTGTGATGTCTTCACCTATCCTTTAGTCACACACAAAAAACTGTTTTATAGTGTTTCCAGAACCTGTTTAGATAGCGGAATAGGTAAAAAAACAGATGTATATGCATATGTATGTATGTACTAAGGGAAATGATGCCTCTTATCATATCAAAAATTGTTTGCGGCTAACAAGGATGAAGCCATTCTGAATGTGGCCTTGCTAATGCAAATAACGCATGGTTGTTTTGGGGCATTGAGACCAGACTAAATGTGTATGCCATTATATATAGGTGTGTGTGCATGTGTACACATTGAGCTTTTTGTCACTAGGTCACACCTCAGCTATATATATCCATGTTCAGCTAGGAAGCTTATGTATGTGTTTACTCTTTTGCAGCGTCTGGGTATAAACAGGCAAAAATTGTGAGAGCTGAATCTTAGGATTAATCACTGCACATCAAACATTCTGATAGGTGTTTAGAAGAAGAGTGAATCTGTTTCCTGTTGGATACAAAAGCAAGGGGGAAATGATGGCTTTGAAAATCAGCCAGAGAAGCTGAGATCTGAAATTAAAAAGAATTAAGGCATTTGATGGCAGGATTTTTTTTAAAAAAATCGGTCGTCGACATTATTAAATACTCATTGTGAAACAGTAATACGGCAGGTGAAGGGCAAGGTTTGAAGGCCTGCAAAAATGATGGAAAACTATTTGAATGCAACTAAAAAAGTAAGTTGTAGAAAAGGAAAAAAAACAAAACAAAAACATGCAGCTCCAAAACTGCATCTTAAAACCAATGCAGTAGAAATATATAAAATGTAACCTAAAGTTCTTGGCCAATAAAGTGAGATGAGCGCCGCAACCCCAGAGTCATTCGCGACTGGACTTAACTGTCAGGGGTCCTTTATCTTTTTAACCTAAAGTTACTGGCCACCAAAAAACAATGGAGGTGTTGAAGAATGGAGATGGAATAAAAGCCTCCCTATTGTAGAAAAATAATGAGAAGTTTGGCAAAACCATTTGGTGAGATGTGTTTCTTTCAAAATGGAAGATGTAATGAGAACATCTGAGTTGTGTATGGAAGTAGGTGTTATTCCGTAGCATTGGTCTTTGAGCCATAGCGTGGACTGTGAGCCTATACCTGTCTGACCCACTTATCCTTGTGTCTCTAAGAGAGTCGCATTTGCTTATGCCCAACCTTCTGGGAGCAAGAAGTGGGCAAGGCTAGAAGTTAGGTGAGTAGAGTCTAATTGAACTGGACCAGAACTGGAGGATATGCAGATGCCCCTTCCAAATGCACACATACAGGGCACACGCAAGGACACACATGACTCGCTGTAGATGCATGACCCCCCCCACAGTGTATTCTCGTCTTGCCCCCCACTGAGCTCTGCAGTTAGGCTTGTGGGAGGAGTCTCCTTTCAGTTCTGATAGAAGGGTTTTCCCCCTAATTGCTGCAAGCTGAATGAAGAGGCCAGTGGACCACCAGTTTCCTACCCCTGCTTCTGTGTGCAAGTGGAGTGGAGTGACACACACATACACAGATGCAGTCTACTTGTTCCATGCCTGAATTTTTTCACAGCATGAAAGCTGCGGCACTTCTGCACTATCTTGCTGAGTAGTAAGCTATTAGTGGGACACGGGTGGCGCTGTGGGTAAAACCTCAGCGCCTAGGGCTTGCCGATCGCATGGTCGGCGGTTTGAGTCCCCGCGGCGGGGTGAGCTCCCATCTTTCGGTCCCAGCTCCTGCCCACCTAGCAGTTCGAAAGCACCCCTAAGTGCAAGTAGATAAATAGGTTCCGCTTTATAGCGGGAAGGTAAACGGCGTTTCCGTGTGCTGCGTTGGTGCTGGCTCGCCAGAGCAGCTTCGTCACGCTGGCCACGTGACCCGGAAGTGTCTCCGGACAGCGCTGGCCCCCGGCCTCTTAAGCGAGATGGGTGCGCAACCCTAGAGTCGGACACGACTGGCCCGTATGGGCAGGGGTACCTTTACCTTTAAGCTATTAGTAATTTAAACTCCAGAATAGGAAGACAACTACTGTGCAGTTATTGTGTGAAAAAGGGGGCAATGGTTGTGTTCCGAGCTGTTTTGCATTGTAAAGGGTCACAGCACAGTAAATGCTCTTGCGGCTGTTGATTATTAATAATATTTTTATAAGATTTATTACCTGTCCTTCACCATAAGGTCCCAGGGCAGGTAATAATAATAATAATAATAATAATAATAATAATAATAATAATAATAATTCATTATTTGTACCCCGCCCATCTGGCTGGGTTTCCCCAGCCACTCTGGGCGGCTTCCAACAAAGATTAAAAATTCATTACATTATAAACTATGTAAAAATTACAGTGTTAAAATCGGTCCAAACATTCAGAAGAATAGGATGGATCTTAAAAACATCTCTCTTGGTTGTCCAAGGCCAAGGTCAAATGAGTTGGGAAGGACCCCCAGTCCCCCTGCCTGCAATGCAGGAATCTCCTGCCCAATGTAGCGCTCAAACCCACGACCCTGAGTTTTAAGAGTCTCGTGTTGAATTGACCTAGCTATCCCTGGAGTACTTTGGAAAACCATAAAGTTCTTGTCTAGCTGTAAGACTGGCGTGGCCTCTTAACCTTCTTTGAAAGTGTTTTGGAGCTTATTATTGTTGTTATCATTTCCACCCCTGCTTCGCTCACACCTGCTGCAGCCAACAGGGAAAAAAAGAGAGCATTCAGACTTCTGTTCAAAGTTCAGTGTGTCTGAGAAAAGCAGCAGACACATGCAGACTTCAGAAGCCGCTCTACCTTAATTATTTGTCCTGATTGTAGCTGCAGATTGCCCCAATAAATGCTAATGATCCTGGATTCCTGCAGTCCTGTTAGCTTCCTTTCCCTCTTACTTTCTCCACTGAAAGTCTGGAAACCCAAGGGCTGGTTTCAACAAAGGGCACAGGAGGGTGGGAGGGAGATGAAGGGAAAGGCAAGCAGATAACAGCCACATGTAATCAGCATTTTATTGCCATCCTCAGGAAGTGGGAATAGTTGAGAAAGAAGAAGAAAAAGAAAGTAGATTGGAGCAAGGAAAGTTAATTACGGCGAGGTATTTGACAGGAAATTACAAAATACAGGCAGACAGAAGAAACACACTTTTAAAGCAGGCTAGGAAGTCTCCAGTTACTCCATGCTGTGTATTAAAATAAAATAAAAATAAAAAATCTCAAAAGCAAGTGCTGAAAATAGTAGTTTAAACAAAAGCGACCTTATCTGATAAAGACATTTTGAGCACAAAGGGAAATTTATATATTAGCCGGCAGTCTTCAAATAAACTGATGGTTTTGATAATAGCGTGGATTTAATTGTGGGGGTGGGGGGTGGGAAAGAATGAGTTTTCATTTGAATGACCTGCAGATGCAGCAAGTCCTTGCACAAACCGTCTGGGTTTATCTTGTACATACAAACATACGCACACTCTTCTATTCTTGTAAACATTGTTTATCGCTGTTTTGCAGAAATTGTAAAGGTAGACTTATGGATGTAGGCTGAAGCCGATAAATATGTGCATATTTTAAATGCTGCTCTGCAGAGCTAATATGATTCATTTCATCTGCTAGGGTATGTAGATGGAGTCACGGTTTATCCATGTTGGGGAATGAACGACAAAGCAACATTTTAAGGGAGGGTTCAGAATTCCCATGGCTTGACAGAGTTCTGGAAGATTTATCATGCTATTATCATTTCATTGTTGGCTTAAGAGTACCCTGTTCTTTACCATTCACCATGCCTGTCTTGTTATCCTTCTGTAAAGCAGGGAAACTCCCTTTTCCATGTTACCCATTTAAGCAGGAAAGAGCTTGTGGACTTTGCTCCCTCCTGCCTTGTTCCTCTGAATTGCCATCAGTTTTGAAGCTGGAAAGAAACCACCACTAAGAGACTAACACCTAATACAATTTCTCTCTCTCAGACTTAATGAAAACTGCATTCTATGTACTGGTAGCTATGGTGAAATAAGGACCCTGTGTTTAAACTCCATTCTTGGGTCCTGCCTGTATTCTATGCATCTTCCTTGGCCTTTGCAGACAACCTGAAGTAGTGGCACAATCACCAAAAAAAAGGTGCCTTTGCCCAATCCTACTAACAATCTGCCTGTTGGCGTGCTTTTTGTCTTACTTTTGCTAGCACGAATTCATGTTGCCCCAAGATGAGAACAGTTCCTTCACTTGCAAACAGTTAACATACTCTGAGCAGTAGAGAAGTGCTAATTGAGGCTGTGGGGATAGGAAGAGTCCTCTCGGATCATTATAGTACAGAAGGGAGACCTAGTTTTGACAGGTCACCTTTCCATAATGCACTCACCAATAACTGGATCATTTGTCTTTGGCCATCATTCTCCCCCATATAAAAAGCTACTTTCTTTTAGGGTTGCAATGATATAAGTTGTTTTAGTCTATTAATTATATGAGTATTAGTTCATCAGTCAACTAATTTATTAAATCTGCAAGAGTGTTCATATGGAGAAAATCATCATGCCATGCCGACTTAGTTTTTTTAGCCAATGGTCACGTTTTGCACCAAGGGCATTCCTCTGCACTCTCTCTGTCACTTGGGAGAGAGTGCTGCTCCTAAAGATGATGCCTGCCATCTTCAATTTGTAGAAGTATTTGTATCAAAATACATTGTTAAAAAACGACTGCATGATTTAGGTCAGCCTTTTGCTCTGCCAAAATGTTTAATTCAATGAATTTAACATTAATTAGCTCTTGATGAACCCTACTTAACTTTAAATAGATGTAGCTCTGTTTCAGTGATCTTCACAGTCTCCTTCTGAAGCCCGTGCTGAAAAACATAAGCTTACAGAAGCATGCCTTAAGACTACCTGGCACAGGAGATAGAGGGCATCGTAGCTCAATGGCAGAGGGCATGCTTTGCATGCAGAATGTCCCAGATCCAATCGCAGACAGTTGATGGGGAAGAACTCTATGTGCCCAAAATAGTGGAGAAGCTGTTACCTGTTGGCTGGTAGAAGGCTGTTTTCCATGCACCAAAGTGTACACTAGAGCTGCATTCCCTGATGCCCTCCAGGTGTTTCAGACTACAACTCCCATCATCCCCAGCAAGCATGGTCAACAGTCAGAGATGATGGGAGTTGTAGTCCAAAACATCTGGAGGGTGCTGGGTTGGAATGGCTGCACTAGAACATAGGAGTCTCTTACATTTTGGACTTGATCTGTGGCACACTTGACAAAAAGGTTGGTCACCACTGCTATAGGCCACAGTATATATGGCACTGCTGTCATAGTGTATTTCTACAAGAATCTCGACACCACTAGTTTAGCCTTTAAAAAAAGAGAGAATAAATTGAGGCTAGGCAAGCATGAAACCATTACTCGCAACAGCGTGACTTCATAGGTCAGGCTTCTCTTCCTTCCTCACCGTCTCCAAAGCCTGCCTGTCTTACTGTAGTGCATGTTACGTTCTACCCGATGACAATTTTATAGCACAGGCGGAAGAGATATAAAACCAAAGGGCGGGGAGTGGGGGACAGAGGCCAGTGGAAAGAGTTCTGCTGGCACAGCAGAAATGGCTTTGTCTAATGTGACATACTTCCCTTGCTCTGAGTGGGATTTAGAGGCACGAGGGATTTTGAAATGAATGCTACCAAAGTTAATATTATAAATGCCCCAGTCATAGTTATGAATCAGCAATGCATCATTGTGCTGCCTTGCTCTTCTTGGAAATGTCATGTGGTTCTCTTCTCTCCCCCCTCCCTTCCCTGGATTACTAACCTGACTAGAGATGTGGTTGACCAAGTACTGCTTCTGCTCCTGCATACTCAGGTTTCCAAGCCCTCTTTATTCAGGCGAGAACAGGACTTTAATAAAGCAGCAGTATGGCTGCAGACAGGGTGAAACCCTAAGATTGGCCAGGTCTGACACAAATACTTCTGGTTTTTTTTAGGTTTTTTTGCCAGCAAAGTAGTTCAAACTTCAACTCCTATCATTTCCAACTTTCAGAGGAACCCTCAGGCACCCCTGACTGCTAAGCACACCTTTCAGACTTCGTATTGGTATTGGTAAAGCTGCCAAAAGATCTAGCTTGATAATGATACAAACAGTAATTTTATTGGTTGTGGTGCTGTTAATGCCAAGGTTGCACATTTGATCCCCGTATGGGACAGCTGCACTGCAGAGGTTGGAGCAGACAAGCCTCAGGGTCCCTTCCAACCAGTGCCAGATTTACATATAAGCTAACATATAAGCGGGACGCGGGTGGTGCTGTGGGTAAAAGCCTCAGCGCCTAGGGCTTGCCGATCGCATGGTCGGCGGTTCGAATCCCCGCGGCGGGGTGCGCTCCCGTTGCTCGGTCCCAGCGCCTGCCAACCTAGCAGTTCGAAAGCACCCCCGGGTGCAAGTAGATAAATAGGGACCGCTTACTGGCGGGAAGGTAAATGGCGTTTCCATGTGCGGCTCTGGCTTGCCAGATGCAGCTTTGTCGCGCTGGCCACGTGACCCGGAAGTGTCTTTGGACAGCGCTGGCCCCCGGCCTCTTAAGTGAGATGGGCGCACAAACCTAGAGTCTGTCAAGACTGGCCTGTACGGGCAGGGGTACCTTTACCTTTACTTTAACAAGCTATAGCTTAGGGCCCCACTCTCTTGCCCCCCCCCCCCAATTAATGAAAATAAATTTAAGGTAGAGCTTAATAATTATTTCACTTATTAATATACTTCTTAATTGTATTTCACTATTAATATACTTTTTCTTAATAGTATTTCAGTTATATTTTGTTATGTGCAAATGGTTTTAGATACTTATTAGGTCCATAAATTACCACATAGCATATTGTTGTTGTTTAGCCGTTTAGTCGTGTCTGACTCTTCATGACCCCATGGACCAGAGCACGCCAGGCACTCCTGTCTTCCACTGCCTCCCACAGTTTGGTCAAACTCATGCTGGTAGCTTCGAGAACACTGTCCAACCATCTCGTCCTCTGTCGTCCCCTTCTCCTCGTGCCCTCAATCTTTCCCAACATCAGGGTCTTTTCCAGGGAGTCTTCTCTTCTCACGAGGTGGCCAAATTATTGGAGCCTCAGCTTCAGGATCTGGATATCACATAGCATATATTCAACACAAAAAACAGTGACAATTTGTTGTTGACAAAGGACAGCTGGACATATAAAGGACCCCATTACCTTCAGTAGCTTAGGGCCTCATCAAACCTAAATCTGGCCTTGCCTCCAACCCTCCAATTCTATGATTCTATGGAGCATACAAAGTTGTCACAGTAATCAGACCATTACCAGGAGGATGGGTGGGAGAACAAAATGTGGTGATAATGTTTGGTCAAGGACATAAAACCTGCACATTTTGGACTTGTATTCCTAACAGTTGCTTCCTGGGAAATACAGCAGAGTGCTGCTTTTAAAACAGAAGGACATTTTTTAAAAGCACTGCTTTTCAATGGAAGAAAAATATAAAAAGATAAGATCCAAAGTAAGTTGCAAAAAACTGAAAATCATCAGCAGCAATACCTCCCAACCCTCCCCCCACAATACCCCTGCCTAAGATTCTTAGTCCAACCTGAATGTGCACAAGCTGAAAATTCAGATCTCAAACCTTTGTGCTCTGGGAACATGTTCTAACTAAGTTCAAGGCCTCGGATTTTTGTTAGGTATGGGAATGATGAGCACACATCTGCTTGCATCTATAAACACAACAGGAGGAGGCCTGGTTTTAAGTTACCATCCTACTGCTGTGAAACCTTCCTAGTAATCCTATAAAACTGTCAGAGGCTGATGGGTCCTTGAGGGTTATGGCAATTTTCAACACCCTGCTATCAAATGTCAAAAGAATGTGAGGATTTGGTTACTACATAAATATTCCAAACTTGATTTTATTGCATTTTTAAAAAACTCACACAGAGTTTTTAGATACCTGCACAAGAAACAACTATGAAACACAGTTCTGTTTACCCCCTCCTCTGTATATTTTTTTCATTCATACACACACACAACCTTATCTGTGTGAAAGTAAGCATGTGTTTTGGTATGCAGGTCCCTAGCTGTGTAGGTCATATATATTAAATCATTGTATGTCTGTAGGGCCTTGCATGGCACGGAGAAAGTCCCGTGTCCAATACCTGATGTTTCCAGGTATTGCTGGGAAGACCTCCAGTCTGATTCCCCGAGAGCTGCTGCCAGCCAGTGCATAGCGTTTATAGACATTACTGAGCTAGGTGAATCAGTCACTTGCCTTGCTATAAGGCAGCACCCTCTGTTTCACACTGGAAAATAATTCAAACTAGCCAGGTAATGAGAGGAGAAAAATAACTCATCTGTGGAACGCTAAATATATCCTGAATGCAAACCAAATAGGAGAAAGTCGTTATTTATAGAGTAAAGAAATTGTCCCATGTTCTTATTCAAACCTAATGCAAAGCAGGCTCTTAATTTTGTAGCCTCATCTCTAAATGGGAGTTTGAACATTGTTTTGCTCAGGAGGAGCAGGAAGCGCTTCTCCTCCAATTGTTTCTGTTCCGGGAGTTTCTGCAGTGAAGATCTGGATAGCTCGGTTGGTTAGAGCTCAGTGCCGATAATGCCAAGGTTACAGGTTCAAGTCCTGCATGTGACAGCTGCATCGTACTGGATTGCAGGGGGTTGGGCCAGATGATCCTCAAGATCCCTTCCGACTCTGCAATTCTATGAATCTATGATCTCTGCAATGGCTAGGGGTGGAGACCATTTTGGGTAGATGCAAGGGGCGGGCTTTGACCTAGGAAAGGAGAGTCATCAAAGTTTCAGGAAACAGGAGTGAAGCAGGGCAGGGATGTTGGCGATGAGCAGAGGAAAGGGAGGGGCGGTTCCTGTGCCAGGCAAAAGGCTGTGGCATGAGTGGGCCCATTTGGATCTTGTGCACAGAAAGGTGCAGAGATGTTTTACATAAATTTAGAAGAATTCAGAACAAAGTCCTGGAGAGAGAGAGAGAGAGAGAGAGAGAGAGAGGTCTGCACAGTGTGTTTCATTAAGTATAGTAGCTTTGAAAGGGTTGCTAATAAAGAAATGAAAACTGGTCCAAACAGGCTTTGTAAGAGAGCCATTAAGTGAAGCTGCATGTCATGCATTAGCTTAGTAAGCGTGCTTGTGTTTCAGCTACTCTGGTGCTGGTATTCGCCAGCATTCTTTCTTCTCCCCCCCCCTTTGGTTTCCCCCCTGATTTGTTCCAGCTAAAACTAGCTCTTGGCAGCCTGTTTTATCAGCTGGCCTGTTGTATTTAGAGCTGCACCTCACTCCTTATCTCCTGCACTGTGGCAGGGCCTCAGCCTTCAGGAGTCCAGGGCTCTGCTCTCTTTTTGTTTATACTTGTGGTCCTTTTCTTATTTTGCTCTTTCGGTTTCTGCGCTGCTTTCCTGGAGGCAGTGACTAGCATTTGGGTTTTTATGCATGCCATGGATGAAAAGTGTGGCTGGGTTAATGTGGCTTCTCCAGTTTTTGTATTGACGCAGTATGTTTGCGAATGATGTAATTTTCCTAAAGGCCTTTTTCCTTTAAATGTTGTGCCAAAGATACCAACCTATTTGATTTTTCGTTGTGCGTATGGAGAAAAAAGGTGGAGGGAATCGGGGTGGGGTGGGTGAGATACAGTGATAAGTAGAATTCATGGGGGGGGGGGGAGTTTGGACAAAGGAGTCCATGGACAATTTTTTATTGAGAAAAAACACACGCAAGTGTTTCTACCTTCCAAGAAGCAGTAATCAAGCAAGCTTTGTTTATTTTCACTCTTCTCAGTAGGACATAATATAATTAAGGGCATCTTTGTTATACAAACAAAAACACATGATTTCTCCTCTCGGCTCTGTGTGGCTGACCATACAGTTCTGGCCTCAGCACATGTAAGTCTGTGTGCCTATCCAGTTAGCTAAACTCATACCCAACCCATATTTTCATGTAAACCAACATACAACTTTATTGACTCAAAAACAAACTTGAAGCAATCAACTTCCAAATGCAGAGGATAAAAAACTTTGCTGTAGAAGAAGGATTAATGGTTTGAATCTGACTGAGATAAGAGAGGTGGCATGTATGGATGAGGTGAAAAGAGAGTGCGATATTTGGCTTCCAAGCTGCTACTTAGAGGAGCAGATGACAAGGCCAGGGAGACTTTTCTTCTGGGGAGAACTGGCCTCAACAGGATGACATATCCTACATAGTTGCAAACAACTGATGCCTGGTAATTGATCATTGTTGATCAGTTGTTAACAGATCAACAAACGTAAAAATTAAGTTGTAGAAACAAATAACACAATGTTTATTTGAGACGGAACACACCCTTATCTTTGTAGAGTCTCTTATCTTCTTTGAGCAATAGTACCAGTAATTGATTTTAAATAGTTGTGGTCATCTTCATAAAGTGCTATACAATGAACCTTCTCTGTATTCTTAACCATGCTTACCATCTATTTTCCTGAATCTCCTGAGAGATTAAAGTGTTCATCATGCCTTAAGACTAATGGCACCCAGGTGTTTATCCACATATGGAGAAACAGTGAGGTCAAGGGTTATGCCCTTGACTTTATACTTTGATTTCCCCATGGTTTTAGAAGATGCTAGAAAAGCTGGAGGTTCAAGGCGACAACGCTTATGGAAAATCCACCAAGTTGATGGTGGCAAAAAGATTCTAGCGATTGCTTGTGAACTTTCCACGGATAATATATAATAATGTAGGAAAATATGTCTGGCATTATGGCGAACTTCATTGGATTTCTGATTGGTTCCAGATTTGTGGTTAAAAATTGCCTAGTGGTCAGACACAACTTATGTCTAGCTTTCCATGTGGTAATAGGTGCAGCAGCATACATTTCCAAATGTGTAATAAATGGTTATCTGCATCCACCAGTAATGCTGCCTTTTTTCTCTTATAAATGCATAGTGCAGACTTCCTCAACCTTGGCCCTTCAGATGTTTTGAGACTACAATTCCCATCATCCCTGACCACTGGTCCTGCTAGCTAGGGATCATGGGAGTTGTAGGCCAAAAACATCTGGAGGGCCGAGGTTGAGGAAGCCTGGCATAGTGTCTCTAAACACACAGGGTGGGATTTACCTAACCAGTCCCATCAGCAGAAGCCCTGCACAAGCACTTCTACTTGTGCAATGCGGTTCCCCCATCTTCTTCCTCTGTGCACACCCTGTGCCCCCTGAAATGCAGAACAACTGGAAAAGCATGGCACTGGACTTCCATTAACACACCTGATTTACAAAAAGGGTTCCATCCCTCCGTGTGTGTGTGTGTGTGTGTGTGTGTGTGAGAGAGAGAGAGAGAGAGAGAGAGAATGACTGGTTTGTACATAGTTGTGCTCATTCTATAAGGAATTTTAAAGTTCAGCTGTTTATTTCCCTTGCATGCTCATTAGGGAAGGCCACATAAATTTAACTGTCAGCACTTCTAATTGTGGAAGGTAAAAAGCTTTTCCAGAGTCCCATGTTCTGGAAAGCTGAGTGAGTGAGTGAGACAGTCAGACAGTCTGTGTGTATGTAAACTTTTACGTCATTTTCTGATTTCTGGTAGTGATTACTGAGAGGGAGTCAGAGAGAGGAAATCTCAGCAGAAAAAAGAGAAGGAAATATTTAAATATGTAGATCTGGTCTATATAATTAAAGGGACACATTTTGCTACATTATATGATACTGAGATTTGAAAAAAAACAACAACAAAAACAAACCTCAAAACAATATATGGGAAAGTATGCCTCAAAGTGTGTTCAATTAGGATTTGGACTGTAACTAAGAGGAAAACTTTTAACTAAGATAAAGGTTCCGTTTCACCAAAGATAAAAATAGAAAATACCCCAAGGCTTTATGCAAAGAAACTCCAGTGAGATCGCAGCTTTCTGTTGAGCCTAGTTCAGGAAAAAATGTGAAGGGAGACTTACTCAGTCAGCAAAACATACATGGTAGACTCCTGAGAACAGACTGATATGAGAAGCTCTTGTTCAGAAATGGTTGCATAAAGTCCTTCAAAGCCTCGGCAGCTTTGATCAAAATCTCTGATGGTAGAGAGAATATTTGAGGGCCTCAAGGTTGCTAGAAGCTTGGGAATGAATATGTAAGCAGTGAATTTTTCAGGGGTGATGTGACCTGGAGACCATTGCATATCTTTTCATTGTTGAAAGAATCACAGTGCTTCCTCTAAACTTTCTGTTCCAAACAGCAGATGGCCTTACCTCTTCCTCTTCAAGAAACTTCAACTTGCAGATTCAATGTAAACCATCTATCTTTTGTGAGTGTGAAGTGTTCCCACTTGGAAGGTCATCTGCATTATCTGGGTCCTTACTATTTGTTTTGGTTCCTTCAGTTACTTACAGTTCCTCCTCCCACAATAGCATTATTTTACATCAAATAGTTTCTGTGCCTTTGGAATTAATTACAACATTCAAAATTCAGTGCATTACAGCTTTAAAGTCACATGCTTTACTACAAGAAGTTGTGTGTATGCATAAACACACAGGTTTTTGTTGTTGTTTCTAGATGTGATTTGTTTCATAAGTAATGCCCACAGTAAAGCAAAGAAGATGTTTGCACTTTCATAGATGCAAGACGTTGGATAAAATTTCAAAATGGAAATGGAAGCAAATATTGTGGGTTATTGATATTTAGCCATAACAGGGCTACTTTGACATATAAACATACACCTTGAAAATTGTGGTTCAGTCTTAACAACACACCCTGTCTCATATATTCATAATGATGCTTCCAGATCAGCTTATACTGAAAAGGACATATTTGTGATCCTAAATGGTTGACTCAGATTTGTGTATATCACTTGATGGCTTCTAGGTGTGAAAGTCATGACAGATAAAACACCACATATAGAGCTTTCATATTGCCATTGTCATAGGTGAAGCTGGGCTCTTAGATCTGTGGTTGTGTCCTAATTTCTTGGGAAGTGTTCGGAGAAGGACCTTGTGGTGGCGGCATTGCAGGCCTGGAATTCTACTGAGTCATTCCATCTCTTTCCAGTTTCATACGCATCTGTCCTGCAAGCCTTCAAACTGTTTAATCAAGAGAGCCTTTTCCTGGTATATTTCTAGGATATTCATACTCTGCATGACTCAAACTGAAATTCACAGATTCAGGATGGTTTTGGCTAGGCCTTTTCTTTTTCACTGAGTGTCTGTTTTATGTTTCCTGTCTGTAGGTGCATGCTTCACTCCTTGACCATATTCCTGGTATACTGATATGTAGACCATGGCTTGGCTTGTTCATTTATCTGAATACATTTTTCCTTCTCTGCTCTGTATGTGTTTGATTTACTGCAAAACCACCCATTCCAAAGTAAATGCCATTGATTTAAATGAGATTTGCTCCAGGCAAGCATGCATAGGATTGCAGTCTTCTCATTTTCTGAGTTGTGTTTTGATCAGTGGGAGGTCTGGTTAGGTCTGAAAAACACTGTTTGGTCTCTGGGGACCTGGAAGCAACTGTTTGGTCTCTGGGGACCTGGAAGCACTGTTTGGTCTCTGGGGACCTGGAAGCAACAAATGGCCCCTTTAAAATCTAACAAATTCATTGCAGCGTAAGCTTTCATAGAGGAAAGAATGGGGGACATAGTTAGTGAACAAATGAGAGAGTACTAAATGACAGGTGAAAGGAGAACACTCCCATTAGCATCTTGAGGGCCCACAAAAACCTGAAACTCAACAGTATACTTCCCTTGTTTGTTCACTCATATGTATCACACCTGTGGCAGGGAAGGCTTTGACTCCACTAGTCTTGAGTGAGTATGATATAAGGAATTTTCACCAGCATTTCAGGACAATATTCAGCAAGAGTCTATATGTCACCAGGAGTAATTCATCACATTGCAATGATGGGAGGAAAAGTCAGGTTGAAGTCAAGAACGCTGAGTAGGAAGAGATCACAGTAGGATGAAAAGTGAAGTTCGGGCGAGACTACAGGCAGAGTGATTGTAGGAAGCCGTATTTACAGGGGGGCTAGCCAAGTATTTTGCCTCAGGTGAAGCCTCCAGAGGAGTGCCATTGAGTGCGGGTGGGTGTGCCAAACTGGGTCTTCGACTTGAGTGAAATAAAGCCTAGTTTTGCCTCTGAGGAAGGGAACAGTGAGTGGAGAAACTGAAGTCTTGAGAGGGTTGGTTGAAAGAATATACGTAGGTGAAGTCTTCCTCAGTCTATCCCTGTGCCAGGAAAAGCCTCATCATTGGACGACGAGAATCCTAGTACCCAAGAGACAGTTGAGTGAGGGGCTGGAGGCTGAATTTCACCTGCTGATTTGAGCTAACAAGCCAATTCTTTTGGCTACAAGCTTCTAGTTGTGTTTGAAATAACACAAGGCCGTTTTGAAGAACAGAGGGGGAAAGAGCTAAAATATGGAAAATATCAGTGACATGTAATTACTGGCTACTCTTTCCCTATTGATTTTCTCATTGATATACTTGCTGTTTGCTTGCATGTGTGATGTGTCACGATGACATTTAAGCCTGCGTTGTAGGCAACATTCATTCATCCAACAAATGAGGTGGGAAGATAAGCATTTTGAAAGTCCCGTTTCCCGAGAAGGCATCTGTGCACCACCAACCTGTGCTTGCTTTCTCATTGCAGCAGTAAATTGTTTCAAGCCTGTCGTCATGATGATGAGTTATCATTAGCCTCTTATCTCCGACAGAAGTGCCTGTAGTTGATCAACTTTCCCAGAACTGGAATGATGACGATCAGTCTGACAGAGCATGTCAAGCAGATGAAAAGGGGAGCTTGGAACGGCAGAAACATTAATGAAAAATAGTTTATTAAAACCCAGCTCCTTTAGAAGTTGATAGGAATTTGACTGAGAAAATTGTATAAATTTGGTTTATCAGACAGAAACAATCCTTTCTTAAGTTGCATTCTGATATGGACTGAAAGTATGCCTTTTTGTTACTGAAGTGATGTAAATATTGATGGCAAAATTATGGCATTAGAAGGAGAACAAGCATCACCATTTGTCATATGACTAAAGCAGATGTTGGGGCAAAGAGGAGATAAAAATGGAAAAGGACATGTGTTCTATCTAGTTCCCATGAAATCTCCATGGCAGCTTTTCTTTGATCTGGGTTTTCATGGGTGTCCTAAGATATTTTGCTGTTTCAGATGGAGTAGCAAATGTTCCCTTTCCATCAAGATGCAGCCTCCAAGACTGGTCATTTTATTTTGGCACCTGAGGCAGAAAATCCTGCAAGCACTTCTTCCTTTCCCTGGCGGTAAAAATCCAACAATTTTAAATTGAATAACATTTTTTCTGCCCTTTCATTGCTCCCAAAACCAACTGCCCAAGACGGCTGCCTTTTCACCTTTAAAATGTGTGCGTAGTTTTGATCACAATTTTCTTAGTGTGTCCCCTAAGGATTTTGACAAAATCTTACAACATTATGCATATTTCTAAATGTTTTCAGAGCTCTAACATACTTTCTTCTTTCCAATATGGAATATGTGTGACTTTATTCTTTTCAGCCATGTGTAGCATTTTTTAAAAATATGAAGTGAGGACCCAGTAATTAGAAAGACTCGTTTTATTACGCCACTTGCAAATTAGTTCACATTTTGTGATTCTTCATGGTAGACCACACACACATGCCTTGGATTAAAATTAGAGCAAAGCCACATACTCACCAGAATTTTGTCACATAGTTGCACTTGACTAGACTGTTTCACAGCACAGTTTTTTGTTTTTTTGGAAAGAAAAAAAAACAAAAAAAACCCTGTGCTGTGAAACAGTCTAGTCAAGTGCAACATAGACATTGTCACATAGTCACATAGTTACAAATTTGATCAAGGTGGAAGCTGGAGCTTTTGGGACATGTGGACTTAAAAGGAGTAAGAAACAAGATTTGGGCTCCACTTTTAAATATGGAGGTCTGGCTGGAAGAAACATGGACCCCATTGGAACAGAGCTTCTCCGAGATTTGGTGTTTTATATAAAGGACTATCAAAAAAACCGGCAGAGAGGAATTGAAAGAGAATTAAGAGCCTTGGACGTGAGGTCTCCAGGCTGATAGCAGATAGACTGATGGACACTTGTTGGGGATCGAAACCGGGAAAGGGGGGGATGGGGTTTTGGGAATCCAAAGGGTGTTCAACTATATTTTGGTGTTTTTTTATTTTGTTTTTGTTATTAGTATAAAAATTGGGGAATTCGTGGAAGGGAATTTGGGTCGACTTTAGAAAAGGGTTTTAAGAATGAGCACTGACGTATAAATATTGATGTTTATAAGTTAAAATTGGTTAACTAAAATGAATTAAATAAAATAAGGTTAAAAAATTGGGGACAAGAACTTGTTGAACTAACAATTTGAACTGCAATACAAGAAGGGGAGGTGTGGGGAAGTCAGGGAAATATGTTACTGAAAATAAGGATTGCAAACTCTATGTGTTTTTAACTTTCTTGTTTTTCTTCTTTTTTTGATCTTTTTAATGTATTGTGGAAAATTTCAATAAATATCTTTAAAATATGTGTGTGTGTGTGTGTACACACACACACACACACACACACACACACATATATCCCATATATATATGGGAGGATTCATTGAGCATCCCCACTTGTATTCTGAAGTAGCATAGCTCAGCAGTAGCTGCATGTTGTGATTCTGCTGATTGTGTAGCTAAGCTAAAGACAAGAATTGAAGTTAATTGGCGTCCTTACATTCAGAGGAGAACTTTTGATCCAATAGAGATGTCAACTAACAGCAGAGAAGAGTAGCTTGCTTTTACTGATGCCCCCTTCTATCTGTAGCATACACACTGTTCTGTCCCAAATCTCTGGAGCTGCTTTCCAGTGTGTGTTAGTTTAGTTTGAACAATCGTTTGAGGAGGAACTAGGATCATTGCAACATGGTTTGATCCTGTCCTTGCTTGAACAAACCGTAGTTTATACTAACCAGAGCTCTCTGGATTTTTGAAAGATTTTGAAAGATTGTAAGGTGAGGAAAGAGTGGGGTTTTTTTTTGGGGGGGGGAATGAAATTAATCTATTAGTAGAAAGGTACAGTGATACCTCGGGTTACGAACGCTGCGGGTTGCACATTTTTGGGTTGCAGACCGTGCCAAACCCGGAAGTACCGGAACGGGTTACTTCCAGCTTTCGGAGCTCGCACAGGCGCAGAAGTGCAAAATAATGTCACATGCATGCACAGAAGCACTGAATTGCATCACGCGCAGGCACAGACGCTGTGCTTCAGGCTGCGAATGCTGTGGGATGTGAACGTGCCTCCCGCATGGATCACGTTTGCAACCCGAGGTATGACTGTACAATAGCAAAGGCAGATAATCATACATTTGTTCTGAGTGGCTTTTTACTGTAGCTCTATACCTAGCACATGATTGCTTAGCTGATATTTTTACTGAAGATGACTAACATAATGCTTTCTAGATAGCAGGTGGATCTGCACCCCAGTGGATGACATGTAGAGATCTGCCACCTGCTTAGGCTGCTTCCTCTTGCCCACATTAACTTGACATTAATCTGCTCTGAGCCTTCAGACAACAGGAAAATATGTGCAATCTTAAGTGCAGCTTAATATTTTATCAGCAGCTGTGGTTGATCTTAACTGTGGTTTAGGGGAACAAGCCAACTTCAAACTGTGGCTGATCCTGGCTTGTTTTCCTAAACCATCGTTAAGATTAACCATAGTTTCAGGTTTGGACATAATGATAAATCATAACATATTGAAAACAGAAGGGAATGCTCTGATCTCCTTGGGTTTGCACTGGAGAAGGAGGAGAAGCACATCAGCCCAAAGTTTCTGCATTCAATACTAACCATAGTTTTGTGTTATGCTCTAAGCAGATTGCTAAGACCCAGTGGCTGAGAAGCAACAGTGGGAATGAGCTTTGGCCTTTGGAGGAAGCATGATGTTAGATGAGATAGACATCTGCTCTGAAGTAGCAGTTAAAAGTGCACATCGCTGCCAGCTGCTTTAATTTTTTGGTGGTATAATTAAATTTATGCCCCAGCCCTATGGCCAGGTATGCCCTCTGGATGGCTCACAACAATAAAACCAGCACAATATTAAGCAAGAACCCAACACTTGATTATAGTTAACGTTAATATAAGACAGCTACAACAAGGCACAATTAGCTATAAGTGGATGAGAAATCTGCACAATTTTGGGCACAAGTGAATTAGTTTTGCCTTGACTTGTCTCCACCACTAAACTGATGACTCAGCTCGAGCTATATGAGATCAATGCCTTCAGTTTAATTCAATAAATATTAAAACCTGTACAACAATGGGTTGTTTTTCTTTGCCTTTTAGACTGGGGCTCGTTCTCTGTGCTAAACTCTTCTGTTTATTATTTTGTGAAAGTCAAATTAAGTGTTCACTATCAGCTGTTTTTATACCCAGAGTGCTGGAGTTCTTTGATCCTAAAGCTTAAGAGACTTAAGGGTGGACAGGATAAATAAATTCAGTTAGGCCAGAACAAGTCATAAGAGTCTGGGCAAAACTGTGTGTGTATATGTGCAAGGCATGCCTGCATTGGAACAGAAGGGGTGTTGAAAGGCCTTTTGGGTGAACAGGCTGTGACTTTTACCTCACTCATTACCATCAACTGGGCAACACACTAACTCTGACTGTAGCTGTTGGGACCGTGACTTTTTAGCCATACAGTGGTACCTCGAGTTACATATGCTTCAGGTTACATACGCTTCAGGCTACAGACTCTGCTAACCCAGAAATAGTACCTCGGGTTAAGAACTTTGCTTCAGGATGAAAACAGAAATCGTCCGGCGGCGCAGCAGCAGCAGCAGGAGACCCCATTAGCTAAAGTGGTGCTTCAGGTTAAGAACAGTTTCAGGTTAAGAACGGACCTCCGGAACAAATTAAGTACGTAACCAGAGGTACCACTGTACCTGCCATGGGGAGATGAGCAGCATCCATACTCTTTCCAGCAGTGAGGTAATAAATGTGGTGTGTTTCCTCTCAGTAACAGTATGTATAAAAAGGCATGCTTCTTAATTTCCTTCCCTTTGTATGTACACTGATGCAATTTTAAATGAATGTCTCTGTATCTTTTTATCTAGTACTGCTGAACCAGAGATGTGAAAAGTTCTCCTAGGTGACTTAAATACCCCAAATACTTTTCAAGACCACGTTGATAATTTATCATGGCATGCCAAGGATCAGTTTTTTTAGAACTGATAATGTAGACAAATCCCACTGTGGAAATGTATCATGCAGGCTCCTCCTTTTTGGCAACTGGTGACACGACATCCAGAAAATAATTAATCATACGATGAAATCGTGTGAACTGTTTTTGACAGCCAGGAAGTCTATGTGGCAAAACCTAATTGTGATTTTTTTCATCTAACGTAGCTTAGGGAGGATGTTCTCAGGACGCAATGTTAGTTTATTTGATTAATCAAATGCATATTATGAGCTCTCATTTCAGTGGGTTAAATTTTCAGACAGTATTACTGACAGTGTCTCTAGGAGGGTCTAATATGAACCACAGTTGCATAGTGGCTAGAGTGTTGGACTAGGACATGGGAGACTAGGATTCAAATTCAGCCATGAAACTTGTGAAGTGACCTTGACCCTCTCTTACTCGAACAGTTTCTCAGCCTAATCTACCTAACCAAGTTGTTGTGAGGATTCAGTACACAGCATATAGCACAGCAGTACTTTCTCCTTGCTTATATTATAACAGACAGCATCCTATTCTTAAAATCACTCTGTTTTCTAAGCTGAAAAGCAGCCAGTCCTTTGAACAGTGGAATAGCTCTGGTGCACCACCCCCAAAAGCACCAGCTGCAATTGTAGTTCTATCCATGAATGCATATATATAAAGGTAAAGGGAGCCCTGACCATTAGGTCCAGTCGCGAACAACTCTGGGGTTGCCGCGCTCATCTCACTTTACTGGCTGAGGGAGCTGGCGTACAGCTTCCGGGTCATGTGGCCAGCATGACTTAGCCGCTTCTGGCAAACCAGAGCAGCACACGGAAACACGATTTACCTTCCCACTGGAGCGGTACCTTTTATCTACTTGCACTGTGTGCTTTCAAACTGCTAGGTTGGCAGGAGCAGGGACCGAGCAATGGGAGCTCACCCCGTTGCGGGGATTCGAATTGCCCACCTTCTGATCGGCAAGCCCTAGGCTCTGTGGTTTAACCCACAGCGCCACCCACGTCCCTATGCATATATACACATATCCTTTAATTGTGGTATACAAATGATTTCATGTACGTACACCATCTCCTTGGACCTTGACATACCTGTTCAAAACTGATGGAATTTAATGTGACTAAGACTATGGGCAGTGCTTAGACCAGTGTTCCCCAACCTTGGGCCTCCAGCTGTTTTTGGACTATAACTCCCATCATCCCTAGCTAGCAAGACCAGTGGTCAGGGATGATGGGAATTGTAGTTCAAAAACAGCTGGAGGCCCAAGGTTGGGAAACACTGGCTTAGACTGCTCTACCAATACTAAATGAAATGGTGTTGGAGAGTGGCCTTTTTAACAGGCGGGGGAGGCCTATAGAAGGCCTGTTTGTTCGTTTTTATAAATAATTTTTACAAAGTTTTCATTTTAACATCTCAAAGTAAACATTTACATAATACCATGTATTCAATGACTTCCCTTCTTCACCTTCACTGGTTCATTTTGTTTATCTATTATTCCTGCATATTTTACTACGTCCATTTTTGACGGTTCTCCAGTTTTACATCATTCAATTATTAATTAAACTGTTGAATTTATCTTAATGCTAGCGTTTTCAGATATGTACAGCTATTTTCCATATAGTCAGCGAAAATGTTCCATTCCTCTTTAAATAAATATTCTTCTTGCTCTCTTAGTCTATTCGTTAAACCTTCTAGTTCCACATATTTTATCATCTTAAGTTGCCAATCCTCCTTACCCGGGACCTCTCTCACTTTTCATTTTTGGGCTAACAAAATGCGAGCAGCTGTTGTTGCGTACATAAATAAGTTTCTCTGACACCTGGGGACTTCTGTCTGCACCATTCCTAACAAAAATGCCTCCGGACTTTTTGGGAAGGCTGTTTTAAACATTTTTTTCCATCTCATTATAAATCATTTCCCAGTATTCTTTAACCTTTTTGCATGCCCACCACATGTGGAAAAAGTTCCCTCTGTTTCTTTACATTTCCAACACAGATCCGATTCTGCTTTATACATCTTAGCCAATCTACTTGGAGTTAGGTACCATCTATGAATCATTTTCATATTATTCTCTTTCAGTGTATAGCATGCAATAAATTTCAAATCATTCTTCCAAAGTTGCAGGTCAATGTTATGCCTTATTTCCGTTATCCGGTGTGTCATTGAAGCTTTGACCAACTCATCCTTTGTTTCCCATTCTGTTGGAGTCCTGTTTGGAGTAGGCAAACTCCAGTAACACTAGAAACTCCCAACCCCAAAGAATCAGTTATCGTTGCAGATGGCTTGCCTTTCTCCTTCTGCCAAAACACACACACAGGCCATTTTCCCCCTTTACCTTGGTTAGAGGCAAAAGGTCAATCCCAGTCCTCACAAACCAATCCATTTGAGGTTTGAAGGGTCTGTTGAGGGTCTGTTGATGCACAACTGCAGATGGGACAAGATTATTCCCTGCCTCCAGCAATGATCAGCAAAGGCCCATCAGAGCCAGCTGCATACCAACCCCTGCTGCCTGTTGCACAGCTCCTGTTTTCTCATCTCTTCTCCCCACACCTAACAAAGGACCATTCATGCAACATATCACCCCTACTTCTTCACAGCTCGCACACTCTCCCCACCCCAGCTCCTCCCTTAGGAAATAATAAACCTAAGATTCCCATTCAAATGATTACTTAATCCATATTATTTTCTAAGTATTGTTTTGCTCTCACCTATTGCTTTATATTTCTGTGTTTTGCTTCAAAGTTCAGAATATCCATAGGAAAATAATGATACGCTTTGAATGAAGCACTGTACATTGGTAAACAGATTGATTTGTTTCCATTGCAGTTTTGATGCTGTAGTCTTTATTATTGTTTATGCCTTACTCCCTGACCCACTGGGGTTGCTAATGTGCAAATTCGAACGTTGATTAGATTGCCAATTAAAAGGAACACAAGCACCATGTCGTACACATATAATAAAACTTGTAATTTTATGTCTTGTCTGCTGATGAAGATAAAAGATGAGGTACCATGTTGTCAAAGAAAAACAAAACAAAACACCCAAGCAAACCTGAACCAGGAAAAGAACAAAATACAGCCTTGGTTTAAATACACCTATACTGTATTTGCTGAAACAAAATATCTCATAGATCCAGTTACAGGAGTCCTAACCATCATAACTGTCTTCCTGTGGGTTAGTGGGTCTTACTGTTAACGAGAAGCTTGGTGGTTTGAGCTCACCCAGGGATGGCTGTGGACAGGATTCCTGCATTGTAGGACTAGATGGTCTACTGATTCTATGTACTTTGTAGCACCCATACACACAGCTATCGCTAGCAGCAATAGATTACAATTCACAGGGGAGTCAGTGAAGGTCAGAACACTGTATCAAAGTACCACTTCACTTCACAAGTATGGCTTCATTAAATCCATGCGCCAGCCAATCTAATCCAGAATGCAAGCAAAGCCAGCAAGAGAAGGGCCCCACAAGATCATATCTCTGGCATCTGCATTCCCGAGACATTTTGCAGAGCATTTGGTTTTATTTAGATGCTGTTTAGTTTTCTGCTGCTTTTGGTGTTTTCAGTAGCATGGAATTTCTGAATGCTCCAAACCCTGTATTCTTTGGGGAGCAGGCAAGACTGCCAGGAAGGAAAGCCATTGATTACTGATCAGCAGCTGTTGATGTGCATCCTTTTCTCCAGTCAAGCTCTTGGTCACCAAGCTCTGGCAGAACATGCTTCCAGCTTGCTTATAAAGACGCTCTTATGAAATATCTTAGCCACATCTCTTTTCCTTGAGGCTATATGTTTGCTATACTAATGGGAGGGGAGGAAGGGAATGACATCAGTGATGCATGAATGGGAGATTGTTCATGTACCAGGTTACATCATCTTTTGATGTGCAGCATAGGTCAGCAGTGCTGAAAGGCAGGTAACCCAAACCCTAGAGGCAGCCGTGGCAAAGGTACCTAGATGATATGACAGCATAAACTAATGCTGATAAGATTCTAAAGTTGGGATGTGTGGGTAGATACACTGTGCAAGTATTCTAAATACAAGACTATAGTAACAATAGTACAGTGGTACCTCGGGTTACATACGCTTCAGGTTACATATGCTTCAGGTTACAGACTCTGCTAACCCAGAAATATTACCTCGGTTTAAGAACTTTGCTTCAGGATGAGAACAGAAATCGCACAGCAGCAGCAGGAGGCCCCATTAGCTAAAGTGGTCTTCAGGTTAAGAACAGTTTTAGGTTCAGGACCTCCAAAATGTTCTTAACCGGAGGTACCACTGTAAATGGTTTCTGCAAAAAGCTGACCTGTTTCTATTTTTCCTCATATATCTTAAGCAGAATTGAGGACGACTTGTAAGGCAACTTATAGTTGGCTGAGTGTTATTTCAGAGTAGATTTGCTTCTGCACTAGCCCTTTTCCTCTGGAATTGACAATTCCCCCCTCATTTAGTTATCATAGAGATTCTGCACAATGTTGTGGTTTAATGCAGGGCAATGGTCTCCAGATGTTGTGCTGTTGGACTGCATCTTCCATCATTCCTAGTCATGCAGCCAACCATTGCATTTCGATCTTCTCCATATTATTGTCTTGTCTTGAGCAGCGCTGGTTTCAAACATTTAATATCTCATTAAAGGTGCTCTTTAAAAAAAATAAAATTGCAACCTCATTCGAAATGTAAATGCTGGCAGTGAAATCAGCCTTTTGGGTAAAGATACGGTAATTTCTGGTACAAATGTGGATTGTTTATTTATTTAGGAGAATTATATCCTCTCCTTTGATTGAATGATACACAAAGTGGCTTTCAGTAGATTGGAACAGGATATATACATGCATACGCACAAACTCAAAGCCACACAGTCCAGTAACCCTTAGCTTCCTTCCTAGTGTTTTGTGCCAGAATTAATTAGATCACAAACTTGGAGATAATGTTCTCATTTCCCTTCCCTTCCTCTTTTTTCTTCTCCTTTTCCTTTCCTGTGTTTGACAACTTTTTTTAAAAGAGGTGAAAAGAAAACCTTATTAAACAAACAAACAAACAACCAACGGCAGTGCCAAAGTTGGAAATAAGACTTGGTCTTGTATTCTGACTTGGGTATATATTAAATTATTTGGCTGTCGCAGTAACAAATGTAATCGGCTAATTAGAAATACAAGTAGCTAATACTCTGAGTTATTTTTACAGAATCTGTGAAGATTAAAAGCTGAGTAGGAAGGGCAGAAATCATTTTGTTGAACTTATGTTTCCCATGAAGACTTTTGATAAAAAAAAGTTCAACGGAAAATGGGGAGGAGATGCTTGGGTGCACTTGCAAGATTGCCTGGCCTGCTAATCCTTCATATTTGGCTGGCTCCAGATTTTATTTTTTTCCAGAGTATCGAACACATGTTCTGGTACTGTTCAAAGGCCTGTGAGAGTTGGGAGTTGATCGAAAGCTTTCAGTTCCACTGAAGTGGGTGGCCAAAGTGCAGGCGTTCAACAGCTGCACCGAGCCCACAGATCTTTGTCATTTATGAATTATTTTGCATGCCGTCTGGAACCAAAATGGTGCCATAGTTTTTAATAGAGGCAGTTGTTTAGGTACATAGCCCAAGAAGCACATTTTCTGCGTGTTATAAAATGATCAGCTCTTCAAAGGCTATTTTTTCTCTCCTTTCCTTTTTTCTTTTTTTTGCTTCAGTGCCTTCCAGCTAGAATTCAGATGCAGATGTCTAAACTTTTAAGTGTTTTATTTGAATTGTTTTTCCTAAGTTGCTACTTTATGCACTTTTGGATGAATGTAGTGAAAAATGTGCTGAGCAGGAGAATTCGTTCACTGGCAAGAAACCTCCTTCCATATTGAGCTGCCTGTGCTTTCATATCAGCCCATGGGGCCTCCTCATATTCACTACGTGGGATAAGGTACATAGTGGGTGGGAGACCAGGAAAGGGCTTTTTTCAGTGGTGTCTCCTTCATTGGGAGACTGAGCCTTATTTGTTTACAGCTTTAGGGGACTGGTGAAGACTTTTTCGAAGAATGTTTGGAGGAGGTTGCTGTTCTGGTTGTTGCTGTTGGTGCTACTAGTAACTTTTATTTGGTTGTTGTGTGTTTCTAAGAAATTGTGTTTTTGTGGCTTAGTTGTTGGAACAAATTGGCTCCCAAACACCTGGGAGTGAGTGTTCCAGTTTGCAAACATTTTTTGGAAGTCAAATGTCCAATGCAGCTTCCGATTGAGTACAGGAAGCTCCTGCAGCCAATCGGAAGCCGCGCCTTGGTTTTCGAACAGTTTCAGAGTTCAATGGACTCCTGGAATGGATTAAGATCGAGAACCAAGGTACCACTGTACTTTTATGTACTAATTTTGTTATAAAACAGCCTTTGCAAAGGATGGTGTGTAAATATTCTAAAGTAAGATAAAAACTGCTAATAGACCATCCACTGTATTTTGTACCTGAAGCTCCCAAGGAGTCTTGCAAGGGCCTCCATATTTACAAAGCATCACAGAAGTCCAAGCAGGTCATACTTGTACAGGATGTATTGCACAGGGTGGTGTGCAGCAGAGGTTGTGAACCTTTCTAGGCTCAAGCAAGAAAAACTGTTGTAGGCAGCGCACACACACTGCAACTGAGCACACACTGAAACCCACCCCATTGACTACTGCAGGATGCTTCTTTTAAGCCTAATTTCAGTGGAGGGAGAAAACCCTGTGAGTTACAGGAACCATATTGGTGACTTTTGCTGTGCAGAATGTTCAGTAATCAAAGCATGATGCATTATAGTAATTCAAGCAGGAGCTAACCCAAATACAGTCATACCTCGAGATGAATGTGCTTCAGGTTGAGCGCGTTTGAGTTGCGCTCTGTGGCAACCCAGAAGTAATGGAGCGCGTTACTTCCGGGTTTCACCACTCGCACATGCGCAGACGCTCAAAAAGACATCACACGCATGCGCGGCGACGACGAAATGCCACCCGCTCACGCGCAGATGCGCTGTCGCTTCTTGCGTTCCATTCAGGATGCAAACAGGGCTCCGGAACGGATCCCATTCGCATCCCGAGGTACCACTGTAGGCCAGTGGTCAAGTTTCATTGAAGAAGTGATGTAGCTGTTGCACTAGCCAGAGATTGTGAAAAGGGTCAAGGCCCCTATAATCCATTTAGACTTCCAGAGACAGATCTGGCATCGCCCCCAAACTGCAGTCCTAATCCTTAGTGCAATGCCGTTCAGCCAAGGCTGAACACAACCTCCAAAGTCAGAAAAACCACCTAGTAATAGTACCTCTTCTTGTGTAGATTAAGCTTAAGCTTATTGGACCTCATTCAGCCCATTCATGCCTCCGGACACTGCCCTCAGCTGCAGCATTCCCTGATTCTGATGAAAAAGAGAAACAGTGCTGGATGTTCTACATATTTATGATATATCACCCAACTTCTCCAGATGACTGTCGCCGGGGGTTTCATGTACATATTTCATAGCATGGGGGACAAGATGTAGCCCTGCTGCACACCATGCCATAGCTACCAAGAGCCACCATTGGCACTGCCTTCTCAAGACTGCCATCGAAATGAGAACTGGACAGCTGGGAGTCAGTTGCCATCCCAGATAGTCCACCAGAACTATCTAGTATTGAAAGCCACTGAAAGTTTGAGGAGAATTAGCAAGCTCAGATTCCAGGATAGGTTATGCATCAGAGTGATCAAGCCTGTTCCATGCCAAAGCTAAATTTAAATGGTTCCACCCAATAATTTCCCAGCAGCCACTGCCATGAGCATCTTACCTGAGAAGGTGAAATTTGTGGTGAGCATTTGTTACATTTCTTTGGGTTTACTGAATATTTATTTTAGGGCATCAATGATTTCCTGCAAGGAAGCATTGCATTTTGTGTTTAAAATAAAATAAAATAAAATAAAATAAAATAAAATAAAATAAAATAAAATAAAATAAAATAAAATAAAATAAATAAATAAATAAATAAATAAATAATCTTCTGCATCCAGTTGGTCAGTCCTCTCCTGATAGATGCTTTATATAAGCCAGGAATGGCAAGGGTCAAGCAAATATAGATGGAAAGCTGAACTCCTTCAAATACCTTTTCAGTGTCCTTAGGCCTCAACTACTGGAATACATCACAAAAATAAATTAAAAATCTGGCTATATGGTGCTCTTGTTGTAGCTGCTGGTTGTACTGTAGACAAGATGGCACCCCAGGATTAAGAGTGTGTCACATTTGTCAGCCTCTGATAATTCAGTGTATATGTTAGAATAAATGCAGAACAAAATAAAACAAAACTAATGGAACACCCTCATGGCCAATTAGCATGCTAATGCATTTCATGTTGCAGGGATTCCAGGATCTGGGGTGGTGGGGTGGGAAACCTCATGGTACATTCACAGCTGTTAAAATAGGAGAGCTGGTGGTCAGTAGCCACAGAGTTTCCATACAGAGGTGGAATACAGATGGAATCATACACTCACCATAAAGCAAATTATTTCAATGTTGACATAGGCAATATGTTGTTAAAAGCGAATGGCTGTCATCTGTTAGAACCTGCAAGGAACAGCAGAGGGTAATAAATTGCCGAAGAGGCAGCTCTCAGGTGGCCTGCCATACCTCTCTTCCTTAGCACGAAGGAGAAGAAATTAACTGCAAGCTCTTATACGTTGTCTTAAGATGCATATTCAGTGTGTGCCACAGTGGCCCTTTGTGGTATATAATGGAATATCTGCTGTGGCTACATAGTTAGAGTAATAGGTTTCCATTGTTGCAGGCAGAGTAAAGGTTCTGTGGAATTACAGCACATCCATTGAAGCAATTTCTGTCTTAACAATAGCCTTCCTCCGTCTTACGATTCAACATCAGCAGCAATGTGGAATACTAACAAAGCGCACTTCAGTATAACAGTGGAGTGGCTAACCCTTGTAAATATTCCTTGAGGAGAATTTTGTACGCTGCATCTCGTGGGACCCCCATGAGGTTTGAAGGATGGAGGGCAGATGTTTGCCTCGCCAACTAGCATGTCAGGGAGAAGGTAAGCTAGGATTTTCTCCTCCAGACAGGTGTGTTTTGTATCTGCAGGGAGATACATACAATCTCCCATTTACAGGCTGAAATGGTATAGCCCAGCAAGAGGGGCTCGTGTGATTCTTCTGATTGTGTGCTTCAGTTCTTAAACATACATGACTTTGCGGCAGAGTACATTGCATTTGCTAGGAGAATATTGCCCTAAATGGGGTTTCTGCGCTAACTGGTCCCAGATCTTGCCCAATAAATTTTGCTGTTTTTGGTGGAGCACAAGATGGTGACCCCCATTCAAAGTATGGAAGCTGACTGGACTGTTAGGTAAATCTTGATTCAATGTTGGTGATGGGATCGTGCTCTCCATCATGAGTCCGAGGCAAAAGCATAGTTTTGGTGTGCAAAGAGATGCCATGAAGCACCACACAGCTCTGTTCTCCAAAGGAAGGGAAAGACCAGGGGACCTTAGGAGGAACAGCCAGGGGCTGCTGCCATTCTGCCTAAGCATCTGTTGCCTGAGATACGGACTTAACGTTGTCCAATGGTAGGGCTGGCTCTGACAGATATGTAACTCATTTCATTCTTCAGTGTGTGGATTGCTGCTGTCATTTTCTGAGTCTCTGCACTCATACTCTGTTTTCCTGATGGCACGAAGTTGCGATGTGGAAGTGTGGTTTCATAATGTAATGATGCATCTTGTGGGAAGTAGTTCTACACATTATAGCAGGAATGGGATCACATTTCTGTAAGAGGATGCAACTTTTACCTTGTGTATAAGTAAAAGTGGAAAAGAGTGAGTATTGCAGGAATATTCAAACAGGAAAATAGTGGTTTTGCACTGAACCCAGTGCTGCTATTTGCTCTGGTCAATCAAAGATTACTTGCAAAGATTTCCCTCATTTTCAGAGTTGTTCTCTCTCCCCCCCCCCTTGGCTGTTCTGAATGTTTAGGCTGTCTCTTCAGTCAGTGAGCCCAAGATAGCATCACCAGCACCACCAGCACAAGGTCCTATGCTGTAGATGATGGAGACCTAAAGGAAGTAGCTTATGCAATCTGAAACCAAAATGAAATTGATGAGAAATAGAACATAAAATATGTGCAGGTAAGCAATTTATTCACTGTTGTTTTATATGATGTATATTTCTATTTGTTAAGAATATGTATTATTCCGGCAAGCACTATTATGCTATGTTTCTTGAGAATGATTTAATTCCTAAATCCACTGTGTGACATTGGACAAGTTTCTGTCTCTCAGCATCAGTTACCCCATCTGTTAACTGGAATGCTAAAAAGTTTTCATATTGTAGGTTTTGAGTAGAGTGGGCCTGTTTGGGAGGAGAACCACTACATTACAATATAAGGATTTTAGCTGTGCAATCCCATAGATTTACTCCAATGGGGGAAGGACTAGCGCATGTGCTTTTCATGCAAAATGTTCTAGGTGAAATCCCTGGCCCTGCAGGTAGGATTGGAAAAGACCCCTACCTAAATCTCTGGAGAGCTTCTGCCAGTCAAGAGTTAACAGTCCTGCAGTAGATGGACTTAATAGTCTGACTTAAAAAGCAACTTCCTAGGTACTCAGAAATGCATCCCATTGAATTCAATAAACGAATACAAATTATCAGCCTAAATAACTTTGCATAGTATTTGTTAACAACACAAAACAGCTCAGTGGTTTGCAATGTAGACCCTATGTTATTAATTTATTTACTTTCTTAAAAACCTATATCGCACCCTTCTAGTGAGTTTGCATCAGTTAATAAAATTCAGCAATTAAAAACAATACAATCAAATAACGTTAATAATAACGGTATGAAATATGAATTGCTTCTGCACAGACATCTGAAACTAGGCATGCTGTCTTAATGTGTGACAAACTTGTCTTAGGTAAGAAGGAATGTTCTCGAGGTTCCAATGTATGTTTCCATGATAGATTTGCTCCTGCGACATCACACAGGCAATTTAAAATGCCGCCTTCTAATCAGCTCTATTAGCTATTCCCTCTGAAGTGTGAGTCCCTTGCAAGTCTGTCAGAGCTCAGGTCTCTGTGAGCTCTCATGGCTCATCTTTGACTTATTAAGAACTTATTATTGCTCTGGGTTCCTCATTCCACTAAAACAGGTGTGCTGGTGTGCTGAGATTTGATGGGCCAAGATTTGCCACTGACTGCGGGTTTTAGATCCTGACATTTGGTAACCTGAATGCAAGCTGACTGAGAAATTAGTTTAGGTGCTTTTATTAAAATGCACATGTTTTAAAAAGGCACGTAAAGTCAGAGCTTTTAGGTTAGAAAATGGATAACATAATAAAAGGCTTGTGTGATCAAAGATGACCGAGACACATTTTGTGTTATGTTGGTCAAAAACAAGGTCAAAATAATGAGTCACTCTCCAATAATTTATATAACAGTTTACAAAAGTGCATCCTGCTTCACATTCATGAGAGCATTAATTTTTTCATTAACCTAGCTGTGCCAATTGCTTCCTATCAGCTCTCATAGAGTGAGTAGCAACTGCTGCGGGATGATTAGCCAAATGGCAGGCTGCCTCCTATTTGCCTCACTTCCCTTCAAACCGCTCCCATTGTAACCACTGTACTTGCTTCCCATCAGCTGCTGCTGTGGCGACTCTGCTGTTGTCTTTAGTCTGAGGAATGGTGTGTTGCCCTTTTACCAGCTATATGTGGTCAGAGGGCAACTCACCTGGAGACTGAGCAAGGGTAGCCTGGGTTTCCCTGCATTTCTGATCTTTTTCTCTGCTGCAGCTCAGCACAATAAGAGAAAGGGTAGATTGGAAAGCTTTGGGGCTTGGGAAGAGTAGGTTGACTCATACTCTTTCCCCTGCTCTCCTGATCTTGTGTGTGCTCTGGAGAGCGTGTGAAATGCTTGCCCAATCTGGGGCCATACACATCAGTTGTATGGTTCCCAGGGAGAGATTTCAAGATGCAGTACAGTGGGTACCTCAGGTTACATACGCTTCAGGTTACAGACGCTTCAGGTTACAGACTCCACTAACCCAGAAATAGTACCTCAGGTTAAGAACTTTGCTTCAGGATGAGAACAGAAATTGTGCTCTGGCGGTGCGGCGGCAGCAGGAGGCCCCATTAGCTAAAGTGGTTCTTCAGGGTAAGAACAGTTTCAGGTTAAGAACAGACCTCCGGAACGAATTAAGTTCTTAACCCGAGGTACCACTGTACAGCCCATGTACATCTTATGTGATGTGGTCCTTTGGCTCATCAAATTTACTTGCATTCCTGTTTTCTGGACCAGAAGGGGTAGAAATGTGACCTAGAAATTCTTAAAACATTTTTTCTTTCTTTCCCTTGGAAATTCAGCAAGCCTTAAAGCTTTCTGTTGCATCTGCTGGCTCCAGAATTCCAATAGTAGGCCAGAGCTATACTGAAAGTGGTATCTAATAGAGGCTTATTATATTCTATGAACAGACACGAGGCGGAGGATCTTGCTTCCTTGCCAGTGGAGCAGCATGTGTTGTATTATTGTGGAACCATCACCTGTAGCCCCTCGTTCTCCCTGTCCGCCAAATATTTCATTCGGAAACATGGCCTACTTCTAGTTTATATGTTTGAAATGACATTGCAGGATTCTGCGGTGGATAAAGGTGCTGCAGTGTTTCTGAGCAGATAGTAAAGCAGGTTGCCCTGGTACCATTAACAATCTCTCCTAAACTACTATGGTTTGCTTATTTTCGAGATGACTTCCTTCAAAGCAGCTGCGTGCATTAGCCAGTTTTACCTGCTATGCAAGATGTTTAGACTCTTCTGTGGTCCTCAAATCCCTTCTATGTTCATGCATGATTGGGGGTGGGGTGGGGGGAGAACTATTCAACTATTTCCCCCTTCCTTACTTTACCTAAGGAAAAACGCTGTGTGTGTATGTTGGAGGATGTTGAAATATGTCTGTGTATGCAAAACCAAAATGTTTAGAAAATATCTGAGAAGGGGATTCCTTTTTGCTATCCAGTGGATCTTACAGCATGTGGCCAGATAATATCATGCTTATACAGCCCAGTTCTCCTCTTTTATTAACAGTCTTCAGCGAGATGCACAGAGTAGCTCTAGTCATGTGGAACTGTTTAGAAATGCAAGCAGTGACAATAGGAAATGTCAAGCTGTAATGGAATAAGTGCAGTAGAATTACAGGCAGCAAATGTTCATTAATAAATTAGAACCATGTTTTCTTTTTCTTCTAATTGCATTGGTCTCTGGCGGACAAGTGATTGTATTTTTCAAGTAACTTTTATCATTTACCTTTCATTTGTCTGGAGGCGTGAAGCACAAACCTATACCAAAACCCCTTCTTTTAAGAATGTGTTGCACATTTAATACTATTCCTGCTCAAATGTAGTTGGTTGGAATGGCTCCAGGAAATGATAGCAGACGTTAGACGCTTGTATAGCTATTTAAGGTGTGAAGTCTGGGAACATCAGTGAAAAATGAGAAGTAGTTGTAGGAAATCATGACTGCAAGTAAACACCACAACACATGCATCTTGAATATTAAAGTCTGCATGCACTCTGCAACAACCTTTGATACAGTATTGTGTTAGGAAGACTTAAGTCAGCATGGACAAATCTGTCCGTTTGGTTTCTCTCACCTTCTAATTCTTTCCAATTTTAAGTTTGCCACATTTGTGTATTGGTTTGCTTTTTTAAAAAAGTCCTTATGGAAATTCATCAGCAGTATAAATTCCAAATTCTCTTAATAGACACCTGTTTGGATGCATTTTTTTTTTTGGGGGGGGGCAAATATACATAATTTGGCCACTTTTCACTTTAATATAATACATTTTGGTATGTTAAAAAAGGTAAAGGTACCCCTGCCCGTACGGGCCAGTCTTGCCAGACTCTAGGGTTGTGCACTCATCTCACTCAAGAGGCCGGGAGCCAGCGCTGTCCGCAGACACTTCCGGGTCACGTGGCCAGCGTGACAAAGCTGCATCTGGCGAGCCAGCGCAGCACACGGAACGCCATTTACCTTCCCGCTGGTAAGCGGTCCCTATTTATCTACTTGCACCTGGGGGTGCTTTCGAACTGCTAGGTTGGCAGGCGCTGGGACCGAACGACGGGAGCGCACCCCGCCGCGGGGATTCGAACCGCCGACCATGCGATTGGCAAGTCCTAGGCGCTGAGGTTTAACCCACAGCGCCACCCGCGTCCGTTTTGGTATGTTACCTCCCCACTATATATGCATTTTGATGCATACCTTCCCTAGTACACATACATATTTTTTGGCTGGAGAACAAATCACAAAATTTGATGAAGCACAAATTTTGAAAGGTAGCTGTGTTTCAGTTTGCATATAGTTTCAGAATATGCCAGTTAGGTAGCTTCATATTAAAATTCAAACTAAGCAGAACTCCTTCCCCAGCGCTTAAGACACTTCTACACATTACAGTTGCTATATGAAACATCAGAGTTTTCTGAAAGTATGGACCTCATATGTGAATCTTTCAAGACCTTTGTATCTGGATCTGGGCACTCAGAGAATATTGGCAGTGTTTCCCACAACAATTGTAATGTGTAAAGCTGCCCCTACTTACCGTACATTCTGCATAAGTGTAAAGTTCTGTGGCGTAAGCTTTCCTAATAAAATTAGCTTGAACTTTGCAGAGGGTTTTCCTAGCACCACATAGAATGTTTGGCAACAGATGAGCCACCCTCCTTGTTAAATCTGCTTGTTTTTATTCAAAAGGAGTGTAAGCCCAGTTCTCTCTGTGGTAATATCTTTCGATTTTAACACTCTGCTGAGCTGCTGAAAAGGAACGGGCCACCCAGTTCTTCGAAGGAGCAGCTGTAGCCCTTCGACAGACCTCTCTATGGCCGGAGTGAAGCAGCACACGCTCTCATTTGTCTGCATAAAACATGGGTGGCCAAATATCTCTTGTTTTCTGGAGGTGGCAGCTATTGTCCCCCGCTCCAGCTTTGCAATCTGAAATGGTTTTGTTTGGCTTCCCGTTTCTGATGATTCAAATACATTTGGATAACAACAAGGATTTGCAAAGCAGCACACAGGATAGTGACCTCTTACACAACCCCCTCTTTTCTGAGGCTGTTGTTATGGCTTGCATTGTCCCAACAGGGTCTGAAAGAGCTGATCGCTGGATGCTTTCCTTCTTGTTCTTTGGCAAAGAATCACCATTTCATACCATTTATTTATTGATGGAGCACAGTGGCCTGCTCCAGGGGTGTGTGTGTGTGTGTGTGTGTGTGTGTGTGTGTGTGTGTGTGAGAGAGAGAGAGAGAGAGAGAGAGAGAGAGAGAGAATTAACACATGGTATATGTGTTCTTAGACATATTGCACTTTGCTTGAAGGAAACACGCTTTTGAAGAGTTTTAAAGAGAAACTTTTTTTGTTTTAAGGGAGCTTTGCAGGTACCAGGTGTTGCCTCTGCATGTAAAGATCCAGAAACGAGTTCTGCAATCTTTCATTTCACACAGCATCATGTTACCCATTCCCCTCCTCCATATCAATATCAATATCCAATGCCAATATCCACATGCCTTCCTAAATGTGTACAGATCGATTGGCTTATTGTACTTCCTAATTGACAGGAATGTGATGCAGGTTCACACCCTGGAGATTCCTCTGTAACCATTGCTACTTCTGGATACCCAGAGGCTGAAAGCAGATATCGCTGGTTCGCTAGCAGTACCCATACCTTAGTAATGCCCAGAATGCATTGCTGTAATGCACTCTGTGGTGGTACTGCCTTTTGACAAGTACTTGGAAACCTTAGATGGTTCAGAAGGCAGCTGCCCAAGAACTACTTGGAGCTTGCAGAATTCAGAAATAACTTCAATATTAGCCCAATATCATTGGCTGCCAGTTGGCTTCCATGTTTAATTCATGGTTACATCATGTTGCACAATCCCATCGGCATTCCAGGAAGTGCTGCTAGGTTCTGAAGTCTTTTTGCATGAAGAGCCTTGCACTTTGCACAATTGTGACTGCACAGGGGGTGTTTAAAAATGTTTACAGGACAAAAAACAAAAAACAAAAGATTCCTTGGCCACTCGTTCCATTGGGAAGGTAAGCACAGCCCCCCACCCCACCCCACAGAACGTCACATAAATTATTCCACTACAGTGGTACCTCGGGTTACATATGCTTCAGGTTACAGACGCTTCAGGTTACAGACTCCGCTAACCCAGAAATAGTACCTTGGGTTAAGAACATTGCTTCAGGATGAGAACAGAAATCGTGCTCTGGTGGTGCAGCAGCAGCAGGAGGCCCCATTAGCTAAAGTGGTGCTTCAGGTAAAGAACTGTTTCAGGTTAAGAACGGACCTTCAGAACGAATTAAGTACTTAACCCGAGGTACCACTGTACCTGCAAAAGAGTCAGGAATGAGCCACCTCTTGTGGGGAGGGACAAAGTGTTTCACAAAATAGTGGACTAGGCTCAGTGCAGCATTAATACACACCTGCTTGAACACTCAAATCAACTACTGAAGCCCTGTTCCATGTCGTCCTGTTTTTTGAGGTGTAATGGCAGGCAACACAGGCCAGTTTGGGAATGGCACCATGGCTATGGAATTCTCTCCGGGTATGTGTAGATTTTGTTTAATTTAGCAGGATTTATATAGTGCTTGATCAAAAGCAGTTAATATGAAACATACATTCACCTTGATTGCCTTCTGGAGACTACTGCAAACTTATTTATATTAGATGGACTGGGTATCTCATTTGCTGTTGCCCAAAGTGCTGTGTTGTTCATGGTGTGTTGCATTTCCCATTGTTTTTATCATTCTTTTTAGGTGTCTTGGTGGCTTTTCCAACAGGAAGGAGGAATACAAATTATTTTACTAGCAAAATAATTAAAATGAGATCTCTGTGCTGTTTGTTGGCATGATTAGTTGTCATCATAGGCCATATTCTCTATTCCTAGTGGCCAGCTTTCTCTTTCTCTCATGAAACCCTCCTTATAAGTCTGAAGGGTGTTGAGAGATTGTTATCTCAGGCTAACTGAATATGTAAACATTTCTTCCCAGGTGCAACTGCAGTGACTTGTAGAGGTGAGGTTATGAGGAAGCATTTGATTGACTGGTCAGTTTGTATTTCTGCGTTTATGCTCCTGTTTTCCTTTGCCGCTGTATTTCATGTGGACATATTGATAGTGTCAATATTTAGAAGGACCCGAGAAATCTTTGGAACATAATCAATAAGGTGCAAAGCAGATGCATCCACAGACCTTGAAATTGCTGCGTTGTGCTGAGGTGTAAGAGAACCAGATTATTGCAGGTTTGAAATGTGTGTTTACCTTGCCAAAATTATGCTTTGCTGATAATGTTCAACTTTCTGCCTTGAATGTTTGTTGTTGAAGGTACAGGTGTTTTGATATTTTGCAAACTTTTAGGCGCATCAGCATATTTTACACATTAGTTCGTTTGTGTTCAGTGCAATATGTGAAACATGCAGGAGAAAATATAAGGCCGTTGGTCACTCATGGATTCGTTGATTATTTAATGGAGGATTTATGCTCTGAGAACACAAGAAGAGTCTGTTGAATCAGGACAGTGGCATGTCTAGTCCAGCATCCTGTTCTCACTATGGCCACCCAGATGCCTGTGAAATCTAAAGGCTGAATAAAGCTTTAGTCATCCATACAGTGTGTCACTATTTTCAAAATCACAAGAAATGTCTTGTGTGAAAGGGCAGAAGTATTACAAAACCTAGATATTTTGGTCTGAAAGGTTTAAAATGCCACGGGAATGGACTTCCGGGTTGGCGCCATCGCCGAATGGCGGACTCCCTCCGAGCTCCGGAGGGAGCCTGCTCGGCAGGGGCTGGGTCCTACCGCGCCGGCGACGCGGGGACCCTTAAAAACCACGGCCACGGAGGCCGTGGACATGGAGACTCGGCTGGCACCGTTAGCGCCCTCCCGACTCGTGAAGGAGCCTTTTTAAAGGCTACGGATCGGGTGCCGGGGAGAAGCGTGGTGCTTTGAGTCCTCCGCTATCCCTGCCGAGCGAAGCCGCATGCCATTCGGCGGAGAAGCGCTGACTTCTTCCATTGAGAATTCGGATTTTTAACAACAACCCGTGAGTAATTAGGAAATCGGGTTCAAAAGGAGAGAAAAATTTTTTTTTTCGGATTTGAGACGAGCGGGGGGGGGGGGATCCAAAAAGGAAGTCAGTCCCCCTCCCTACTGTAAACATTCTAAAACAAGGATTGGGAAACCGAGGCCCAAAAAGAACGGTATTCTTGATAAAAACTAAGAATTCCATGATGGGAAACTACAAGAACTGTGCTGGAGGAAGAATTGAGGGAGAAGGAAAATGTAACCCCCCCCCCTGGGAACCGGGGTGATTGAGGAGAGAGCCTGGTGAAAAGAGCCGGAGATTTTGACAGCTGTCAAAGTAGCTGTCAAAGTCGGAATTTTAAAGAGGACTTTATTACGAGGACCTTGCTGGTTAAATTTGCTACAATTTGTTACAACTTGCTAAGACTTGGATACAAAATGGCGAAAACACGGATAACAACTGGACTTTTGGACTAGAGAAAACAAAGTTACAACAATCCCCCTAGAGGAACTTCGGGACTTTACAAAGATGGTCGTAAGCGGAAAAAACCTTCGGAATTTTACAGAACTGGTTATCTTCTGGGAAAGCTGCAAAACTGAAACAGTATTTTGTCTACAGGGTGTTCAGACTAAAGGAGACAATAGAATTTTCTATTGAAGAAAGGAAGGGACTGAACGCAAGTTTTTGTTCCTGAATAACAATAACCCCTGCAGAGTTACTAAATTTCTGAATCAGAACGTTTTAGCAGCGGAACAAGAGGAAACTGGACTACAACTTGGAAAGAACAACGGGGGGAGCTTTATAGTTTTACAGTTTTAAGGACTAAAGACTAAGGAATTAACTTTAAAAATAATTCTAAAAAAGAAAAAACCTGCAAGGAGTTGGGGGGAAAATGTGATTGATGGATTTAAGATTTCCAGGCAGACAACATAGATTGGTGGACAGGGGGAAATTAAACTGGGGAAGGGGGGGGGGGAGAATTAGAATCCAAAGGCTCGTAACTATCTTTTGAATTGGTTTTCTTTTTTCTACTATATTTTTCATTCTTTATATTTCTATTCTGTGGGGTGTTTTTATTATAAAAAAGGGGAAATTGTGGAATGAAAATGGGGTGGGCCTTGGGGAGAGAACTTTTGTCTTTCTATCAAGGGTATTGATGAGGATTGTATAAATTTAAATTTGAATAATGGGGTAAATAAATTAAGCTTTAAATTAGAAGTGAGAGCTTGTGGAGACAACAATATGAAAGGGGAATATGGTAGGGGTGGGGGAGGGGGGGAGTCCCAGAAAGTGGATGTATGAAAATAAGGCTTTAAATGTACTTTTATCTTTACTTTCTGTTATTTGAAAACTTTAATAAATATTATTTAAAAAAAATATTAAAAAAAAAAGCCACGGGAATGCTCTTGTGTAAATATACCGTGGCTGTTGATGCAAGTGCAGTAACATAAGTTTTAAAGATGAGCAGGCAGCAAATATATTGAAATAAATGGCAGATTTAGGGATGGCCCATATTTTTAAAAATCAAATCTTGACCTTAAATTCTGTGTCTTGTGAGTGTGTAAACTGCAGTGACAAGTCTGTATGCAATTAAAAAGAAAGTTGGCAGCGAAAACATTATTTAGAATTATTTCTGTTGTGGGTAACATACATTTACAAGAGGCAGGCCCTGCCTATATATGCCACTTTGTGTTTAGACCATTAAGACAGTGTTTCCCAACCTTTTTTGGGCAAAGGCACACTTGTTTCATGAAAAAAATCTCGAGGCACACCACCATGCCAGATGGGGAAAGGTCACTTTTTACTTATGTAAAAAAAATAAAAAAAAATAGTAACAGCATAGAAGGTAATGGTTAGGCTAGCATCCCTCTTCCAAATAGGCTAGGTTTTTATTTGCAGGGACTGTTCTACATGGGAAAGCATTCAGCACTGTCATTCTCCCATCTGCCATCTGAATTGGTACTATTCTGGGTCAACTTACTCTGCTGCATGTGTAGATGAAAATGGCACCAAGTGTGGGGGAGGGGGCAGAACAGGTTTCAGATACAGGATATTAAGCATACACGTACTTCAGATTGAACTGGTTGCTTGCTTTGCAAGTTTTCATTTCCCAAATGACTGCCTTGGCAAGCGCAATACCTACCAGGCTCAACGCCGGTCTCGCGCTGCCGCTTCCCACGCTCTCAAGGACCCGGGAGGAGGAAGGCGTCAAGGGAATCCCGAAGGCGCGAAAACCTCGCGCATGCGCAGGCCTTCCGCCTGCGACAGCCCAGTAGGCCGGCCGAAGCGAGCGGCGATGGGATGTGGGAGGGAGCTCGCTCGCCGCCCCGCGTGTGCCTATGTGGGGCACGTTACAGCCCCATGACGTCAGCGCCACGCAGGCAGCCAGGCAGGCAGAGGGCGAGAGCCCCGCGCTGGGCGGCCTCTCCTCGCCGCCGCCGCCCCGCCTCTCGCCGCCCGACTCGCCCGCCTCCCTCCAGGCAACATCTCGCGGCACACCAGGCAACGTCTCGCGGCACACTAGTGTGCCGCGGAACACCGGTTGGGAAACACTGCATTAAGACATTGAATGAGGTTGATTGCAAGCAAGACTGCAGATCCCTGTTACCTCAACCTACCTTGTGTTTGAGCAAATGAAATTTCCAGTTGTTTGGGACGGTGTGATAGCATAGAAGCTTGTCCATGAGCATTCTTGTTACTCAGGAAACAAATATTGTAATGTTTGCAACTTCTGTAAGACAAGGGATCCCCCCTCCCCTTTGCCTGGAATTAAAGCCTTTTAAGTGGTTTGTGGATTAGGCAGTGCATTTGCACCAAACTCTGACCTGGTCTGCATCAGAACAAGGTGAGAACAAAGTAGAATGTTCTGTGCCACTTCAGTCTGCAGGTGAAAGATTACATTTCTAAATGGTCCCCTAACTTAAAATAAAAAATAGCCTTCCTGCAACCAGAAACCAGCAAGGAACAGCCTGGGGTAGAACTTGCTGATGGACTAGTTTTATTTTGTTTTTACTTGCAAGATCATTCAAAAAGGTATGTCCCACCTGCAGCCTGTAGTGGTACAATGTACACTACCAACTTTTCCTAATGCATGCACAGATCAGGGTCCTGTGTCTGCTGCTGAGATGGCACAGTGGTGTTTTGTTTTGTTTTGAATTCTCTTCTGGTGCAAATATGCTGAATAGTGCCTTTCTGCTTGGTTGGAAATAGAAATGGCTTCATAGTCTTAAACCTCATGTTTCTCTGTGCCCTTACAATTTAATTCTGACGCAACAGCCTCCCCACCCTTTTCTGGTAGGCTCATGTGATAACTTGCTTAAAACCCATTACTGTTGATTATTTTGTTGCTATTGTTTTTCCTCCCACTGTTTTTGTGAGTCATTTCCATGTACATGTATAACTCTGCAGTGAAGCCACATGGGATGTTTTTTCAGGAACTGGGTGTATTTACTGAACACATGTGCACCAAGCTCAGCCCATTCAACCTAGCAGTTCAAAAGCATGCCAGTTCAAGTAGATAAATAGGTACCACTGTGGCGGGAAGGTAAATGGTGTTTCCATGCGTTCTGGTTTCTGTCGCAGTGTTCCATTGTGCCAGAAGCGGTTTAGTCATGCTGGCCACATGACCTGGAAAGCTGTCTGTGGACAAACGCCGGCTCCCTCAGCCTGAAAGTGAGATGAGTGCCACTCCCATGGTCGCCTTTGACTAGACTTAACCGTTCAGGGGTCCTTTTCTTTTACCTTTTTTTACCACCATGGGCATGCAGTCCCCAGAAGGTTGCTCGCAGGGGAATGTAGCTCTCAAGCTACTCTAGATCTGAACCAACTGAGACTGATCTCTTTCAAGAGAGAGGGGGAGATATGGGCTGTCTTAGTTTCAGCCCTAATCTTAAAGAAACAAAGATGGTATCTGATTAAGAACACCGGGACTAAGACTACGTACCCTTTAGCAATGGGTTAGTAATATCAAGGATAGCCATCTCATATGGATTGTTGTCCTTATTACACTGATGCTAAATGAAAGGCGCCTTGCTAGTGCAGTTTTATTAGGACACATGATTGCATAACTTTTTGCTTAATTTATCCAGCACTAGTTTAGAAGGTAGAAATTTTGCTCAAGGAAATTGAGGGTGGTTTTGTTGTTGTTTTTTACATGAAGTATAGTAGGAGCCTGCTCAGGATATCTTAACTTATTTTGGAGATAATATTTGTCTAGGCTGCTTTTCTTTTTATAACATCAAAATAATGTCCAGTGTAAGCAAAACGCAAAACCAAAACCAGCTCATAAATTCACAGGATTATCTCAAAAATGAAGAGGGATGCTATTTATGAAACATGTTTTTTTGTTTTTCTTATTTGCTTATTTGGATGATGGGCCTATTTTTGGCAGATGGGAGGAAACCTTGGGGGCTGAGAAGACATTGGCATATATTCTTTTTCAAAATGTGTGAGAAAAGTGTGGGAATGTTGCTCACCACCTCACACATTGTCACAAACTACACTGAGTAGTTCTAAGCTTACCTGATATTTTAGGAGTAGCAATTTCCACAGAGCTTTCAATCCTCCTTTCTCACTGAACATCAAACCCCTCTTCCCTGCCCCAAGTCCCCTCCCTGACATTTTGTACCACCAAAAAGGGCATTTTGACCTGATTCTAAACTTTCTCCATAGGTAAACAGATACCCATATCCGGGTGTTTTACAGTAACTGCTGATGTGTTTTTGAAATGTGCTATGTGACTGACCTTGATACCACACAGTCTATCCTGGGCCAGTGTGTTTACTGAACAGGATGACTAATGCAAAAAGTTACATCATAAGTGATGACAAAACAAATGCAGTGGAAAGACTTGCATCTTTCTGAGATGTTTTGCTCGCATCATTAAAAATCAGCAGGTAATGTTGGTGGCCATGTGTATAGATGGATGCACCTTCTTAGTTGACACCAGGGCAGCCACATGCACACAAACTCCCTTTTGTGCAGTTGCCTCTTCATTCCCTCCAAGATCTTTGATCAGTGGCTTATAGAAAATGCTCTTCCCCCTCTCTCTACCAGGTTGCCTCTGCCACAACCTGAAGAGCCAGCAGCTGCTGATGGAGGCCTCCTCCTCCTTATCCTGAGGGCCACCCTGTTTACATCTTAAAAGGCTTTGCTGTATCCCCGCCATCTGCTCCCCAATGACAGTGTGCCTGAGTTTTGTTCTCCTTCACTTCTCTCATCCTTTTGGGTGGCAGCTGACAATGGGCAATGTTCCCGTTCTCCTCTCTTTTTTTAACTAAGAAGGCAATCCTGCCTCACCTCCTGGTTTTTAGAAGAGCTGTGCAGTTGGTGATTTAAGGCAGTGAGGATAGGCATAGTGCACGCCTGATTTATAACCATTTCTGCACGATGCCACACCTGCCTGGTGTTTAAAAAACTGGCTTGGTCACATTGTGCCAAGTTAACGGTTTTGCCTATATAGAGAAACCATGAAGATTATCTTATGAAATGAAATGACATCAATTGTGCACATTTGGGCAGGCCTGCCTCCAGATGTGTTTTTAAGCTTATTGGGGAATGGCTAAAGGTTGGTGATGAAGCAACTGGTTTGCTTGCAAAAGGTCCCAGGGTCACTCCCCTGCATTTCTAGGTAGGGCTGTGAGAAATCCCTTCCCAAAACCCTGGCGAGCTGTTGCAAGTCAGGGTCGACAATACTGGGCTAGATGATCTGGCTCTGCATAAGGCAGATTTCTCTGCCTCATTTCCTGGGTTTTACCAATTTTCTAGCCTTGCTCCTTAGAATACCACAGATTCCCACCTTTCATTTTGTGGCCAAAGTCTCCAGCCCTTACAGAAGCGGAAACAGGAGGCAAAATGCGCAGGCTGTATCCTTTCCAGTGCTTTTGTGAGAATTGAGCCTGCTATCAACTATCAGGGTTCTTAGCCACTGAGTATAGTCACAACAGTGGTAGATGTTTGTAATCCATAGAGATAAAAACAAGAGCGTGACACACCCATTGTCTGAAGAAAGGGCTTCCTGGTATATTTCTCTCCCTCCCCCGCCCGGTTGTCCTTGGTGGCAAAGCGATTGCTGCTCCTAGAAAACAATTCAGAAATCCAGAAGTTTTGTGTAGCTGTTATGAGGTAGGAACATTTCCACCCTAATGCAAAAGATAGCAGCAAAGTTGGAAGTTTCCTATTCAAGTCTTGACACTTGTGAGTTTTATATATTTAGAAAATCACCTGGCCAATACAAATAAAAATCCAGTTGTTTTTCCTGTAAGGAAACATGAGAACATTGGTTAAGCCTACTCTGCAAAGTAGCCCAGTTTTGTTACACCCATATTGCTGGTGGGAGAGCTAATTCATGGCAACCCTGTAGTGTAATCCAATAGTTGTTATCATGTTCCCTGGAACGTTGGGATTTTTTAGGGGAATTCAGTCGGAGGGGACTGACTCAGCTCCTCTTTCCCTCTCATTCCTAATCCCAGCTCATATTCTCCCCTGACCTATCCCCAGAGTACAAATAATAGTTTGTGCTAAAAAAGAACTAGCAGAAAGTTTTAATAGTTTCATAACTTAATGGCACAATCCTGTGCATATCTACTTAGAAGTAAGTCCTACTGAGTTCGATAGGACTTGCTAACTGGAAGTTAGTAAGTTCTGCAGTTTAAGACAATAGTCCTTTACCCATTGACCTGCAGTAAACTCAACTGAACTCAGTGAGACTTACTTCCAGCAGTGTCACGGGTGGGACTGCAGTGCTTGATCAGGCTTCTCAAGGTCGTGTGTTGCTGCAGGTTACCAAGAGGGAGAGGTGGAGGGGCAAGGCAGCAGGGAGGTCAGCATGGTGCAATGTAGTGGCAGAACCATCTGACTGGAAATGTGAGACCAAGCAAATGAAAATGCCTGGACTGTGAGCAAAGTCAAAAGCAACCAAGGCAGGCTTCTATGTGTATGATTTCTAGGCATCTGTTGCCAGGGCACATTTGGAAGCATAAGACCTAGATACAGAATTAAGAGAGGAAGAGTGTGTGTGTGTGTGTGTGTGTGTGTGTGTGTGTGTGTGTGTATAATAGTTTGATACCCCAAGAGGGAAATAATTTGGAGATTATTTTCATAAAGATCCCCATCATGGTCTAAGTACTTCAGTGAGAACTGAAGTGCCTATGATAAACTTCGGCATATATGCCTATGTGGCATATTTTACGTGCCTACAATGTGGTACTCTCTTCTTCCTCTCAAAATTGATGTTACAGGCAGAGAAGTCTTGGATAAAGCAGGGTTGCAGCTGCAGAACATTTCCCACACCAGGCTATGCAAAAGTATTTTGGGTGTAGGGAACGAGAGAGTGAGGTTTGCATATTCACTGCTGGCAAAACAAACCTCCTGCATCTTTTTCTTTCCTGTTGCTAAAATCTTTCAGGCTTGTTTTCTATACACCATGATTCAGGGAAACAGGAAAAGTCATTTGGTTAAAAAAAAAAAGGAAAATAATGGTGAAAAGGTTGGTTATGACTTCCCTGAATAATCGTTACTGAAATTTGCCTGCTGCTTGTTTACAATAAATATTTGTTGTACTTCTGGAAAATGTAGCATGATGTGCCATGGAAATTGGTCTCATTATTTCTTAGTTTGGAAAACCTAGGGAAAGTACTTTTCAAAAAATAAAATTGTTTTCAGGTTTTTGACTTACTGTAATAGTGCAGAATTGCACTGTGCTGTTCTTTTCCATTCAACAAAAGAAAGGGTATCAAATCAGACACAGGCTAATGGCTTTCCATACTCTCATTTTCTTGCCAATACCTGTCAGCTCCAATAGTACAATGATAACATTGACATGAGTCAAGGGAACTGCTGGAGATTGGGAAAACAATAGGTTTCTTTCCACTTGTTGAACATTTTCAACCGCTTTACAATTTGGAAATAGTAAGTCACAGCACCCTGTGGTGCATGAAGCTGTGTGTGCAGTGCTTATTCATTTGGGATAAAATAAAAATGGTTCAGGTGATGCCATTTGTAGTGGACCAGCTGCGTTGGTAGATCATCAGTGTGCACAGGACTCTTCTATGCAACTTGAATCCTTGCTGCTCCATTCATTTATAAGTGTGTCACAATTTCATCCCCTGTTTTCCCCATCAAATTCAAGGCAGTGTCCATGGCCTTTCTCCCATGCTACCCTTTCAGCAACCCTGTGAGGAAGATTAGATTGAGAGTATGTAGTCCAATGTAATCCAGTGGCTGAAGTCCACTTGAAGGCATAAAAGAGGGCTTCTAGTTAGCAACTTTTTCCAACAAGGGTTGAAAGTGAACTTGGGCCTGGTCTGTCTTGGTTGGCCTGGTTGGGCTCTTCTGCTTTCTATGATCCTCCACCTGGTGCACTTCCTGTTGTTCTGGCAAGGTGACATGCAAGGCATTTGGTTCACCACCCATGAGGGACCGGGCTGCACTTCTATAGTCCCTAATGCTGTGAGCTCTGGTTCAGTGGCTCTTGCCTGCCAGCATTGCTTTCAGTGGTCCGCTGACCATCAGCATCAGGTTCAGAGCCAGGACCAAGTCCTTAGCCAGTAACTCCTTAGCCTTCACTCCTTGTCTTGGCCACTAATGGACTCCAAGGTTTTGACAAGTATTGGGGGACACATACGCACTGCCAAAAAAGAGAACAAACAAGGAAAGCAGCTTCCCATAAAATCAACATGTGCTAATATATATATGTAGATGCAAATTAGGAAATAATTGTAATAATAATAGTAATAATAATAATAATACAGTGCATGCCACTATAGTAGGGAAGACTGTGACTGATATTTTATCTGTGTGCCTGCTCAGTCTGGTGTCCTAGTGTTGTTGATGGCTGACTTCAAGACTCCTGTTCTCCTTTCTTATGATTATTATTTTTTTGCCTTGGACTGGAAAGCTTCTAAAGGGGGACTGTCCTTTGAAATAAGGACTGTCCTTTGAAAAGAAGGTTACGTGGGATATAGGATGGGGCCATTCTCACAGCCATTGTTGGGATCCTGCACTTACAAGGCTTAGGTTGGGGAGCTGGAAGACTGGAAGTAGCAGCTTGGTCCTGACAGTTGGAATGAGGGTAAATGGAGCCAATGTAATGCAACTAATGTAATATTGATGGTTTCTTCTCCTCGGATTCATAGCCCTGGCTTGGTATGAATAGTAGTTGCAGCAGGGGCTTTGCCCCAACTTCACTTGGTGTGCCCCCAGCTTTCAAAATTAGCCACTTTGCGACCAAGTGAAGATGCCCGTGCATCAGGATGGTGCCTGATGTCTCCACCATGCCTGGGGATCCTTGGATCTTGACTGTTTTCACACTCTAGCCACACATCCTGTAGAATTCTATTGGTTATATTTTATCTGCATAATCAGAATGAATTTCAGAAACCAAAAAGTTGTGTTGAAAAAATGGCAACTAGGCATTTTGTTTTGGTGACTGTAACCCTGCTTTAAAGAGTCACCTGGCACCTAGCTTATATATCTCACGCAGTGTCCATCCCCTACTGGGTTGATCTAGCAAGGAGGCTGACACACAGGTAAGCATGTGTGCTGTGCTGCTGTCCTTTTCAGTTGTCTTAATTCCTACTCCCCTTTTCACGTTACCTATCTTCTCTTGTTTTGGTTAGCAAGCTTTATTTGGGGAAGGGGTTGGGGCAGTAAAAGGATGCCTACAAATGGGTAGGGGGGGCCAGCAGAGGAGAGAATAGCCGACAATGCCTTTCAGTTGCTCATACTGTTGCAATGCAAAGATCCTTCCAAGTCATTGTTTGTTGTGCCGCTGTGAAAACTATTGTCTGCTGCATTGTTGTATCACCTAGGAAATCTTCCAGAAACAAAGTTGATTCATGCATATCATGCTCAAAAGGCCTGATACTTTCCCTGAAGTTACCCTTGCATATTTCCCAGGTATATGCACTCCTGAACAGATGATAGGCAGATACAGCAATGGATGGTGGTTGTATGGAAGGGGTGGAGGAGAGAGACTTCAGCTATTGAGAATTGAAAACCATTGTAATGTCAAGCATTTTACACGAAAAGGGAACCTCTTTAACCACTGCAGTATTAACGCTGTAAATTGCTCTCGGATAAAAAGTCTCTCTTCGTCAGGTTTTGGAAAACAAATTGGACTTCAAAATAATAAAAAAATCCTTCCAGTGGCACTCTAGAGACCAACTAAGTTTGTTATTGGTATGAGCTTTCGTGTGCATGCACACTTCTTCAGATACAGTGGTGCCTCGCAAGATGAAATTAATCCGTTCCGCGAGTCTCTTCGTCTTGTGGTTTTTTCGTCTTGCGAAGCACGGCTATTAGCGGTTTAGCGGCTTTAAGAAAAAGGAAACAAACTCGCAAGAACTCGTAAGACGTTTCGTCTTGCGAAGCAAGCCCATAGGGAAATTCGTCTTGCAGAACGACTCAAAAAATGGAAAACCCTTTCGTCTAGCGAGTTTTTCGTCTTGCGAGGCATTCGTCTTGCGGGGCACCACTGTACACTGAAGAATACTTTCGTGCATGCACACGAAAGCTCATACCAATAACAAAATTAGTAGGTCTCTAAGGTGCTACTGGAAGGAATTTTTTTATTTTGTTTCGACTACGGCAGACCAACACAGCTACCTACCTTGAACAAGAAAACTGGACTTCAGTGCTCCCTCAACCATATGCTTCCCAAATGCTGAATTAAGCTGCAGCAGTACAAAGTGGAGCACACCAGCCCCAGCAATGGAAGGCCTGAGGCGGAGAATTAGTTAGGTGTGAGAAACTAAGGGTATTCCCCCCCCTACTCTTGCCTTGAAACCAATTTTCACTATTCATAGGGTGAAGAGAATTAGCAGCCCAAAATGAAGTCACAATGAGCTCATTGTTGTTCAGCAAGTTTTTATATAGAGTCCCAGATCTGATCTTGAAACTTTGTGTTTTAACTGCGCTCACATGATTGGCTCAGAGACCCTTAGGGGGAGGCTTCTCATCATGGTAGTTAGAATGTGCCAGTCAAATGGTTCCTTTAAAGGCTGAGACATCTCCTTTTTGTTTACGTGTGTTGTTCTATTCTGCCCCCTTGCCCACCGTGTGACCAAGCAGTGATAATGTTGGGGTGAGCTGTCAGCTCTGCAAAACCACTTACATGAATGCAGCAGAGCTGATCACATTCTCGTGATCTCATTCTGCAAGATGAGATCATTTACATGAGGTCAACAAGCTATCACACCGTGTAGGCCGTTCTCTAGAGTATCTAAGCCATACAAACAGTGATGTAAGCTCAGTGCCAAGTATATATGTAATCACTCATTGTGTTTTGATGTGGCGAAGCTGTGGAATTTAGAATTTTCCCTTCCCCTCTCTTTTAATTCTCTTTTAAACTAACTGAAAGCCATCAGCACAATTGCCCTGGAAAAGGGTTTTGCTTCGTTCAGTTTCTGACTTTATGTGCTGCAAAAACAAGATATCCAATTCTTTCTGGATTGCAAAGGCTGGCAGTAGTAAGAGTTGGAACTTCCATTTATTATTTGTTGGTTAATACTACTAATAATTTAAATTCTGTTATGCTTCCCCATCTCAAATACCGTATTTTTCACCCTATAGGATGCACTTCCCCCCCTCCAAAAATAAAGGGGAAATGTGTGTGCGTCCTATGGGGCGAATGCAGGCTTTCGCTGAAGCCTGGAGAGCTTGCCTGCATCCAGAAGCTTGGGGCGCGCTGAGCTCAGCATGCCCCAGGCTTCGGGCTTCGCGCAGCTCTCCCACGGCTTGCGGATAGCAGCCTGTTCTGGGGGCTGGGGTCAGGGGAAGCTCAGGTTTTCCCCGCCCCAGCCCCACACCTGGGGGGGAAAATAATTTTTTTTCTTTATTTCCCCCCCAAAAAACTAGGTGCGCCTTATGGGCCAGTGCGCCCTATGGGGCGAAAAATACGGAAATTCAAAACATCACTAGGAAGGCCAACAGGGGGAAGGCAGATAACACCTGTATGAGAAGCTCCTAATATGCCTACTGCCAAAAAACTCTCCTTTCTGTCCGCTGGAAGAATCGGGTATGATTGGATGTCTACATAACAAGCATTCTCATGTATTTTATAATTAAAAAAGAAGTACGTGTGGTTAACCACCCAGTCTTCTGGCCTCCCTAGTAGGAGTTCCTCTGAAGGCTTTTAAAGAAATCCTTTTCTCCCTTCCGCAAGTCCCTTATGCTATTCTTGGTGGTTGCTTTTCATGCAAGGCAGCTGGAGGATTCAGCACAATGGCAACCCCCCGCAGCACTGTCTTTCGTATTCTGCTGAAATCATTCTGCATGTACTGCTTGCACCGTCCTTGCAGGTCAGGGATACTGGAATAGGGACTGGTGAATCTATCAGTTTCAGTTTCTCTCAAGCTTCTAAGTTTTCTGTATCTTGTCCTCAGTTCTGCATCAGTTTTATCTTTTTATAAAAGTCCTCATGAAAATACATCAGTGTGAATTTCTCCTAATATACGTATTTTTGTACAGTGGTACCTCGAGTTACAGACGCTTCAGGTTACATATTCTGCTAACCTAGAAATAGTACCTTGGGTTAAGAACTTTGCTTCAGGATGAGAACAGAAATCGTGCGGCGGTGGTGCAGTGGCAGCGGGATGCCCCCTTAGCTAAAGTGGTACCTCAGGTTAAGAACAGTTTCAGGTTAAGAATGGACCTCCAGAACGAATTAAGTTCTTAACCCGAGGTACCACTGTATGCAATTCTGCCCAATATACCCATTTTGAAAAAGCAATTTCCCTATATATAATTTATTCTTGTGTGTTATTTTCACTAAAATGTGCATTTTTATGCACATTTTGCCCCACAATAATGCATTTTTCTAGACATTCTGTGGCTGAAGCAAAAATCCACAGAAATATGATTTTTATTGGATGGCTGTGTAATGTACATGTATTGTTTTGGAAAGTGTGAATTGGGTGAGCTGAATCACATTTCTCACCCATTGCTATCCTGGAAACTGCTATCCCATGTGAAGAATTTGCTTGCCTAAAGGTGAGCATGAGTATGCACACAGACACACAGAGAGAGGGGCAGACTAATTTTAAAGAAATGGAGGCTTCTGGTGAACAATATCTGTTCAACGGCAATGTGAAGATTTATGTTAAATCATGATTAGCAATAGAGGAAACTCTGGTTCGACTATTTTTTGTGTTGTCCCCCCCCCCTCAAAAAAAAACCCCACACGCACATCAATAGAATGAAGTTAGTTGTTGAAATTTTAAAAATGAGAAAGCCTTAGAGTTCTTGTTGAGACGATCATTTGAAAGGCTGGTACTCTGGTTATGGGCTTGGCAGAAACCACACATTCAAGGGATTAGTTTGAGTCTAGTCTTTTAAACTTTTGAATCTCAGAGCAGGAATCTAAATATTGTGGAAAACAGAAATGTAGAACCTCCCCCCCCCCATCATGGAAAGCCAGGTAAGGGGACACAGGGCAAAGAACAGCGTGAATTTTAAACACCCACCCACTCAACACCTCTGAACCACAGCAGCCTGACACTTAAAAACATAACTAGATAATATAATTTGCATACAGTGTTAGTCTCTACAGCCCCAACCAACGTAGCCAATAGATGGGCATAATGGTATTTTAGCACCTGAATGGAGGTAGTGTCTGCAGCTTCAAACAACTAAAGGGAGATTTCTGTGCCATAGCAATAATGATAAAATGGAGGTAATACTCTCAGATTGCTTGGGGATCTATTTTGCACAATGTTTGAAATGGATTTAATACATTAGCAACAACCTGAAATACTTTGCAACCTACTAACACACTATCCCATTGATATTTTCCTTTCCCCCTGGATAGCATTCAGGCAGCAATCCTATGTATGCTTTCCTGATAGTATTGAACTTAGTAGCCCTAGTTCAGGATTGCACAAATTCCTTAAAAAGTACATCATATATTGCTTTTTTTATAAACAAAACAAAACAAAAATCAACTGTTATAGCTGTGAAATGTAACTTGCCTCAGAACTGTTTCACACCTTGCACAGAAGCTGCAGAGAGAGAGAGAGAGAGAACACAAATTTCCTCACTTTTACAGCAATGTTATGTGTGGGACTCACAGATTTCAACCTGCACTGCAATCTTTGTGCTTTGGAAGTCAGCTGGGAAGGTAGTAAGGGGAAATCAAGTGTTTCTTGCTTCCCATGTTAAGGCAGAAGCAGAGAAAGAAGGGAGCATGAGTTCATTGTCATGACCTCCATAGAGTCGCACACTGGGGGAAACGTGTGCAACTCCCTAATGGGGGTGTAGTGGATCCCCTGTTCCCTTAGCAAAGGGTTTAACATGACATTTGTCATGGTGGGATAAAGGTAGTGATCCTCCCTCTACACTTTGCTGCCACGAAGATGGGAATGTTTCAGAGTGTATTTTTGTTCTAGCATTTCCTCCCCTGCTTCTGGTTTTCTGGTTTTAAGTATTTATGGTGCTGATTTAAGCTGTGGAATATTAGTTACTCAAACTGCCACTGCAAAGGAAACAACGTCGAATTTCTGGTTTTCTTTTTCTTTTCTGTTCACATTACACTGCTGTGGGCCTGAGAAAGAGTTGTGCAACATTGCTGGTTTTAAAACTGATTCCTTGTAATGTTTAACTCCTCTTGTTTTGAAGAGCATCGGAAGAGCTGTTTGAAGAAAGTCAACTGAAACAGGGTTAACAAACAAACACCAAACAAAACCCTAATTAAGTCTTCTAGAAATTTTCACATGGCTTTAAAGTTATAGTCTGTGGTTCTCAAATTGCTCCATGAAATAGATGGGGCATCTGGTCACTTAGAGAACCTCTGCTAACCTCTCTGGGTGGGCTGTAGATATCTGCTTGTGAGAGCCACTGTGTGCCGTTAGGGATTTGCATGCGTGGAGATGTGATGACACCTGCTTAAGAGGTTAGGGGACATGCTATGTTATAGTGGCTTGACGTCCAGGATCTGTACCTGTGATGGTTTTCTACTGCTGTAGTAAATAGGAAGTGGGGAAAGAAGTCCTGGCGACGAAAGAGGTATTTTGACTCAACAGTCCCTCATTTTAACTGGACTACTCTCATTGATCCTGTTAGTCCATTTGGGCTAGCAAAGATTAATGTGGGACTTGTCCCTTGTGCAGGTCAAGTCTACACATGTCTCCATCTGAATGCAAGTACAAAATTGCTTGGGCCAGCCTTTTGAAATCTCACTGGTTGCTTTCAAAGAGAGAGAGAAATAAACAGCACTACAGTATTCTTTAATGTTGTTTCAGTTTTATCTGGTTGCTTTTACTTTGAGGTTCTTTTGTAAAAACTAAACAGAGATTACATGTTCAGGGTAGAATTCAGTGTCATGCTATTACAAACGTTCTGTCCGTGCAAGAATTTGCCAGGCAGAATTATTGCCCCTCTGCTACCCCTACACACTGTCCTGGGGGTTACATCTACCCCCGAGTCAGATTGGGGGAGCTCACAGGGGAAGTCCTTGTGCAGGACTTCTGCTGATGGGGCACCTTTGGTGAATCCTGCCCACAACATTTTAGTATTCAGATGTCAATACTTTCCCCCATCCTGCTCTTGAAACATTGCAGGAGAGGCATGCTAGCGAATTACTCAGCAGAAGAATGGAGTGTTATCCAGAATAGCTGCATTAATATTTCTGTCTGTTTTATTAAATATTCCCCCCCCCCATGAGAGAACCTTAAGATTGCATTCCACAATATGACATTAATTACTGTTTTGCAAGGGCAAAAATGGGAAGGTAGAGTTTTCAGGGCTAAGCTAGACTCCTGTTTGGAGAACCCTTGTTCTCTGAATTAATTTGTCTGCACTCAGGACTCCCTTCTGTTCAGTGATTCATTTGTTCACTTGACCTCACACAAACCTAGCTGTGTTTAATTAATTGCGCAAGCTACATATCCTCTGTAATCAAATCAGCATAGGAAAACTGAGGAATATGATGATCTCAAATGTGTATGGCATTAAAGGGTAAAGTAACAATGGACGAGCAATCGGGTTCTCTGGTGTCTTGCAGTGTAAGAACTCTCATATGACAGAGTGTTCTCCTTGGCTGCTGCAGTTGCAGTTACTCAATGCCTCATTCTGTTTCAGCATTTAACCAGCTGTAAAGACATTTATTGAATTATTTGTTCCTTGGCCATGAGTAAATCATTGCTTGTGTGACCCTACAATATAAGGGATTTGAATTATTTATTTTTTTAGAGTAATGGCCAGGCGCATGCTTGCTGATAAACCTCATGAATTTGGAGAATACCCAGAGATTTTCACATATTTTATATATATCAACAAATATTTCAGCATTTTTCACTGTGAAAGAGCAGATGCCTTCCTCAAGCTGTCAAAGCTGCTTGCGAGGTGGCCTAACCTCTCATAAACCTTGACGTGGGGCTTAAGGTTTTCTTTTTTTGTCAACAAGAATCTGAGACTCCTTCTAGGAATTTGGTCTTTAGAGTGACCTTTGGATTCGGCCAAGCAATTGCTTGAACATGTATTGAATGCTTTACTCAATCATAACCAGGTCTGATTTTTTCCCTCTGAGTTCAAAATTTTTCCATGACCTACGAAATTTTCTGTGGCTGTTGTGGTTCAAAAATACACATTTCCTGCTCTTTTCCAGTTAAGAGCATAACCTGGAAAATTATTGAAAACATAGTGCCATTTGTTTGTTTGTTTGTTTTAAAAAATGGCTTACTCCTGGCTTGTAATAAAAGACCGCTGGCCACGAATTTGTCTTCTGTCCATACGTCTTTTCCACTTTTCTTTGCATACAACCAGGTTAAACATACACACCTACTTCTGTTTCTAATATTGTCCTATATGTGCAAGTTCAGAAGTACGCAATATGTGTAGCTGCTTGCTTGTATGAGACAGATTTATTTTCCTTTCATTACACAATGCAGCCTCTGTGGTTGTCATTTGAAGTGGAAAATGACAAACCCACCTCCAGGAGTACCTGTATCTTTTTTCTAGAAGGGGTAATGCATTTGTGGGGAGGGAAGCTATAGTAATATGGTGCATCTCCCCACCCCTGCCAGCATACTGGCCTTCAACTCAGATTTCAGCCTCATTGATTGCATTTTGTAATAAAACTTTTCAAAAGTCCCTCACAAAGAACTCAGCTTCAGCTTCTGTATTTGTTCATATACATATGATGTTGTGCTTTTGACCTGACAGGAAGACTTAATGGTGGCATAAACTGAATATGCTTAAGCCTGTTCTTCAGAAGACGGTTCAGTTAAATAGCTATTTCTATTTAATAGCCTATCAAGGGAGAGAGAGTGAGCGGGTGCCATTTACCCAGATGCTGATTACTGCGGTTGGACAGCTTTGTTGCAATTTGCTAACCTTGTTTACCAAACGAAAATTGACATCCTAAACCTCATTGACTTAGTTGTGTGCCATTTTTAAACATTTTATATTAAAAAAAATTATTGGCACAGTATTGTCAGGCACACGGGCAGAGGATTTGTCTCTGCCGTTTCCTAGTACAGAATTAATTGAAGATGCCCCAGATTTGAAACAGCCTCATAGCATTTTAATGGGGATGCGGGTGGCGCTGTGGGTTAAACCACAGAGCCTAGGACTTGCCAATCAGAAGGTCGGCGGTTCGAATCCCCGCAATGGGGTGAGCTCCCGTTGCTCAGTCCCTGCTCCTGCCAACCTTGCAGTTTGAAAGCACGTCAAAGTGCAAGTACATAAATAGGTACCGCTCCGGTATGAAGGTAAACGGCGTTTCAGTGCGCTGCTCTGGTTCGCCAGAAGCGGCTTAGTCATGCTGGCCACAATAAAGCGAGATGAGCACCGCAACCCCAGAGTCGGCCATGACTGGACCTAATGGTGAGGGGTCCCTTTACCTTTACCATAGCATTTAATAATGGCAGTACAAAACAGAATTCTCAGTGTTGCAGTGGTACCATGAAGTTCAGCCCTTGGTTTATTTTGAACCAGAAGACAAAGGGCAATTGGGGATAGTCAGCAGTTAGCTTAATGGGTCTGTAATATGTATAAACATGCCTGCATGTTTTGGCCTGCTAATGTGGCTAGACTAGTGTGTAACAGAAACCATGTTTTCCCCACTCTGTTTTACAACTTCCACGAAACCGCCACATTGGCAGCATATTTTAAGGGCATTTGTTTGAACACATGAAGATAAGACACATGCAACCAGAGCAGTATTTCAAAGCAGTTCTAAAGCATTGCTTAGTTAGAGCGAATATTTTAGGTGTTTGGTTGAGATCTGCCACTAAACGAAATACATGTTGCAATAGTATGATATTGTCTCATAAAGTACCCGATTCTAGTGCCTGCTTCTGGGAAGCTAATCTGGGGCATTACAAATGACTGTAATGCTATGAGCCAATAGAATAGCATGTTCAGTTTTCTCTGCTCACATGTTCCTGAAAGAATTAACAAGATGACAAAAACAACTGTTGAAGTCTGACTCTCTCTCTCTTCAGTACAGTTAATAGCTGAATTGCTTATTCTCCTTTTAGGTCTGAAACTCATGTGTGACTATATATGTCTTCCAAGGTCCTTTGCCTTGGGAGAACATTTACTTGCCATCCTCTTTGAGATTCTGCCTAGAAGATACTTTGGCCTTTCTGTTCTTTTCTCCTGAGCATCTCTCAACCACTTGGGGCTCAACACAAGGAGGAGCAGGATATAAGTGATTAAATCATCATCATCATCATCAACAACAACAACAACAACAACAACAACAACAACAACAACTTTCTTCTGGCCTTCAAGTGTCCCTTTCTGCCTTGTGTTCTCCTCGCCCTGGATTTTTCATAAACTCTGCTAAATCCATTTTATTGATCTGCTATTCTCTGCGCCTGCCTTGGCAGCATCAAGCATCCTTTCTTTGCCGCAATTGGATTTGAAAGTTGATAGAGCACAGTGATTGTAATTCACTACAGTAAAGAATTCTTTTCCTGGCCCAAGACGAACTGTTATTTCCTTGTTTCCCAGCTGCACTAATGAGGACCAACCTTACAGGGTTGTTGTGTTGCTTACTGAGATAATGTATGTGAAAGTTATCTGGATGCAATAAAGAGCTATATAAGTGCAGGATATTATTGTATTTACTCTCCTTGTCTGTGATCACTGGAGATTTTTGTTCTTCACTAACAGAATTTATGATTTCTTCATTCGCATGGGTTTCCCACCCACATTAGCCTGCCCTATCCCATAGGGCTGATTTTAGCCTTGTTTTGTTTATTGTGCTGTGAATACAAACCAACTTGCTGTTACGTTACTTTAGTTGCAAGCTAGCTGCTTCCTGTTTTGCTTCCTGACTTGATTCTTCCCTTTGATGTTTTTGGTTTGATTCCTTGCCATTTGATTTCACACAATTCTGTACGTTAAGTTCCATTCATTCCAGGCCTCGTTCCTTAAATTCTCCTGACTCGCCTCCTCTTTCCCTTCTTCATGCTTCAGCTGCACCTGAGTTGCAGTGGCATCAAACAGCTCTATCTCTTGATGACAAGTGGAGGCAGAAACGGTCTTGCACTATCTCAGTTTCTCTCTCCCCCCCCGCCCTTTATAGGAATAAATGAAAACACCCTGGAAGAGGAGAGGTTGGGAGGGGAAGGGGACAGTCTAGACTTCCAAACAGTTTCCCTTTCCTGACACAGTCAGATCATATTTCCTTCCTAAGGAACACGGCTGTTTGTTTTCAATCCCAGCCTTCCAGAAAACGCTTGAATCAAAATCTGACTGTAAAGAATGACTCGAGAGTAGATGTGCTGAAGTTTGCCTCCTCTTCCTTGACCTTCATTAACTAGAGAGGTCTGCTTGGCTGGAGGAGAGAAGAACAGGATGCCAACAGCAGCCCAAGCTTTAAAAGGCAGCAGCCAAACAAAGGTGTTCATCATACTTCATATACAGTCATACCTCGGGTTACAGACGCTTCAGGTTGCGTTTTTTCAGGTTACGGATGCGCCAAAACCCGGAAGTACCAGAACAGGTTACTTCCAGGTTTCGGCGCATATGCAAAAGTGCCAATTCACGCTTTGTGCATTTGCAGAAGTGACGATTCGCAACCCTCACATGTGCAGACACGGCGCTGCTGGTTGCGAACGCTGCGGGTTGCGAATGTGCCTCCTGCACGGATCACGTTCGCAACCCGAGTGTCCAACGTAGAGAGATCATGCTTTTTTATCCTGGTGTACCTTTAGTGAATCACTCATCCTCTGAGGTAAATAGAATCCACGTAATGACATTGTAAAAGGTAAAGGTAAAGGACCCCTGACAGTTAAGTCCAGTCGCAGAGAACTCTGGGGTTATGGCGCTCATCTTGCTTTACAGGCTGAGGGAGCTGGCGTTTGTCCGCAGACAGTTTTTCCGAGTCATGTGGCCAGCATTACTAAGCTGCTTCTGGCGCAACGGAACACCGAAACCAGAGCAGTGCACGGAAACACCGTTTACCTCCCTGCAGGAGCGGTACCTATTTATCTGCTTGCACCTTTTTGGCGTGCTTTCGAACTGCTAGGTTGGTAGGAGCTAGGACAGAGCAACGGGAGCACACCCCATCACAGAGATTCGAACCGCCAACTTTCTGATTGGCAAGCCCAAGAGGCTCAGTGGTTTAGACCACAGCGCCACCCTTGTCTCAATGACATTGTAGGCCTAGATTATAATTGCCACGGTAGATGGAAAGAAACTATTGAACATCATATTATAGGTTGTGGTATGGGATTGGGCAAGGTGAGCAGTAGGCAGCCAAAGGCTCTGTTGCTGAAGATGTCTCCTGGGCATCAGGCATTGGTGCCAGATCCAGGGAAACTATCAGGCTGTGAGCCCAGTTCCCCAGGAAAGGACACCCCCATCAAAAGCAGGCTTCACACCTAATTCCAGCTCAGCAGAACACCCAAGCAACAATATTTTCATGTTATATGGTACAAGTTTCAAATTTGTTTGCCCACATCCATTCCATCAGTGATGTGAGATGCCGGCTTACAGGTTTCACCACCTCATTAGAATCTGGTGGAAAAGGGAGAAAGAATTTATAGAGTTGTCACAACCCAAATCTCTGAATGTAGTCAGCAGTTTGGTGTAGATCATTGATGGGGAACTTGTGGACCATTAGATGTTGTTGCAGGCCATCTTTAATTGGTGCTGTCCAGCATGCCTCATGATCAGGAATGATAGGAATTGTAGCCCAGTAACATCTGGAGGGCCACAGACTCCCCAGCCCAGCTGAAGATGTTAAAAAGCAGGGCAGGTGAGTTGGAACCCAAAAGCCACATTTTGGAGCAGCAAATTTCATTGCCCCACATCCTAGGATTTGATCTCAAGGAATCAAAACCTGCCACAGATTGCACCACTAGGGCTACTGAGGCAGGTTTGGTCTTGAAACCATGTTGGGATTCAAATCATTTAGAGAATTACTTCTCTTGTAGAAAATATGGTCTGAATTGGGGAATTTGCAGTGTCCATGAAGTGCAGCACTGTTAAATAGTAACGGTTGCACTATTCTCTTGAAAGATCAGTTCAGGTGAATCATCTTGGGCAAAATTCTAGAATCCTTATTTTGCTATGGAACTTAACAATTTCCACACCACCTTTTATATTTCTTTGTTGACACAGAATCCTCATATCCTGTACTAATGCAGAGTTTTTGTCACAGCAGGGTCTTTTGAGGACATAGTAGTTCACCAGGAATTAAGTGTAATAGCTTCCCAGTAACAATCAACAAATAAAATTTATTGCTAGAGAAGGGAGCCAGCATTTGCTCTTTGAACTTCTGTCAGGGTTTGCAAGGGAAGTTTGTAAGGGTCTGGATTTAGTGTAACTTCCCTGTCTGAAGATCTGTACAACTTAATGTTCATCTGAGGTCAATGTGAGAAAATAGAGCTACATTGCTTAAACCTCAGCATTGCAACAGTAGTAAGAAGCAACTCATTTGCCCTAGAATGCTCGTTAAATATTATTCTTAGAAGTTGTTTTTTTTTAGTAGGGATGCAAAACAGTGCATTTAAGTGTCTTTCAAACAGATAAGCAAACTTTCCTCAGGGACTTAAAAGATTAAAACAATTGACAAGCCTAGAGCTTGAAAACCTATGAGTTATCTGTGGGCCTTCCTTAAAACTCAAGCATAGTCTTCATGAAATCCTAACCTATTCCTTTCTATCTAAGAGTATTGGTTGGTCTAGAATCTAGATGCAGCAGGGTGGAGAACTGACACCTTGAAGAAAAGGCAAGGAGATGTGTGAAAAGCAGTGGAGCACCTCCTTGTCCTGACCATTGAATGCACTGCCTGTTTACACCCTCTTGTGTCTGAAACTGCAAGTTTAAGCATCAGAAAGTCAACCCCATTGAACTTTTGTGAATTTGAACAAACAGGATATGTTCTATCGCCATTTTGGTCAATTGTAATTTGGCATTCTTCAATGACTGTTACACTTTCTCTTTGGGGAAGTTGGATTATTATTTGGGGCGTCTACATCTCTTATGATTTTTGTGAGTTTTAATAGAATCTTAAATGAGTGTTTTAATAATCTGTCCTAGCTTGTTTAATAGCATCTGAAAGGAGTATTTTAATAATCTATTACTATCTGTCCCAGCTTGTTTAATAGCATCTGAAAGGAGTATTTTTATAATCTGTTATGATCTGTCCCAACTTGCTTAACATAATATATTATAACATTATATGTCCTAGCCTCTCCAGCCTGATGTCCTCCACATGTTTTGGGCTGTAAACTGGTGATCTTTGACCAATTGGCCGTGCTCCCTGGATCTCATGCGAGTTGTAGTCCAAAGATATAGAGGGCACCAGATTGGGGAAGGCTGATCTGTCCCATAGATTTCAGAAAAGACAGGGCTGTAAACAGCTGAGAGTCAAGTGTTATCACTGGAGCTGTGTGTGATGATTCTGCAGAAGTGCACCAATAGAACAACAAGAAAACCATAGAGAGAGGAGGAGAGAGAAAGTAAATTCTATTGGATGAAAAGCCCAGTTTCCTCAGAATTTCTGTGCTTTTATTCTGAAGTCAGCTTTTTTATTTTGAGTTGATTTGATATTTGTATTCTGCTTTTCCAACAACAAATGTTGCACTCAAAGCCTCTCACAGTAATCACAATGGCATTAAAAAAAGCACCAAACATTGAATTCGTTGCATATAAACAACAGCAACAAATTAATCAAAGTAAATCGGTTGCTTTATTTATATGCTATTGTATTCTGCCTGCTCAGCACACATACTTTTACACTATGTACAAGCAATACTTTTTTTTTTTTAAAAAAAAAGCTAAACCATTATTGTTGTTTTCTTTTACAATCATCCTGTTTTTTAAAAAAGAGCTCTACACTATCTGTGGTTGTGATTTTAAGACCGCCTCCCCTTCCCCATTGTACCCACTAGTGAGAAACTGCTTCCCATCCTTTTCTTCTTCCTGTGTGCTGACATTTAAGGTCAAGTATTTATAGACTTGCGTCTGTTTGTGTGGGCACATATCTGCCTTTTGCCTCCTTATGTCAGGTGTGCATTAGAGCAGCACACACTGCTTACAGCCAGCCCACATCCTTTACCCAAAGAGCTCGTGGAACAGGTGCAGCAACATCAGACAGGGGGAAACCCTCAGATTGTATGCCGTTGGAGCAGGTGCACGAGGGTTCCTCGTTTTGTCACGTGACAACCTCACTGCAGTGCATCAGCTACTGATGTTTGTTACCATTTTCTCTTATTGAGTCAAGATCCCCACTTGACCTTATAATGAGTGCAGTGCGGCGCTTACACATTCTGTAGGTTGTTCCGTAACTCTTTCTCTCATTTTGGGTGATGTGAGGGCGGGGGCAAGAGGAAGCAACTGAAAGCAGGGTACAATAATTCGGAGCGTTTTCACCATAATTAAGGGTGCCCTGGTGTAATTACACCAAAATAACTAAATCATCTTGTGTGTTTTATAGTGGGAAGGCAGAGTGGCAAAGGGAAACGGTTATTTATTCTGAGGTCATCACCTGCCTGTGCTGTTTTGCTGTCGCTAGGGATCTTTGAGGAGTTTGATCTTTGTGTGTCCTGATGCAGGCAGACCTGAGCCTTACAACTTGGCCTCATATGTACACAAGTATCCATTAGGTTTTGCACCTCTCTGCACTGTGTTTCTTTGCTCAAATTATGTACCGAAATGCATTAAAGATGGACATAAAGATACATTCAGAAAGTGTGCATATTGTGATTAAATATGGTATAATTATGTATTTTAAAATTTTAAATGAGAATTTTCGTGTGGATTTAAACAAAAAACCAAAAAAAACCCCACACAGATTAAGGTAGAAGCAGGATTGAACGGATATATTGGGGGGGGGGGGACCGTAGACTGAGAATAGACTGATCTACTCATCTCTAGCTGTGGCCAAACATGTTTAGTTGTGAATGTGTACAGGAATACCAAGACTTCAAAGGGCTTATGACATGAAAGAGCCATAGTTCTTTCATCCTGAAAGCATTTGATGGTTCGGTGTTTTAATGTCCCTTCCCCACACCCATATGTCCTCTGAGTCTTGTAGAGGTAAGGAAGTAGACAACTTCTATATTTTTCGATGATAGCACCTTTCCTTTCCCTACTAGATTATGGGGACCTAAGACCACCTTTTCTTTTCTCCCACTCTCGCTCTTTTTCCTGAGCCACAGCATGGCTCCACCTAGCCCAATAAGATTTACTCTGGTCAGCAGTAGGCATTCATATTATTGAGATCCTACTTGAGGTCCTATAGTTGGAATGGTCAGCAATTGATGTGTCTCTGCACCTTCCATTGCATATATTAAGTGTTGTGAAAACATCCACAGCTGCATCAGGATTTATCTTGCACAGCTTTACATATCTTTAACTTTTGCAGCTTTCTGGTTTAGTGTTATTGCAGGCATAGGCAAACTCCGGCCCTCCAGATGTTTTGGAACTACAATTCCCATCATCCCTAGCTAACAGGACCAGTGGCCAGGGATGATGGGAATTGTAGTCTCAAAACGTCTGGAGGGCCGGAGTTTGCCTACGCCTGTGTTATTGTTTGCCTGCTTATTAATTCAGGCAGCCTCTCCTTTTGGACTTTCAATAAGACATCATTGGACATTAACATTTAAGAGGGCTGATGCTCTCCATGGGAGGGGCTCCTATACAACAAACCACTTTTCTGCAGCAGCCCACCATGAAGGTGATTTCTGTCCCTACAAGCAGCATAACTCAGTATAACCTGCCCCAAAGATTTGGATTGTCCTTAGGGATAGATTATTGATGATTGTGCCAGTAGGACGTACCCTGACATTTTGTTTTAGCGACATCGTCAGTCTTTCCAAATAATCCTTTTTTAAAAATACTACTTTAACAATGTTTTATTTCTATCTTAAAGCTGACCTCTTGGACTTGGATTGTATGATGTGTTGGGGTTAAAAAAATCAGCCTTCATTTCCTGCTATGTAAAACATGAAAGAGAATGAGATCATGCTCTTGTGAATAGTTTTTGAATGCACGGTGAGAACATCAATAATTACATTTGATGATTTAAAAAATAAATTTAAATCCTTAATGTTTAGGGCATGAACCTATCTGCCAGCTAAAGGCTTATTGGCATGATGTGTCTGACATCAGGTCAGAGGTTCCTTTAAGCGGTGTTTACATTGAAATCATTTGGACGTTAGTGTAGACGCCACTGGAAGTTGTGCCTTTCAGAAGCTAATTTGTGAAGAGGGATAGAAATTCCCTTAAAACTAAGGCAGCTCCCACAACAACTATAATGCTCAACTGGAAGTGGGGGAGATGGTACATTTGAAGAGAAGCTGCCAGCAAGAACAAGGGTTTAGCTCAGGCATAGGCAAACTCTGGCCCTCCAGATGTTTGGGACTACAATTCCTATCATCCCTGACCACTGGTCCTGTTAGCTAGGGATGATGGGAATTGTAGCCCCAAACATCTGGAGGGCCGGAGTTTGCCTATGCCCTGTTTAGCTCCACAGGGAAGGACTGTACCCCAGTGGCAGATCATTTGTTTTGCATGAGAAAGATTCCAGAATGAATCCCTGCCATCACCTGCTATAAGAACCAGGTTGCAGGTGATGTGAAAGACCTCTGCCTCTGAAACCCTAGAGATGTGGACAAATAGTTTGACATGATATGGGGGATCTTCCTAAGTTCCCACAGTTGCTTATTTGTTCTGTGCTATCCATGCAAGTCCTGCTTGCCTATGTAGTTGTGACCATCAAATAATGACTAGTTGGCTTGGGAGAAGTAGGATCTCTGATTCTAAATTTCTACTGCTTACCAAACCTTCCACCTGGGAAGTACAGTGGTACCTCAGGTTAAGAACTTAGTTCGTTCTGAAGGTCCGTTCTTAACCTGAAACTGTTCTTAACCCGAGGAACCACTTTAGCTAATGGGGCCTCCCGCCGCCACACGATTTCTGTTCTCATCCTGAAGCAAAGTTCTTAACCTGAGGTACTATATCTGGGTTAGCGGAGTCTGTAACCTGAAGCGTCTGTAACCCGAGGTACCACTGTAGGTGCTAGTTATATACAATAATTTATAAAACTGGACTAATGCTTGGATGCAATTGCACGATTTTGTGTGTTGTTTCTTTATGAGTTGTGAAATGTTCATGGTTTTCTTAAGTTGCATAGGGGGAAAAGGGGGGGGGAATGGATTTTCAATGGCAAGAGTGGGGAACCATTTGCCCGTGGGCCAAAGGTGGCCCTCCAATCCAGTCCTCATGATCCTGGGACTCCCCTAGGCTATGCTCCCTCTCACCAGGCCAGGCCATGAGCACTTATACTTGCACTAAAATAATGCATCTTGCTTGCCTTAATGGAGAGCTGGGTGTGTAGAAACTTCTGATTTTACATGGCTGGAATGTAGCCCAAAGGAAACAGCCACATCCATTGCACCATCCAATTTTGCTTCTAGCCACATCCACCATATGCAGGCATCCTCCCACTGAATGTTTGCCAGCGAGAATACAGCACTAAGGCTGAAATAAATTCCATTTCCCTGATCCATGAGGTTGGTAGGCAAACACAACCCATATCTTATGGGCTGCAGTGGCGTAGCGTGGGGGGTGCAGGGGGGGCCGGCCGCACCGGGCGCAACATCTGGGGTTAGGGCAAATCCACGGGTTAGGGGGCGCAAATCTACGGGTTAGGGGGCGCAAATTACTTGCCTTGCCCCGGGTGCTGACAACCCACGCTACGCCGCTGATGGGCTGGGAAAACATGCTAACCAAGGAGATCAGTTTTTTGCAGAGACTACTTCCTTCTTTGACTTTCACCTCTGATGCTTTCCCGCGTTAAATTTTAGACTGCAAGTTCTTGGGGGCAAGAACATACTCTGGAATGTGCCATGCACACTGATAATGTTTAATAAATAAATAATCCTGCTGAGATTTACTATTTTGCCAATCCTGGATAGATTTCTTATGCCCTTATCATTCCTAACACTGCTTGAGCAAAAATATTTGGAATTACTAATTGAAGACAGTAGGATTTACTTCTAAATGAATGTGTTCAGCACTCAGGGATCAAATTGCCTATCAACAGTTTTATTGCATTTCCTTAAGTATTGGCCATTTTGGGAGGCAGGAAGCTCAATCAGCTGAATTATTGCTCTGGACTCTGAACTCGGTGCTCTGTTTCTGAACTTGGAAGTATAGATTTGTGTCTGCATCTACATATTTATTACATAGCAACATTTGTGATGGAAAAATGGATTCTGGTTTCACTAACTCAACAGCAACTTCTGGTGACCATATGGTTCTAGTAACTTCATGTATGTGTGTTGATGTCTGGAATTAAGTAGTTCTTGGCCTAGGACAGAAAATACGTCGATGGTCATTCAGGGGTCACTGAATGATTGGCCTGCTTTGCTGCTTCATCGAACAACTTACTTATCTCAGTTACTCAAGTTCTCCATATTGGGGGGCAGGGGAAGGCAGAACAGACTGGCTCATACATCAGGAAAGACTCGGAAGGGAAGACAAATATTTTCCAGGATTAATAATGTTAGTCAAAACATGAAAGAAAAGAAGAAAAGAATTGTGTTTGGAGAGGAAGAAGTGCTCTGACAAGTGTGACCTCTGCTTTTCTCCTGAGTCCCTGTCTTTGAAACCCAAAGCCGCCTTTAATGTTCACCAGGTGTCACCAGGGCTCTCCACTTCCTTTCAAGATAGGAAATTTAGCCTTGCCGTTTCAGCCTCTCTGATTCTCTGCAAGTGAGTATATTCATATTCTTTTCAGTTGTACCCTATGAGTTCAAAGGGCACAAAGAGGTTGGGAAATGGTTTGACTTTCTTTTCTTGCTGCCCTTAAAAGTATGGGATCCCAGAATGTTTGTTCACTTTGGCAGCTAGGCAAAAGGGCCCTGCATCTAGGTCTGTGAGGTTACCCAATGTATGTTCTTACCTGCTGCACCAGTTGCCTCCAGCTGCTGCCATTTTGAACATAATGTATATGCATCCTTTGAGCTCACCTTGATGCTAAATATGGTGATGATTATTTAAGCTAGAGGTTGGGAGGTTGCAAAAAAATAGTTATGGGGCAGAGGAGTGGTAGAAAAGGGGAGAAATTTCACTTAAAGGCATTAATCTTCTTTCCAGATCCATTTATTGTTTTTTTTAAAAAATATTACCACCATCCTTGTTAATTATAGAGATCATTTAACGGATTTGAAAAGCTTCATGCTACCAAGCTATGTTTGGAATCCCAAGTCCACTCTTTTTCTTACATTCTTTTGTCATTTAAACTAGATCTTTTCCCTCGAGAGAAAAAAAAAGGCTGAATTGCTTTTGCCATGTTTTCAATTTGCCTTTGTGTGTGCAGTAAATAAAAATAAAGGTTTGGTTTGAAACTTGATTTCATTACTGCATTACTGCTTTTCTGCTTTGGTCATGTTAATTTAATAGTTTCCCAGTTTTCTAGATCTTTTTTAATTTTCTTCATATGTGGGATAGAAATGAAGTTTTTTAAGAAGTTTGGTTAGTTTTTAAAGGTATGTTTACCCCCCCCCCCAATATATTATTATTTTGTTATTTACGACTTACTTTTTGTTGTTTATTGGTAATTCTCATGGAGGAAGCACATGAAAAAGGGCTTCAGATGATGTTCACAGACTCCGAGTCGGTTCATAGGGGGAGAGGCGGCCCTTGAGGTACTGTGGCTCTTAAGCCGTTTAAGGTCAAAAGCAGCACTTTGAATTGGGCCCAGAAACTCGTTGGCAGCCGGTGCAGTCAGCCCAGGATTGGCATTATATGCTCAAAGCGTCTTGTCCTGGTGGTCAGCCTGGCCGCTGAATTCTTCACCAGCTGAAGTTTCTGAACCGTCTTCAGAGGTAGCCCCACGTATAATGTGTTTCAGTAACCCAACCTCTTCCACTTTTGCAAACCTTGGGGTTCCTGGAAGCCTGTTGATACCTGCATCTTGTCTGCAAAAGTAACAGATCAGTCCTAGAGGGAATGGTAAGATGATAATGATCTGTCCTATTAATTAAGCACCTTAAATACTGCCCTGTGATACATAAATATTGTTGGTGCCGATTGAAGATCTCATCTGTATTGCAAGTTCTATAACTCACTTTCTAATCCCTCCTCCCCATTGTTGGAATGGTTGTTCTGTTTGATAGCTCATGCTAAACAGAGGACAATTTCAGCAGTGGATTAATTTAGCTGTATTTTATATTTTAGATACTGTAGGTTTTGCCAAATACATAGGACAGTCTAGAGAAGAGCCCCATTTCTGTTGCACCACAATTGTGCATTAGGCGTTGGCAAATGAATCCCTTGTGCGCACAGGATCCATTCAAAAGGTGCAACCCTTGTGGGCACTTGCCATGTTATTTTCTCGAATTGTGCAGAGAGCACTGCTGCTGCTGTAAGCATCCCTAAATGGTACATGCGACTTAGAGCTATCATTGTAGCAAAATGCTTCCTACAAACTTCCAAGCTGCTGGGGTACTATTTAAATGTAAAATAATAAAAAATAATCCCAGAGACTTGCTGCTTTCATTGTTTGCCTTTGATATAACTCAAAAATTATTACTTCTTAACAGTGATAAACACAATGTGTACAAGCAATAAATTTGTGCTGGAAAATTATTCTTACACTATATCAATTGTTATAGATCATCATTCTTTTTAAGTTACTAATCAGTTTCCTTGCCTCTCCCCTCACCCTTGATTATATGCCCCCCTCCCCGTTCCCCCAGGCTGTTTTGTTCCTTAGCTATATGAAAAGAATCTCATCTGGGGTCTTTTTTCCCACCCATTTGGAATGCATGAGTCACTTAAGATGCATTCAAAAGGAAATATGCATCTCTATTCAGTTTTTTTAACCAACACAATGTTTACCTTCATTGTACTTGGCGGAGGTCTTAGGTCAGGGTGGGGAACCTTTCTCAGGTCGCGTTCCCTCGGAGCTAACTTTCCAAGAGGTGCATGCTAGTGGTGAGTGCGGCAAGTGCGGCAAGTGTGGGTTGGGGCACCCCATAAATATTTCTCATAAACAGACATACACTCATTCACATCCCCAGCAGTTTAGGCATCAGCAGGCACTGCAACCTTCCAACAGCTTGACTTCATCCCTAAAGGCACACTCCTCCATTGTGTCCCGAGACAGACGGATGCCAACCCAGTTTAAACATCTTCTTACCTTTCTTCAAGCCTATTTGGGGGCGGGGCTTGTGGAAATTTCATTTGGTTAATCTTTCCCTCCCCACCTGCATTCTCCACAAAGATCACCCACTTGCCTCACACCCTGTGCAACAATTAGGCTTAAAAACAATTTTCCATTTGCACCAAGAGAAAGCTTCCTTCAAGCCTAATTGTCACACAGAGGAGAGTAGGTCTGGTGAAGAGGGTCAGACTGCAATGGGAAAATAATCAACCCCTTTTTCCTCAGCAGTGCTCTTCCTTGTGACACCTCCTCGTCTCTGCAGTGCTTGTGCTCCCTCAGAAACTACTCCAGAAGTTTGGAGAACTCTTGGAGCAGATTTTGGGGCACGTGGGGAGAGGGAAGGAAGGGAAAGTCTTATTTTCATGAGCATTGTTTAGCTCGTCTTCAGGTTACAAGTATAACCAGCTTTCCTGTTCCCAAGTAAAATAGTCTTGGTTTCCCAGATAGGGAACCAGTTTTTGAGACCCCATTGGATGTGTATAAAGAAGATACCTACCATTTGTCAAAATAACACATTGGGAAGAAGGTGGAGTAGACAGGCAGACATCCTGTTGAGGTATACATACAGTTTCCTTTTTGGCTGCTTGTGGAAGAGTCCATAGCTTAGTGGTACAGCACATGCTTTGCATGTAATTAGACTTAGGTTCAATCTCTAGTGTTTCCAGGTAGGGTTGGGAGACTTCCCAGCTGGAAACCCTGGAGAGCAGATGCCAATCGGTGTCACAATACTAAGCTAGGATGAATCAGTGGTCTGACTTAGTGTAAGGCAAGCTCCTATGTTCCCTGGGTGAAAAGTGGTAAGGAGTTGATTTAAAAATAATACAGATGGGATGATGAAGACCAAAGTTGCCTCCCGACTGCCAGTATCTTGCAGGAGGGACCCAAGTGCATACTGGAAATCCAGGTTTGCAAAATTAAAGTGGGTTAAAGTGGTTTAGAGCAAAAATCCACTTTAATGAAATAAAGACTTACTGCAGTAAGGAAGGTGACTGGGAAACACGGAAAAGGGTGGTACGAACAAACGATTAATGGGAAGACATAAACACCACATAAGCAAATCAGGCTGAATGCTCAGAGCTGTAAAACTCCCCTCCCCGCAACAAAACGGATTGAATGCCCAATAAAAACAGGACATTGTCTAACCTCTGCGTAAGCAAATCAGGAAGCATGATCAATAAACAGATTGTCTAGAGGAGCCCTAAAACACACTTAATGAAGTTTGTCTGAATTACTCAGAACAGCTGGTCTATCCTAGAAGTATTAACTGAGAAGATTATACAACCCTCCTTTAAAAGTAAAAGTTAGTAATAACCCAATAAAGTTAAAAAGCTTGCCTCTGTTATCTTTGGCTGTAGTTCACGGCTATGCTTCATGATTGTGAGGGTAACAAGAGAAGAAAGAGGATGTTTCTGTATCTGAAAGGCTAAAAGGTCCTACATAACTATTTTTTGTTTTGTGTCTTTAGCTTAATTTCTCAGTAACATACTGTTTGGAATGTTTTGTTTAAAGAACAGGATTTAACTTGATGTTCTCGTCTTTTGCTCTGAAAAGTGTTTTTGGAGAAGCAATGCCCATAATTTAAATGGATAAGAAAATAACGTTCCCAAAAGCCACTTTCAAGCTAAGGAAACACCAAAGCTCAGTTAAGTGAAAAATCTAGAGGAAAACAACAGATGTTTAGTAGCTACCTAATACAATGGGAATAATCCAGCTCCTTTGGGGCCCAGAGCCGGAAACAGAGGGGTCTTCATAGACATGCCTCCCTTTGCTTATTGCACCAGTCCTGTGCCATCGCTCTGGCATTCATTCATGCCCACTCTCTGCAGCGTACAGACTTCCTACAGTATCTGTTCATCATGTGATGTGTTCCACCACTGGCTGGTGGTGATGATGCAATGAAGTGGGCTACTGGATGCCTATAGATGAAGTGTTGCTGTAACTTACCATGAATGGCCCAGGTGTGTTGGTGGTACATCTAGCACTGCAATGGAGCAGCACAATGGAGCCAGTTTGGTGAAGCAAATGATACATTATTATGTGGCATCATTCTTTCACAGCTAAACATAAAAGTTTTTGTTTTTTTTAAATCTTTCTTGATCCACACCTGCTAGATGAAGTGATCCCCAAGTGAGAAGCGTCTTTATATTTGAACAAACTCATGAATATGTGCTTTTATTTGAGAACCTGGTAATTGGCATTCTGATATTTGATATAACTCATCTGGAAAATTGCAATAGGTTTCCAGATTGATCATGAAGAAGAGGTGTTAATTTATAGTACACGCAGGTTAACTTCAAGTGTCTTAAAAGAGATTTATTGGTAGGTTGCCCTGTTTGCCAAAGCCTTCCTCATCGAATGACATTTGTTTCACAATAAACACAAATAAACTCTTCAGTGTCACAGACGGTCTTTTCATGTTAGAAATCTGGCTCCAAATTAGCAGTGAAGAATTCAGAGCACAGAAAGATTTGTGGTTTGATGGTTAATTTATGCGGTAAAATATTAATCAAAAATAAAACCTTTTGGTCTCATGCCACATAGTAACTATGAATGTGGGCTTCATTTCTTCATTATTTATTCAGTCAATAATGCCTGGCTTTGTTCCTGTCTCCTTTGGGTTGTGGGGTTCAAGTGGACCATTTGTTAGTTTGTTTCAGAAAAGATAATCTAATTTTTACCATTGGTTCTCAAAGCAGGTTAGCACAAATAAAAGCAACCACTTATAAGAAATATAAGAAATAAAACAGGGGTGGCTCCTGTTCTAATGTGTCCTTTGCTAAAAGGTCCTCCATTTTTCAATATTTATTGACCAGTCCCACATTTTCCCAGCTGTGATGTGGAAATGTTTTTGTGACCTCTCTCCAAAGAAGAGTTTGGATTTGATATCCCGCTTTATTACTACCCGAAGGAGTCTCAAAGCGGCTAACAATCTCCTTTCCCTTCCTCCCCACAACAAACACTCTGTGAGGTGAGTGAGGCTGAGAGACTTCAGAGAAGTGTGACTAGCCCAAGGTCACCCAGCAGCTGCATGTGGAGGAGTGGAGATGCGAACCCGGTTCACCAGATTACGAGACTACCGCTCTTAACCACTACACCACACTGGCTCCCCTGCAGTGTGTCCTTTAAAAATAAAATTTAGTCATACCCACCGTTACACATTGACCATGCCCACTTTGCAATGAACCCCTCAGAGGCTTCACCACAGGTCATTGTGACTCTAAGATCTGTAAGCCAGTATTAAATACAGTCTTTAAAAAGTAACATTTGTGATAATCTGTGCATTTCCACACAGCCATGACTTAATAACATCTATGGATGCCCTTTTCCAAGTGTCTGAGGTATGGAAAAAGGTTACTTGGGAGTGAACCTACTCATTCAGAACTGATATCTGAAAGCTTTGGTTCTGTTCGGATGCTGGCTATTTTCGAAGCAAACAGAGAATATTTGGCAGAGCCCTAATTCTGCACCTCTATTCCTTTGTCAAAGTTTTGCTCACTACAAATCAGTGACCATCTTGCTTTCCCCAGAATTCCAGACTATTGCTTCCATGCTTCTGATGTGTGAACAAGCCAGTATTCTAGCCAGAGCTAACTGGGCTTACTTCATAGCAATTTTGCAATGGATGAAAGAACTATTAGGCATTCCTGAAAGCTTACAGGTTCACCCCAGAGTGAATTATTACAATTTAGTTGTCAGCTTTAGTATGCTCTTACACTGAAATGCTAATATGCTTTTGACTGTAGCTGCTCAGCTATGAACATCTGTAACACTGTTGTAGCGTACACGGTGAAAAACAAAATAAGTGGTGGCTGAGTACATCTATTGACAATTTTTCTTTTCAGTCTGAAGCCACCTGAAGACTCTAACTAGATGAATAATAGCCTAACCTCCATATGGTTTCCGTTCTTTTAGGGTGATAGCATACAGAAAGAAAAATCTACTTTTAGCTCTGGCTTCTGTTTGCCTCTTTGTGAGTGCGTCTGAGAAGGCTTCCTGTCTGCTTGCTGATAGGAAATGTTAGTAAAACAGACGGGTTGAGTGACATTTCTCATGTGCTGCTAACATTTGCAAACTGGCACAGAGAACTTATTTTGATGCAATCGTTAGCGTGAAGGAATTCTTTATGACAGAGCTAAAATCACAATCCTTCACTTTAAAAAAGGGAGGAAAGGCACAAAACAATAATTTCTGTCTTGTTCATGGCCTTATACTATACATGCAGTGCTGTCTAGACTTTTTCCTATTTACAATTTACATTAAGTACCAACCAGTCAGAGTAGATGGGCTGCAACCCTGGACCCAAATGAACGGGGGAAAGCTTGACCTTACAGTCACTGGGGTTTAACTAGGGTAGATTCTGTCCACATCTCTGTGTTGCACTTGGGTGCTGAACCCCTTTCATTTCTGCCTTAGAAATGGATGTCTATCATTCACTCTTGTGAGGGAAAAGTAAAGTGTTGTATTTATGGACAGTGTTGCAGGAGGGACAAACCCCACACACCACCCAGGTTGGTGCTAACCTGGTCTCCTCTGAGAATGATTCCATGAAAAATATGTCCATACCTGCCTATCTTAGTGGCATTTTGCTAGTTGCTCTTAAGATGCAGAGACCTTAATTTATCCTTGCAAATAATTCCACGAACAATGGATTTAGTAACAAATGTTAGTCATTTGTGGTCTAAAAGGGTGGTGGGTTTTGTAAGGTTCTAGTGCCTGGTCACCTAGAGGCAAGTCTTGCTCACCTTAGATGCATGGCTCTTTACAAGCCTGAAAGTAAGAATTTGGTATTCTGGAACCTGGTGAGAAAAGCAACGTGCGGAAGCAGGATAACTCATCATAATTTGCCAAATGTTTGCTTAGTAGATTTTTTGATATTCGCCACAAACCCTTCTGCATCAGTAGACGAAGTGGCAACGGTATAGCTAAGGTTATGCTCCCCTTCATTAGGATAAACTCCCATTTGAGTGACACTGCCCTTTTTCAGAGGCATAATTCAGCTTCTTACAAAATCACAGTGTTGTAACACCCGCCTTTGCTCCATTCTTCTTCATTTCTGCAGTAGTAGGAATAATAACATCTCCGCTTGATCCTGCTTTCATCAGCTGGGCTGGGTCCCTTCCTTCCCCTCGCAGAGGCCATCAGAAACAACTGAGGAAGAGCCACAGGACCATCTGCTCTTGGAGAGGGTGTCATTTGAGCCTCCCTGAGCCTTTCCTGTAGCAGCTGGAGTGATGAGTCACTGGCAGATTCTGACAAGGGCCCACCCTGTAAGGCCAGCAGCTTCTGACTGTATTATACTCACTTCCAGGAAGGCTAGGATACCAGGATATTTCTTGGAGGCCTGTCAAAGCCTGTTTGGAAATGTGACCCACCTGTGGCATCAGACTGCTCTAGGGAGAGGGTGGCGTCAATTAGATACCTCCACACACGAGTCTTACTTTCCATAGAGGGATTGGCAAGATGGTGGAATATTTCTGCTAGGTGTGAGAAGATTGAAGTCCTGCCGTGTAAGTTCAACACCCAACATTTCAGTTGTGGGAGCTAATCAGATCTGTAGCTGAGGCTAGTTCCTGTGTTTGTCTTTTTCCTCCTCTCTCCAAAACCATCTTCCTTCTGTGTCATGTCATTTAATCTTAGAATCATAGAACTGTAGTGTTGGAAGGGACCTGAGGGTTGTCTAGTTCAACTCCCTGCAATGCAGGAATCTCAACTCGATAATACATGACAGATGACCATCCAACCCCTGCTTTAAAAGGAAGGGGAGTCCACAACCTCTTGTGGGAGTTTGTTCCACTGCCAAACAGCTTTTGCTTGTCAGAAAGTTCTTCCTGATGTTTACTGAGAATCTCCTTTCTTGTAACTTGAATCCATTGGTTTGGGTCCCAGAGCAGGAGAAAACAAGCTTGCTCCATCCTCTACATGACAGCCCTTTATATATTTGAAGATGGCTATTATATCTCTTCCCTGTCTTCTCTTTACCAGGCTAAACATACCCAACTCCCTCACCCTGGTCACCTTTCTCTGCACACGGTTCAGCTTGTCAATATCCTTCTTAATCCACAGGCGGCTCAGTGAGTCAGTGCATCTGGCTGCTAACCAAAAGGTTGGTGGTTCAAGTCCACCCAGGGACGGCTGTGGGCAGGATTCCTGCATTGTAAGGGATTGGACTAGAAGATTCATCGGGTCCCTCCCCACTCTACAGTTCTGTGATTCTTGACTTGCGGTGCCCAGAACTGGACACAGTACTCCAGGTGTGGTCTGACGAAGGCAGATTAGAACGGGACTATGCTTTTCCTTAATTGGGACACTATATTTCTGATGATGCAGCATTTGACTGACTTCTGGTTTTATTAAGCTGTTCGGCAAGACCTTTTCAACTGAAGCGGAATTAAAAAAAGCCCCATCTTTGAATAAATAAATAAAATGTCTGCTATAAGTTAATTTATATTTTCCTCCCAGCTGCTTTCATGTCCATAGCTCCATCCAAGTGAAGGATAAGTTTGCAGTCTAAATATGTGACCTGCCCAGAATGAACAGATACAATGGTACGCTGAGTGCAGTGCAGTCCAGGTGTATAAATTACACTAGAAGCCATTAGATTTGAGCTTCTACTCACAATTCCTTTGGACCTAGACTCAGCATTCCTGGTGCCTTACTCTTCTCAGACACCAAAACTCCAGGAACTTACCAACCCTACCGCACTATTACCTCATGTTTACATAGTGAGAAATTGAATAACTGCTACAGATAGCACAATCTGTTCTGGACATTGCTCAAGTCTGAATCATGGTGAGCCATCGTTAGGTTTTGCTGGCATTCCGAAGACCCTGGCAGACGCAGCCCATTGCTGTACTGCAAACTAACCTGGCTATGTGTTGTACAGTTTGGTGGATGTTGCTTTGAATCATTTGCCTTTTCCTATCCACTCTACCTGATGCCTTTCTTGTTTCCTGTGTTGCTTTTCTGCAAAGGCTTTATAGTTCTACTGCATGGGTGGAGTTAGCACTCTTGGTAGTTCCACCTCCCCCAGTAGTTTGAGGGGGGATCCAAGAGAGGGCATTCTCTATGGTAGCCCCTGTGTTATGGAATTCCCTCTCCACAGATACGCTTAAATTCTTCACTATACAGATTTTGGTGAATACTGAACATGCACTTCTTTACCTTGCTCTCTGACACCTGAGATGTGCATTTTCTGTGCATACCCAGAATCTGTTCCAGCTGTTTTTTTTTTAATTATGCATTTCAAATTGTATTAAATTGTTGCCACTCACCCTGGGATCTGCTGGTGAAAGGTGAGCATCAAATTTATTATTATGAAGAATAATAAACAATAATAAATTTTTAAAACTAAAATAAATTATGTCAAGCCTTTGAAGAATATTAGGGCTTCAGGAACAAGCAAGGGCACTGTTACAGGGTTTTTCTTGTCTGGCATCCTTAAAAAAATGTTTTTTGTTTTATAACTACATTATGAGTTCTGCAACTGATGGGCTTATTGAATGCGAATTGCTTGAGTGCATGATAGACCAACAAAGATGAGAAGCAAACCTATGGACTGTCATATAAAAATTGGCTCAACAGAGTGCATTCACCCCGTTTTGGAAGTGATGAGAGAGCTTTGAAGAGTGACAGAAAGCTAGTGGGGTAGAAAAGGGAAGGATTGAGAGTGTGACCAGCCCCACTCACAATTGAACCTTTGGAACCAAAGGTTGCCTTGCTGAGCATCAAGGGGATTTTGAGGAACACCACTATCGATGACTGTAAGGCCGCTGCTGATTATTTACGCTGGATTTGCCAAGTGAGAAAAGAGAGCAGAGTGCTTAACCACAATACTGGTTTGGACATCACACTAAAGCAAACCTTGTCTTAGCTTGGTGTGGCAGTAAAAGGACTTGGGAGGAGCAGTGAGGCTGCTCTCTGGTGGAATCTTTGTGAGCCATAGCTTGAAAAGTCAGTACCTCTCTTTTGTGTGTGGGCTATGCAATTTTGCCTGAGAATACACAAACTGGTATTCTGATGTACCTCAAACTCAGTCTCGGAACACACAGCACCCCACTCTGCTTTAAATGCTCCTTAGTTTCCATGAAAACAGCACCCGCTACTTAACCATTTGGGATTATATGTTTCCAAATGAGTTTAGGCAAATAGGATTATGAGCAGCTTTCTTGTCTTTGTATTATATAACTTTGTGGGCAGGTACATTTGTTTCCAGAACTGTGTTTGCACCAGCAAGTTTCTTACTTCTTACAACAGGTTTTAACATCAATGCAATCTTGCATTCATTCCCTTTGGCCATCCTTTATGGTAGGATCTTAGGCACAGAAATGTGGTTTCGTTTAACCCACATGGCTTCTTGCCTTCACTGTCTTATCACCCTGTGGTTGGCATGGCGGACACGGCATAGCTGCATTTCTTTACAAGGTCTACAGGTAATACTGCATGTGCATTGTGGATGCATATAAAGTGTCCGCTCTCCTGGCATCAGTATTTTCCTGTGGATTGTGTTAAGTGATATTGACAGGTCATGTGGTCATTAGGGGCTTGACACAGCAGGAGGTAGCAGATATGCGTCTTCTGCATTAACACAATCAACATCCGTTCAACAGAAGGCCAGCCAGGCCTTTCCCTAGGAAACATATGCCAAAACTATTATCAATGGCTACATTATGGCCTGCAGCAAACTGGACAGGATGCTAATGGGGAGGGACTTGTGCAAGGAAGGCCCTGAGAGCATCGCAGTCTTTCCAAGAAGAGCGTTGAATGAAAATTATACTTCCACGGCTGGAACAATATATTGGTGTTGTCAGCAACATTAGAATTGTGATCTTTGTGCTGCTTTAGGATTCTGTAGGTTTGCTTTGTTTGTTTTGGCTGCTGTTTAACAGAGAGCGTGCCAGAAGCACAGGAAAAAACATTGAAGATGTTTATAAAAAGCACTGTAGGCCCTGGACAGCTCATTATTTCTCTTTGACGGAGAAATCTGTGATGCACATTAGGGTAGCTGTCACTATGTGTAATGAGGCTCTCTGCCATGTCATACTCAGGAGCTGTAATTCCATCCTACTTCATGTGATTATTATTATTATTATTATTATTTTAATATGAAGCAGTGGTATTATTGGTAGATGTTATAGGTGTAAAGGGAAATAAGTTGTGGTTTGCCACCCATGTAATATAATGAGAACCAGAAGAAGGAAAGTCATTATTATTATTATTAATCATCATCATCATCATCATCATGTAATTGTTGTTAAATGAGACAGGTACAGTATTTCAAACTTTTTCAAGTAGGCATAACAAAAGATGTAACCTTGGAACTAGCTGACAATGTAAAAATTGGTTACTAGATCAGATGGGCATTCCCCTTTAGAATTCTTAAAAAGGATTCAAACGTAAAATTGTTACTGTTTTGACAAAGTGATGCAACTAAGCACAGAATTAAATCTTTTTACTTAAGGTTTGGGTCACTTCTGTGCTTTTTTAAAAAAAAGAATCTATGGAAAATTCTTTGTGCTACACCGCTGTCAACCTTACTTCTGCCCTGGTAAGCTTGCGGAAAGCACAATTAAAGCTATAAATATTAGGCATATGAAAGAACAAACCATGCTGAGAGAGAATCAGTATGACGTCTGCAAAAGGGTGTCTTGCCTCACTGATGATTCTTTTGATGTGTCAGCAACCATGTAGATAAGACATATTTGGACTTTCAAAAAGCTTTTGACAAAAGCATTGCTACCGATCCTTATTAAGTGACATTGTCAACCACTTTGCTATTTCTGTTCAGCGTAGTCCCCTTCCTTCTTTGTGCCACCAGAACCTTTCCTGACTTTGCCTGTGGCTACTGCCCAGTTCCATGAGTTCCCTTGCATGCTGGAGGTGTGTTGAGAAGACAGGCCTGGCCCCAGTTCAGCCGGCATGGGTTGGCTTCTTCTGGGATATGTGTGGCATATGAGTGTCAGTTCTGACATTGTCCCTGATCAGCGGACTGTGTCTGTGTTTAGAGGGTCTCTGCGGGAGTGTTTGGCATTTTCACACCATTTTCCTATTTTTATGTTGTCTGTCTCCCCACCCCCCACCCCACCCAGGTTCTGCATGCATTGAATTCATTCCAATAGTATGGCGGCCATTCCAAGGGTCCTGTGGTAGCATATTTCCAGTCCTGGCATAATGTTGAATTGCTTTGTCCATATGCATTGGGACCAGTTCACATTTCTAAAGTGACTGAAAGGCTGGAGGCTATTTGTAGAAAGGAAGTAAGCTTTCAGCATCATTTTCTTGCTTTAATTCTAGCACAGTCCTACTGCATGCAGTTGGCTGACTTGTGTCAAAGAAACCCTGTAATAAGTATGCCCGGAAATAATATGGGAAAATGTATGTTTAGCCCGTCGATGTGTCAGCTCTTTCTCTCTCCTCCTCCTTCTCTTTCTTTGTGCCATCAATGTAAGTGAATTCCACATTCAATCACAGATTGAATATATGCCTTGTAGCATTGATTTTTCTTTCCTGGTCAACACCTATCATCCTGTGTAAATTTCATTTTGGAAAAATAAGTATGACCCACCTTTTCTGCAGCCGCATCATAATCTTTTTCCTGGCTTCAGAATGTGGCAGATTGTGTTTGTGTGTTCACCGTGCGAAAGCTTACAAAAACATGCCATATTTTTTCGTGTATAAGACCGTATTTTTTCCTTAGAAATAATAGGCAAAAATTGTGGGTTGTCTTATACACGGATAGCAGAGGGGGGTGGGGTGGGCGATTAGTGGCAGCAGCCAGCAGGAGATTGGCAGTGGTGATTGGGCGTGTGATTGGTTGCTGTGGCAAGGCCTGCTGACGATTGGCTGCGGCTGTGGCAATTGGGCAGGTGATTTATGGCAACAGCAAGGTGTGTGTGCAATCGGCTGTGGTTGCGGCGAGTGGGCAGGTAGGCTTTTGGCAGTGAGCGTGACGATTGGTGGTTGTGGCGATGCATGTGATTTGTATTGGTGGGCAGGCTGTAGAGCGATTGGCGGCAGTGCCCCCCCCCAAAGGCTCAACAACTCTGTGCAATCTCCCCCCAAAAGAAGCTCAACAACTTTGGGCAATTTCCCTGCCAAATTTTTTTGTTGTGGTCCAAAAAAATAGGGGGCCTTCTTATACATGGGGGCATGTTATACACAGAAAAATATGGCACCTATCTCTCATCCCTTTTTCTTCACACATTAAAAAATAAATAAATCACAGCATTAAATCACAGGCATAAAATAGGGATCATGCATGATATCCTTGGACCCTTCAGGGGGACAGAAAGAATTTCTTGGTACCCATGTAAATTATATATGCATATATACATTCCAAATGTGCCCACAGGCTGGGGGTCCCTGGTATGTATTGTAATTTTTGAATTTTTTCCCCATTCATGCTCAGGCATTTTGACTTGTGAGAATGCATGTCTGCATTTATTGAAATGGTTCTCTCTCTCTCTCTCTCTCTCTCTCTCTCTCTCTCTCTGTGTGTGTGTGTGTGTGTGTGTGTGTGTGTCTTGAGAAGGAGACCTCTGTCAACTGAATTGATTAAAGCTGGAGTAGAATATTCTCTTTCCTCACTTGCTTACTCCCAATATTTTTCTAAGTGTTGTTTAGAATCGGGACAAATAATTCTGTCAAAAAGGCCCCTGAGCCTTGCAAGAAACCCTGTAGCCTTATTTTTACCCATCATGGAGGAATTATCATGCAGTATACGTGTGTAGGCTTGTAATTACCATGCAGATTGTGCGAAGTACAAATTACTTTTTCATCAGGGCAGAAGAAAGTGTTTCTCAAAATTATATCCCTTAACAGAAGCAAAAGCATATGACCATTAAAAATATATTGGTTCATCAAATCTAATAATGTTGAGTGGACTCTAAAACTGTTCCAGGAATGAAGATCGTTGTAGATTGGAAAGTACATTTGAACTGATGAAAAATTGATCCCAGATTAACATTTCTTTTTTACAGTCTGGAATGTGTTTCACAAATCCACAGTGAACTGTGGCCAACTATTCCCATGAAAGAGAGATCCTAGAGGGATAACTCCCAAAATGATATGTGCAAACGAAACAGCATATGGTTATACATATGTGTGAGATAGCCTCTTGACCTTGGATGAAATACTGTACTTTAAAGAGCCCCCACCATTAAGTAGCTTTTAATGACTTTTTAAAAAGTATCTAGTTTCAGAGCACCAGCAAATCTGTTTGAAGTGCAAGGCGAAAGTAACGCAGTGTGGCAGTGGGGATAGTTGTGAATGGAATGTATTGAACATTCAGGAAAGCTTAGCTCAAAAGGCTCATTTCATTTACAAGGAAGGATTGGATTGTAATCCGTCTTGTCATGAATTGAATAATTCTGGGTGTACAATTTGGGTTTGGGACAATCATATCTCAATAAGCCGAGATGCATACTAGTCTTTTAGCCACACATGCAGTTCCTTTCTCTTTGGTGAGAGCAAAACAAAACAGTATTGCTTTAACTACAGTTTCTTGTTTTGTCTGAACCAAGAAACTATAGTTAGTGGAAAACCTCCTAGATGGTTTGCTCCTCCTTTTTGGCAAGTGAGCGAAGGGGCTATACGGCCTATTTAGTGTTGGTAATACAATGCAGAAGATCAGTTCAGCCACTCGGTCAGTGAGAAATTAGTAAAGTTACAGGACAAAACTTAGTGCTGAGTTGTTCTGCAATCCATTAGTTGTTCATATTTCTGGTGCATCTATATCATCAATCAGCTTTTGAAAATGTGATCGTAATTACGAAATAATAGTTTAGGATGAGAAGGAAGTGGCTAGGCAACAACACCAAAGTCAGTGGAAAACTTGACTGATCTACGTATGTAATTTCTGGAGGCTGGAGGAATCATTATCAAAACCACCTTGCTGGCATCCATCTGTCTTGAGAGACAATGGAGTGTGCCTCGGAGGGTGAAGTCAAACCATTGGAGAATCACAGCGCTTGCTGTGACTGCAGAAACTGGTAACACTTAACTGCTGCTTCCAGCGTTGTTTTTGCTGCGTTAGCACCAAAGTGACCTCTCCAGGGCGCAAGCCTAGACAGTGCAATGGAGGTCTTGGACTGCCTGGATGACAAGACTCCCTGTTGGCCTTTGCTGATGTGGTCTGAAGGAGAGCAGAGTAATACATTTGACACCAGCTTGGTTGCAGGAGTTGCCGGAAGGAGGCATAAAATACACCATCCAACTGTCTTAGGGACTCCATTCTCGATTTGTCTCAGGTTTGCTACTTAAGATGTCCCACAAGGCAGCAGGCACAGATTTTTCCTCTGAGTATGAATGCAAGGCTGTGGAGGTGTAGGGTCAGCATTTTCTTCTCCTAGACCCACCTAAAGGTAAAGGGACCCCTGACCATTAGGTCCAGTTGTGGCCAACTCTGGGGTTGCGGCGCTCATCTCACTTTCTTGGCCGAGGGAGCCGGTTTACAGCTTCCGGGTCATGTGGCCAGCATGACTAAGCCGCTTCTGCCGAACTAGAGCAGCGCACGGAAACACCGTTTACCTTCCCGTCAGAGTGGTACCTATTTATCTACTTGCACTTTGACGTGCTTTCGAACTGCTAGGTTGGCAGGAGCAGGGACATTTGCAATGGGAGCTCACCCCATCGCGGGGATTCGAACCGCCGACCTTCTGATTGGCAAGTCCTAGGCTCTGTGGTTTAACCCACAGCGCCAGCCGCGTCCCTTATCAAAACAGTACTAGGCCATATAAGAGGTTCAGTTCCTTCAAAGGCAAGATCATTCTGAGAATAGTCAGTGCAAGTTGCTGTTTTCCTTCCTAACGAACCACCTTCTCCACACCTATAAAATAATTATCTGCAGGATGCTTTTCCGCTCGGACCTATGCTGACCCCTTCTATTTCATTCCCTTTCAGCTCTTTAAGTATATTTAAATATTAGAAAACAGAGCAACCCTGGTTATACAATGAAAATTAGATTCTTTGGAGGTGTACAGCCCAGTACACTTTGTGTTATGAGGTGCTCTTAGTTGGCTCTCACTAGATCTCTTTTGGTTCTTCTCAAATACGTGTTCAGATTTGTCAGGCTTTTATAGTTTTATAGTAATGCCAGGTAAGCAAATGGGGGGGGGGGGGAGAGAGAGAGACAGAAGTTTCCTTATTTTATATCCATTTTTCAACCACGCAGTCCTCTGTTGGCTTTCAAGAATCCTTGAGGAAGTGTGCAACTCTATTGCCGAACTGTGCCTTTTTATTTGGGAGTTCGTTACAAACTCCCAAACAGCTATTTTAAGCTTTTGTCAGCTGTATCGGAAATCTGCATTTCATGACTTTGTTCATGAGAGGGGTTTTCAGAGAAAGGGATTGCATTCCAGCTGGAACAGAGTTATGTTTATACATCTTCTGTTTATACACCTTCCATTCATTCCCACTGTATTCTGAATATGCTTGGAGGCAGTGAGATATTACCACTGCATGCTAATCAGATTTCATATTCCTATTTATATGTGGCTTTGATGCCAGCACCAGGAAAAAGGAAAAAGAAAGGAATAAATATAGTTTGGATTCTAGCATTTTGTCATAAAGGAATGCCTAACTCTATGCGAATCTGTCCCCCTGCTCACCTTACCATGCCATTCGGTTTGATTATTTAGAGTAGAAGACCTTTTTCAGCCCACGGACTAAGATTCCTTTCTTTGTGACTGAGCCAAAGGCAAAAGCAAAATTCACCTTTGTACCGTACTCTGTTTTCTACACACATTCACCTGCTTCACACCCATTCGCATCTTGCATCTTGACAAGCAAGAGACATTAAAAGCTGAGGGATATTTCCAGCCAGGCAAAAAATACATTGGGTGCAAAGCAGGGCAAGTGAGGATTGTGATCAGAGTGTGTTTTTGGTGTGTGGCTTAGGGAGAGTTCCAGAGGTCCTGTAGAGAGAGAGCTGGGAGGGCAACATTCCATCCCCAGGCCTGAGGTTGGAAATGGCAACATAAAAATATGTGTGTGTTTGTGAATGTTCCTGTAGGATCCCTACTTCTATGTTGCTAGGACTGACAAGTGAATCTGAATTTGTAAAAAGGATTGTATGGGTTGATGGCCCCATTTTGAGCAGAGGTGGCTCTCTAACTCAGATAAACATTTGTTTTACATATTGGCAAAACAGTTCACCCATTTCTCCAAGTGTCCAGCAGCTATCTTTACATTTACTACCTGTTTAGAAGGTGGGGCCAGTATTCTGGATTTTAACAACAACAACAACAATACCCCACCCATCTGAATGGCTTACAACATATCTAAAAACATCAAGTGTTAAAATCCTCCTGATGTCTTCTAAAAGTTGTGTAATTCTTTATCTCCTTGACATCTGAAGGGAGGGCATTCCACAGGGAGGACGCAGCTACTGAGAAGGCCTCATGTCCTCTTTTATCCAGAGAACAAGCCCCCCTGAATTCAAAGATCGTGAAAACTCTTGCACCACCTGCTGAATAGTTTCCAGCATCAATATATAACTGAAAAGTTTCCAACCAATAAGCTTAGAGAGAGAGAGAGAGAGAGAGAGAGAGAGAGAGAGAGAGAGAGAGAAAATACATATTTTAAGACAAGCGAGGAATATCCATGGGGAGCTCTATTGGTTTCTCCCACATAAGTGTGGACCAGCCTGAGCACTCACTCCTAGTTGGATAAGCTCTCCTCTAGATTCCTAGAAGAATAGGATGTTATAGTACCGTATTTTTCGCCCTATAGGACGCACTTTCCCCCCTCCAAAAATGAAGGGGAAATGTGTGTGTGTCCTATGGGGGGAATGCAGGCTTTCGCTGAAGCCTGGAAAGCGAGAGGGGTCGGTGCGCACCGACCCCTCTCGCTGTCCAGGCTTCAGGAGAGCCACAGTGCCAGCCCCACAAGGTCAGGGGACAGCGGGGAGGCGGAACGCCGCCATCCCGCAGTCTCCCGATGTGGTTTGGAGGCTGACGGTGGGGAGACGCGTCCGCCGCCAGCCCCGCAAGCTCCGGGGACAGCTGGGAGGTGCAGCGCGTCTTCCCGCTGTCCCCGGACCTGGTCTGCAGGCGGGTGGTGGGGAGAAGAGCGCTTCTCCCCGCTGCCGGCCCCACAAGCGCCTGGGGGGGAAATAAATGTTTTTCTTTATTTCCCCCCCAAAAAACTTGGTGCGTCCTATGGGCCGGTGCGTCCTATGGGGCGAAAAATACGGTATGTGTAGTCTTAACTTCCTTATAGGATAGTGCCCACAACCCACTTCTCAAAGGCTGCCTCAGCTGAGGACAAAAGGCTGTAGTCACCAGTAAAGCTCTGTGATGCTGACACCATAAAATTTCTTGAAGAGTCCATTTGCCCAGAGGCTGCTTTAGTCAGTAGTCCCCTCACCACGCGTCTAATGAGATATCCTTTAGAATAGGGGTGGCTAACCTGTGGCTCCTCAGAAGTGTATTCTCCATGCTTGCTGGGGCTAATGGGAATCCAACAGGGCCACAGGTTAGCCACCCCTGATTTAAAAAACAAGGGATATTAGAAGAATGGGAATATATAAGAATTCCCCTTTGAAACTAGAATGAGATTAGACTTTTCTAATGTGATTCATATGACAGGAACATGCACATAATTCTCTCCTTATACAAACTGCCCCCTTTTTTGTATCAATTAATTGTGTAGCTCAATACAAAACGAAATATTAGCTTAAGTGATACATCTGCAGTGTCTGCTGCCAAGTGTGTATTGATCGTACCTAATGGAATCTTTGTCGGATTGTTGTCTGTCTGGCATAGTGTGTGTTCATGACATTAAAGGAACATAACACGTCAGCCAGTCAGAAGCTATTTTACTCTAAAACGTTATCTGCTGGCCAGAGTGTTCAGATTTTATGAGCTTCTAAGCAGGAATATAGAGGCACAACCTTGGGTATGTGCAGGTTTTATGCAATGCCTAATTGAGCCTTTGCACCCAGTACTCCATTCAGCTGTGTATTTGTTTGGCTGGGCTCATTCAAAGGAGTTGAACCCAGTCGACTGAGGCCTTCCCTGTACAATGGTACCTTGGGTTACATACGCTTCAGGTTACAGACTCCGCTAACCCAGAAATAGTACCTCAGGTTAAGAACTTTGCTTCAGGATGAGAACAGAAATTCCTGCCCCACCCCCATCAGCATTATATTGATCCCAACAGGACGTTACTGTTACATTTTAAACACTACAATTAAAGTCCTTGAATGGTGTGCTTCAAGAGGATGGCCAATGAGAAAGACCTTTGGAATGTGACAGTTTTACGCCATTGAATTTATTTATTTATTGAAAATCCGAAAACAAATTCATGTGGTACCCTACAACTGGTTAGCTCTTTGGGCAACAGCTGACTTCATCAGGTGTGTCAAGTGCACAGAGGAGGTGATGGGTCACACACACACACACACACACACACACACACACGTTTGTGTCTCAAGTCCAATACATTTCGTACCCCGAGAGCTCTTCAGAGGAGACTATACCAGAACTGTGTATTTTATACCTTGTAATTTAGGATGTTTTATAAGCAACTTTGAAGAGTTTTTATTGGATTATAAATGAAACATAATTTAAATCAATGACAACAAACAGTGGCTTCAAGAAGCTGTGTTTTCAGCCAGGAGTATGTTTTTGCAGCAGAATGCTTTCTTTCCCAGCTGTGGTTGCTGTTAGAAAAGCCATAGCAAGACATGCCCTATGTGGGTAAGGCAGGGTTATGTGTACACATAAAACCAACCTCTCAGTGCTGGGATAAGGGTAAGCAGGAGTTATTCCTGATCTCTTCCTTGTGTTCGGCTGTTATTTCAACAGCTTGTACTCCCGGTTGTTTCTTTACTTTTCTGCTGATTTCCAGACTTTTTGAGGGACTCTTCTGTTTCTCTTCTTCAAGGAAGCATGCTATTATCTCCCCTGTAATAGACTTTTCATTATGTGTAACATAATTTGTGACATTGCTGCCTTTAACGTTTCTGCTGTACTGAAACGTAAGAGAGAAAAATACTGATTGAGATAAGCATGTTTATTAACATGCTTCCTGCTGTGCCAAAACTCAAGGATGGAAGAGGGTATGTGCTTTTCTTTCCCAAGACAATCTGCATATTTTGTCATTATGATGCATGGTGGTTGTGATTGCTGTCTCTTAGCTGTGATTTTAAAGTCTTGGCTGATGATTAATTCCATGGCTCAGACAATTGCAAATGGCCTTTGCTCCAGTCACATAAATTTTGCACATCTCTAATAACAATGGCATTCATTATAATATGGTACATAGAAGGGGGCTGGTTTGCAGTGGCACAGGGGAAAGAAAAATCGAGGGTTCAGGAAAAGAAGGTGGCTCGTTTTTATCATCAATCACTTCTGTGATTCAGAGAATTTTAGTTACAAACCGCATTATAATAATGTATTATGTTCACATTCTACTTGTAGTTTGTGGTTCTAGGGGTGAATGATATCGAAGGCACAGTAGCAATGTGGAGTGCATGTCTAAGGCTGCAGCCTAAGCACGCTTACTTGGAACTAAGTACTACAGAGCATAGTGGGACTTTCTTCTGAAGCTGCATGTATAGGATTATGCTTTAAGTCTTCTGTGAATGGAGCACCCACCTCAAAAAGTTTCCAAGCCTTTTCAAGCTTGCAGTGGCTTCAGATACCGTATTTTTCGCACCATAGGACGCACTTTTTCCCTCCCAAAAAGCAAGGGAAAATGTGTGTGCGTCCTATGGAGCGAATGCAGGCTTTCGCTGAAGCCTGGAGAGTGAGAGGGGTCGGTGCGCACCGACCCCTCTCGCTCTCCAGGCTTCAGGAAGCTATCCGCTAGCCGTGGGAGACCCAGCTCTCCCACGGCTAGCGAACCGCTGCGCTAATCCAGAAGCTTGGGGCGTGCGGAGCACAGCGCGCCCCAAGCTTCTGGGTGCCGGCAAGGTCTCGCTAGCCCTGGGAGAGCCCCGCGACGTTGCGTGGCTCTCCCAGGGCTAGCGAAGCGCCGTGCTAATCCCGAAGCTTGGGGCGCGCGGAGCTCAGCGCGCCCCAAGCTTCTGGGTGCCGGCAAGGTCTCGCTAGCCCTGGGAGAGCCCCGCGACGTTGCGTGGCTCTCCCAGGGCTAGCGAAGCGCCGCGCTAATCCCGAAGCTTGGGGCGCGTGGAGCTCAGCGCGCCCCAAGCTTCTGGGTGCCGGCAAGGTCTCGCTAGCCCTGGGAGAGCCCCGCGACGTTGCGTGGCTCTCCCAGGGCTAGTGAAGCGCCGCGCTAATTCCGAAGCTTGGGGCGCGTGGAGCTCAGCGCGCCCCAAGCTTCTGGGTGCCGGCAAGGTCTCGCTAGCCCTGGGAGAGCCCCGCGACGTTGCGTGGCTCTCCCAGGGCTAGCGAAGCGCCGCGCTAATCCCGAAGCTTGGGGCTTCGGGATTAGCGCTCCGCTCAGCCTGCTTCCCGGAGCGCCAGGCGCCCTGAAAGCAGAGCTCCAGGCGCTTCGGGAACACATCCGCAGCATGGGGAGCCTTGCAGGAATTCCCCACAGGGCTCCCCACGCTGCGGATAGCAGCCTGCTGCCTGGCGGGTGGGGCGCCCTGAAGCAGAGCGCCCCTCGCGCCAGGCAGACATCCGCAGAGTGGGGAGGCTTGCAGGAGTTCCCGACAAGGCTCCCCACGCTGCGGATAGCAGCCTGCTGCCTGGCGGGTGGGGCGCCCTGAAGCAGAGCGCCCCTCGCGCCAGGCATACATCTGCAGAGTGGGGAGCCTTGCAGGAGTTCCCGACAAGGCTCCCCACGCTGCGGATAGCAGCCTGCTGCCTGGCGGGTGGGGCGCCCTGAAGCAGAGCGCCCCTCGCGCCAGGCAGACATCCGCAGAGTGGGGAGCCTTGCAGGAGTTCCCGACAAGGCTCCCCACGCTGCGGATAGCAGCCTGCTGCCTGGCGTGTGGGGCGCCCTGAAGCAGAGCGCCTCTCGCGCCAGGCAGACATCCGCAGAGTGGGGAGGCTTGCAGGAGTTCCCGACAAGGCTCCCCACGCTGCGGATAGCAGCCTGCTGCCTGGCGGGTGGGGCACCCTGAAGCAGAGCGCCTCTCGCGCCAGGCAGACATCCGCAGAGTGGGGAACCTTGCAGGAGTTCCCGACAAGGCTCCCCACGCTGCGGATAGCAGCCTGCTGCCTGGTGGGTGGGGCGCCCTGAAGCAGAGCGCCCCTCGCGCCAGGCAGACATCCGCAGAGTGGGGAGGCTTGCAGGAGTTCCCGACAAGGCTCCCCACGCTGCGGATAGCAGCCTGCTGCCTGGCGGGTCGGGCGCCCTGAAGCAGAGCGCCCCTCGCGCCAGGCAGACATCCGCAGAGTGGGGAGGCTTGCAGGAGTTCCCGACAAGGCTCCCCACGCTGCGGATAGCAGCCTGCTGCCTGGCGGGTGGGGCGCCCTGAAGCAGAGCGCCCCTCGCGCCAGGCATACATCCGCAGAGTGGGGAGCCTTGCAGGAGTTCCCGACAAGGCTCCCCACGCTGCGGATAGCAGCCTGCTGCCTGGCGGGTGGGGCGCCCTGAAGCAGAGCGCCCCTCGCGCCAGGCATACATCCGCAGAGTGGGGAGGCTTGCAGGAGTTCCCGACAAGGCTCCCCACGCTGCGGATAGCAGCCTGCTGCCTGGCGGGTGGGGCGCCCTGAAGCAGAGCGCCCCTCGCGCCAGGCAGACATCCGCAGAGTGGGGAGCCTTGCAGGAGTTCCCGACAAGGCTCCCCACGCTGCGGATAGCAGCCTGCTGCCTGGCGTGTGGGGCGCCCTGAAGCAGAGCGCCCCTCGCGCCAGGCAGACATCCGCAGAGTGGGGAGCCTTGCAGGAGTTCCCGACAAGGCTCCCCACGCTGCGGATAGCAGCCTGCTGCCTGGCGGGTGGGGCGCCCTGAAGCAGAGCGCCCCTCGCGCCAGGCAGACATCCGCAGAGTGGGGAACCTTGCAGGAGTTCCCGACAAGGCTCCCCACGCTGCGGATAGCAGCCTGCTGCCTGGCGGGTGGGGCGCCCTGAAGCAGAGCGCCCCTCGCGCCAGGCAGACATCCGCAGAGTGGGGAGGCTTGCAGGAGTTCCCGACAAGGCTCCCCACGCTGCGGATAGCAGCCTGCTGCCTGGCGGGTGGGGCGCCCTGAAGCAGAGCGCCCCTCGCGCCAGGCAGACATCCGCAGAGTGGGGAGCCTTGCAGGAGTTCCCCACAAGGCTCCCCACGCTGCGGATAGCAGCCTGCTGCCTGGCGGGTGGGGCGCCCTGAAGCAGAGCTCCCCGCCCGCCAGACAGACATCGGCCAGCCCCACAAGCTTGGGGGACAGCAGGGAGGCGCAGCGCCACTATCCCGCTGTTCCTTGACCTGGTTCGGTTTCCCTGACCTGCTTTTGGGGGGGAAATAAAGGGGAAAATTTTTTCCTTTATTTCCCCCCCAAAAAAACTAGGTGCGTCCTATGGTCCGGTGCGTCCAATCGTGCGAAAAATACGGTAGTTACACGGGTCATGCCACATTAAGGCTTCATTCAGACATGGAGAATATTGCATTAGATTTCCTTATTATAATGCTAGTGCTTCTGTCCTGTTTCCTAACATTCCTTTCATACCACAGTATCTGTTGTGTTATGAAACTGTGGCTTTTGAACTGATATGCCAGGATGTAGTGTTAAATTTCATTCACACCCGTGGGTGTGCAGGGACACAACAATGAACGTCATTGGACACTGTCACTACTCGCCCATGCTTTCTGGAGACAAATGCTTCTGTTCCCAAATGAAAACAGCAGGAAAGAACTGTATGCTGGCATTCTCCCCCAAATTTTGTCACTTTTGTGATTATCCAGGTTTAAGGGACTGCAAATGGTCGTCCCCCCCTCCTGGAATCAAATAACACAGAAATGAGCACTAAACATGCACTATATTCCATTCGTTTCCCAAAAGGGACTTTTACATCATGTGAAAGTTCAGCTATACAGTAATGCAGAAATTAGCATTTAGGGAAATGGAATAAACTACTGTGTGAATGCAGCCCTAGTTTGGCTCATAGTCTGTTGGGAACTGAATTCTTTATGAATTCTTCTGTTATGGACTTTGGCACCTTCTGTGCCAGCACTTGGATGAGTTATTAAACTTTCTGTCATCTTTCTGTCAACTTTTTGGTCCTTTCTTGGCACAAGGATCTTGACGCACATTTGGGCTGCTTTATATAATATGTGGCAGCGAACAGGCTTGCTGCTATGTGTACATATGAGTGGAAATGGCTGCTAACTCCAGGCTGCCCTGCAGGTGTGTCTGTATACTGCAGACATTTGCAAATGTTCATCAGTAGCATTTGTTCTATGCAAAGTGTACGATATGTAACGAGGCCCCTGGTGCAAGGTGTCTTGTTTATACAAGTGCGATGCAGCAACAACACATTCCTTCCCAGGGTGGATGCTTGCTTTAATTTGCTTGCCATTTACTCTTGCTTCCAGTGACTGGCAGTGGTGATGAATGTAGTCAAGATGGGGCCAGAGCTTTTGTGTGAGTATGCCCTGTGATTTGCAGAGCTTAAATCTCTCCTCTTTCCCCTTATGCCCCAGCTTCATGAACAGAGGCGCCTCTGTGTCCAAACTGACAACCACTTCTTTCATTGCATTTCTTTATATTTCCTTAAGCTTCATCGTCTACACACCAAAATAGAATGGAATCCAGTGCTTAACTTCTACATAGTTCCCCCCCCCACAGACACAATATGACCATTCCCCCCACTGTCTTCTCATATTAGAAATGTTATTGCAATATACGTAGCCCCTTTATCTGCTTTGGCAGGACACAGCCAGAGAGAAGATGATGGGTTTCTGTGAACAGTCATATCCTCTACCCCAAGCTTCTCATAAAAGGATGCTTATCAAATCCAGAGGACTGACTATTGCTTTTATTGTCTTCCTTTTTTATTGGAGGTGTGGGAGGGCAGAAGGTTGGGTTTTGGTAAAAACGGGAGTATTCAGACCAGGAAGTGACTGTCTTCTGACGTGTGTCGTTCATTTTCCCTTTTGTGCAAGCCTTGTTTACTGTCATCTGTTCTGTCAGAGATGGAGCAACGTTGACTCTGCAGAGCCAGTTCCTGACTCATCTGTAGTAAAGTTGCTGTGTCTGTCTGTCGTTGTTTTTGTTTTCAACTAGATGATAAGGTCATTGCAGGAAGCATTTCATGGGAGCTTTCACAATCGTCTTTAGGGAGACTACTGTACAGCATGTTCTCTGTGTTGACTTCAGCAAGAAAAGAATGATGACAATGAAACCCTCAAGCAGCCTGAAGTTGGACAGTTAGTCCTGGATACAAAGCATTCGTAGTCATCGTGTTGCACCACTGATGTTATCTCAGAACATGAGCAAAGTTGAATAGTAGCCAGGTTTAGTGTGTGGTGATAGTTTAAAAACAAGAGCATTTATTATGAAAACGGGGGCTCTTCTTTCTTTCTTTTTAATTATGTTTGAGTTCTCCCTTTTCCTGACTTGTTCAAATCTTCAGTTTCATTCATTCTCAGGCATAACTAGAAAAGTCTTAATATATCTGAGTAGCCGTTTGACTACAGAAGGAGAGTGCACTTTGATGAACTATTAACTTACTTAAAATATTTGAAAAATATTTGTTTTTATGCCACTTTTGACAAATCATCTTACAAGAATAAAAGACTGAGGAGCACACTATCTTTTATCTTATTTGCCCTAATATACCCATATTTGCAAGCAATTTCCTCAATATAATGAATTTTAAAACACCCTTCCCCCTAATATATGCATTAGTTTGATTGGAGAACTGTATTTCCAAAATTGACGATGTGCAAATATTAAAGCATAACTGTTTCAGTTCAAATACCGTTTCAGGGACTGCAAATTAGATAGTTTCACATTTTTAAAATTGTCCCCATCTCTACCACCAACTAACAGCCAGGTTTCCTGGGTCTTGGCACTCCACAAGCTGGCATGCACCCCTGCTGAAAGCTGACTGTCTTGTCATGATCTGCATGAAAAACTGCTTATGCATCTGTGTGACATGTCACATCTTCTCCTCAGAAGTTCTGCCAAAGCCTGAACCTGAGCATTTCCCAAAGGCAATGTCGAGTCATCCCTAGTTTGGGAAACATTTTGTGGCAGTGGATGATGACTTTGTTTAAATTGTGTAGTCTTTATACAATTAGTGTGCCATACAGTTTTAGATGGATGATTTGGTTTTGTGCAGTTTTAAGACTCTGTAAATAGGGTGGAATATGGACTGTATCTCCTGTCTAAATCAATATAAACATAACTTGCGGAAGTGGAGAAGAGTTTGGGATTCAGCTGTCAGAGGGTCATGGTTCCTTCAGCATCTCATATTTTAGAACTGTTGCTTTGGAGTGTGTGTTGAAACCCCAATAAACTCTTTTAATTAGCATTGTCATTCTGATTCAGTGGCATTCAAAACATGTTTTCATATAAGTACTTGTGGAGGCAAGTGTGTAATTCTGGTTGAAGATACTGTTGTTTGACTGTGACGTGGGAACCTTTCTTCTTTCAAAGGCCCTCCATCTGGGCCTAAAGGGTGGTTGAGATGCTGCAGAATTTCTTGATCATGAATGCTAAACTATTTATATGAGCAGCAGTAACAACAGTGTATTTTAGCATATGTGCTGTGTGAAATTGAATATGGATGCCACTGGATACTCTAGTACGTCACAATGGCAGTTAGATAAATTCCTGATAGGGTGATTCTGTTTTGTTTGGATCCGGCTTTTGCTCCAGGGAGCAAAGGTTGCATTAAAGGGATTCTTCAGTTTATCCTCACAAGAAAATGCAAGGTTAAGTTGAGAAGTAGTGAACAGACTTTGGTCACTCAATGGGCCTTTTGACTGGACAGATATTTGAACCCAGGGCTCTGTGGTCTCACACTCTGCACCACACTGCCTTTAAATTTATGCAAGTTGTACAGCATTCTGAGAGAGATCAGCAGAACATTTTACTTCTTAAATATAAGTTACGGATGATAGCAGAAATATATGGCTAGCTAAGTTTGCAATGTGTTCAGTCATTGCATTGCATCTCCATTTAAATGTATTTTGTCTTTTGTGTTACCTTTTTCAACTGATAATTTAAAATTGCTCTCTGTGGGGATGTTCTCCATGTCGATCTGCCTATCAATCTTTCTATCTGAATGCAGAAGTATTTGATTAGTGTGTTTAAAGCAATAAAGATGTCTAGAGTAGTGTCACAGTGATTGATACTAATTATAAGTCTTTATGTGGCTCCTTCAGTTTGGCCACTTCCCTTGCAGATTGCAATTTTATTGTTAAAATAATGCCCTGCTGTCCACAGACTAGGGCCATAAATTGTGGACTATCTTTCTTTAATGATTCTGTATCCAGTGGTAGAATCCCAATAACCTTCATTATCTTTGCTCAAAGAAGTCAGTGACTTCCACAGTGAGTGAGGAATGGATTTATTAGGGCCAGCTGAAGACTGCCTGGGATCACATCAGAGGTTATCTTGATAGTGCTTCTAGTACATTAGAATAAGCAGAAACATTAGGCAGGCACTTGCAGATAACTGATGATTTTCATTTGGTGTCTGTCTTTCACAATATTGCAGTAAACAGAAATTGCTGCTCTTGAATAGGTCAAACCACTGTGGAACTTACATGGCTTGTCTGGACTTAAATGAACGAGATGTTCTGAAAACTCCCTGTTTAAACACATTACATGTAGCTAGTTGCAATCCTTTGAAGCATATTCATTGGGATTTTTACTGCCCACATAATCACTACATCAAATTCTTTTTGTTTTTACCTCTGTGGCAAATCAACTTTTCATAGGGAAACTGTGTTATTAAAGGGAAATATATATATAGAGAGAAATTACATTTATAGTATTTTGTAGGCACAAGTTTCACGAGATATGCAAGCTTAGTTGGACTATGTTCTACACACAGAGAGACGCTTGTGTGTGTGTGTGTGTGTGTGTGTGTGTGTGTGTGGAGATCAGGAGTCAGTTCTCAGCTGGAATAAGTTTCCTGATCATGCTTTGGTTGTAAACTGTGGTAGTCAAGCAGATCTCTTCCTTCTGCGCGCGCACACACACACACACACACACTCTCACACTGCCTCAATCAGATTTGCCCAGGGCAAAACATGACTGTAACAAGCGAACTAATTTGACCTGGACGTCCAGAGCTTAAAGTACCATAAACATTGGGGCTTCTTGGAACAGAGGTTAGAGAGAAGGCAGTAGGGATTGGGGAGAAATGTGACGTTGTTCACATTTAAAGGTGAACCTAATTGACACTTCCTAAAACAATGTGAAAAAGGAAAACACAACCATCCTTCAAAATTCACACTTCTCCAAATCTTTCAATGCAGTTCTCCAGCCAATTAAGGTATACAAAAATGCATATGGTATGCATAAAAATCCATGTGTTACAAAAAACGTATCATGAGAAATTGCTTACATAACCATTGGTATAATAATAATAATAATAATAATAATAATAATAATAATAATAAATTTTATTTATATCCCGCCCTCCCCAGCCGAAGCCGGGCTCAGGGCGGCTAACAACACTAAAACAGTACAACATTATGAATACATTCTAAAAATTAATTAAAATACAAATTGATGGCAACCATAGACTAAAGCTTTGTAGAGATTGCCAAAGGAGGGAGTCAGGCTGCGCCCTGACCAAAGGCCTGGTGGAACAGCTCTGTCTTACAGGCCCTGGGAAAAGATGTCAAGTCCTGCAGGGCCCTTGTCTCTTGCGACAGGGCATTCCACCAGGTTGGAGCCGCAGTCGAAAAAGCTCTGGCTCTAGTTGAGGCCAGCCTAACCTCTCTGTGGCCTGGGACCTTCAAGATGTTTTTATTTGAAGACCGTAAGTTCCTCTGTGGGGCATACCAGGAGAGGCGGTCCCGTAGGTACGAGGGTCCTAGGCCGTATAGGGCTTTAAAGGTTAAAACCAGCACCTTAAACCTGATCCTGTACTCCACCGGGAGCCAGTGCAGCTGGTATAGCACCGGATGAATGTGATCTCGCAGCAAAGACCCCGTAAGGAGTCTCGCTGCGGCATTCTGCACCCGCTGGAGTTTCTGGGTCAGTCTCAAGGGCAGCCCCACGTAGAGCGAGTTACAATAATCCAGTCTGGAGGTGACCGTCGCGTGGATCACAGTGGCTAGGTCAGGGCGAGAGAGGTAAGGAGCCAACTGCTTAGCTTGGCGGAGATGAAAAAATGCCGCCTTTGTTATAGCTGCAATCTGCGCCTCCATGGAGAGGGAGGTATCGAAGATTACACCCAAACTCTTAACGGACGGTGCTGGCACTAATTGCACCCCGCAAGAGAAGGGAGTTGCCCCCTCAATCTCATATCGTCCCGTCCCAGCCAGAGGACCTCTGTCTTCGAAGGATTTAACTTCAACCGGCTCCCACGTAACCATCCAGCCACAGCTTCCAAGCATCTGATCAGTGTGTCTGGGGCCGAGTCAGGATGGCCATCCATCAACAGATAGAGTTGGGTGTCATCAGCATACTGATGGCAGCCCAGCCCAAAACTCCGGACAAGCTGGGCAAGGGGGCGCATAAAGATGTTAAAAAGCATCGGGGAGAGAATCGCACCCTGAGGCACTCCACACACCAAGGAGTGGCGGGATGACAATTCCCCCCCAAGCGCCACCCTCTGTCCCCGACCAGAGAGAAACGAGCGCAGCCATTGAAGGGCTGTGCCCTGGATCCCCACGTCGGCAAGGCGGTGGTCCAGGAGTTCGTGATCGACCATGTCGAAGGCTGCTGACAGGTCTAGAAGAATCAGCAGCCCCGACCCGCCTCGATCCAGCTGCCTACGGAGATCATCTGTTAAGGCGACCAGAGCCGTCTCGGTCCCATGACCAGCGCGGAAGCCGGACTGGAATGGATCCAGAGCCGATGTTTCATCCAGAAACCTACCAAGCTGTTCCGCAACCGCTCTCTCAATCACCTTACCCAGGAATGGAAGATTCGAAACCGGGCGGTAATTGGATAGATCTAAGGGATCTAATGATGTTTTCTTTAAAAGTGGGCGCACCACTGCCTCCTTCAGTTCCCCTGGGAATGTCCCGGTGCCAAGGGACAAATTGATGATATCCCCCAGGGGGGCCCGCACCTCGTCTGGACACGCTCTAATAAGCCAGGACGGGCACGGGTCGAGAGGACAAGTGGTGGGCTTTCCAGCTCGGAGGAGTCTGTCCACATCGGCTGGGGATATCCGGTCAAAGTGGTCCAATACTGGACCCGAGGACAGTCGAGGGGCCTCCAGTTCCTTTATTGTATCGAAATTGGCGGGGAGGTCATGGCGGAGCAACAGGACCTTCTCCGCAAAAAAGCTCGCAAATGCCTCACAGCTGTGTGTTCAATTGTTATTTAAATTTGGCTGTCCTTCGAGGGACGTTAAAGACCGAATTATACTAAATAATTGCGCCGGGCGAGAGCTAGCGGATGCAATGGAGGCCGAGAAGTAGGACTTCTTAGCGGCCTTCACTGCCATCTCATAGGTTTTCATAAAAACTCTATAGGATGTTCTTGAAGCTCCGTCACGGGCACCCCGCCATACTCGCTCTAGCCGTCTGAGGTCCCGCTTCATTTTCCGGAGCTCCTCGGTAAACCAGGGAGCCCGGTTTCTGCGGGGTCGCAGAGGGCGCTTAGGTGCGATCTCATTGATGGCTGCCAGGAGCTGGGTATTCCAGCCCTCAACAAGCTCAGTCAATGAGTCACCAGGGGGAGCAAGGTCCCGCAAGGCTTGACGGAATCTATCAGGGTCCATCAGCCTCCGCGGGCGAGCCCAAATCGGCTCGCCACCCAAGCAGGGTGGGGGTGGAACGTCAATCCTGGCTTTCAGAGCGTAGTGATCAGACCATGGCACCTTCATTGAAGGAAACATGATCACATCTATACCGACGCCAAAGATCAAATCCAGCGTGTGGCCTGCTTGATGTGTGGGGCCCGAAACAAACTGGGAGAGCCCTAGTGTCGCCATGGAAGACACCAGGTCCAGAGCTTGTGAGGAGGGAGTGGCATCAGCATGGATGTTGAAGTCCCCCAATACCAATAGGTTAGGGAACTCCAAGGCCCAGCCGGCCACCGCCTCCAGCAGGCCTGACAGGGTGGCTGCTGGTGCGCTAGGTGGCCGGTACACCAGCCAGACAGCCAAGCTCACCTCGGAGCCCCACACTAGGCCAACACATTCAATGCCGGGGATCGATGGCGATGGTAGAGCCCTGAAAGAACAATCTTCCCGGATTAATAATGCCACCCCTCCCCCCCGGCCCACAGTCCGCAACTGGTGGAGGACGGAGAAACCCGGGGGCGCCATCTCTCGTAAGGTAACAGTATCCCCTTCGCGCACCCAGGTCTCCGTCACACAAGCCAGGTCGACCCCCTGAGAGATGAAGAAATCTCGCAGGGTGGCGGTTTTGTTGCCTATAGACCTGGCATTGCACAACACCAGTGACGGAGGTGAGTAATCCTTGCTCACCCTACCCTCGTATCTCGGGATGGGGCGCAGATTGGAAGGGGTACGAGCATATCCGTATCTCGATCCCCTTCGCCTATAACATCTGCCCCCACCGCCATACCTCCCTCGCCCCTCCACAGTAGGAATCCCAAGCCTCATATTCGCCTCCATTTACAAAATATAAAAGCAAACAAACAGAAACAATTACACCAGAACAAAACCAATCCCCACCCCACTCAACAACCAGCCCACCCCAACCCAAAATAAAACAAAACAAAATAAAAATACATGGATAAAACCACCGTTTATGGTGGTACAACAAAATAAAAAGTAAAAACACCTTTACAACACTTTAAAATATATAAAAACATTTTAAAAATTTGCTGCAGCAGCACCAGTGTCCCCAAAGTTGTGGCGGTGGTGGGTGTGGGCCCACCACAATGTTCACGGCAGAGCGACAGCAGCAATGTTCCGAGGCCTCCTTGGAGCCTTATGTGCTGAGGTGGAGTATGGGGCCCGCCCCCAGGCCCAAGATGGAGAATGGGCTTCAGGGGGGAGCGGTCCTCCCCAAGACTCACCGGCAGAGCGACAGCAGCAATGTTCCGAGGCCTCCTTGGAGCCTTATGTGCTGAGGTGGAGTATGGGGCCCACCCCCAGGCCCAAGATGGAGAATGGGCTTCAGGGGGGAGCGGTCCTCCCCAAGACTCACCGGCAGAGCGGCAGCAGCAATGTTCCGAGGCCTCCTTGGAGCCTTATATGCTGAGGTGGAGTATGGGGCCCGCCCCCAGGCCCAAGATGGAGAATGGGCTTCAGGGGGGAGCAGTCCTCCCCACAAACTCACGGCAGAGCGGATACAAAATTGTATAAAAAAACTGAGCATATGTAGTAAAGTGTTGATTCATTTTCATGAAGTTTTTTTTAAAATGTAGACTGATATTGAAATGTGGAGAACTGAGTTTAATATTGAAAAAATGAGAAACAGATAAACTGAAATGGGCAGGCCACATTTGTGTTAGATTCAAGGAACGTGATGCATTCACCAAAGCTGCTGATTGAAACCCAAGCTGTAAAGGTTCTTGCTTGACATCTGGGTGGTGGATGAGTTACCTACAGCTCATTTTGTGAAGCTGCTACAACTAATGTGGTCAGCCTAAGAGAAAAAGAAAAAGCATCAACACTGATTTAGGGTGTTGGAACACTTTCCTTGAAAGGAAAGGTGAAAACATTTGGACCTTTTTAGATTAGAAACAAGATGAGAGATGTACAGTAGACATTTATAAAATGATGCATGTTTTGAAGCAAGTAGGAAGTCCCCTCTCTCCCCAGTGTTACATCTTGTTCCTTCTCTGCAGAACTCAAAACTGTTATGAAATTTGCTAACAGAAGATAGAGAGAAAGCCTTTCAGTGGCTATTAGTTATGAAAACTAAAAGGAGGCAGTATATCTCTGAATACCAGATTCTGGCCTTCACACTGTACTTACTGTATTGTTCGCTCTATAAGACGCACCAGACCACAAGACGCACCTAGTTTTTGGAGGAGGAAAACAAGAAAAAAAATAAAATCTGAATCTCAGAAGCCAGAACAACAAGAGGGTATTGCTGCGCAGCAAAAGCAGCGATCCCTCTTGCTGTTCTGGCTTCTGGGATAGCTGCACAGCCTGCATTCACTCCATAAGACGCACACACATTTCCCCTTACTTTTTAGGAGGGAAAAAGTCAGTCTTATAGAGCAAAAAATATGGTACATGTTTCTGGAATCACCTGGGTGGCCACTGTTTGAGACCGGATCAAATAAGATTTATCAGGGTTATTTTTGTATCACTCCCTTCTCCTGTAAAACAAGGTTGGAGCAGTGCAAAAGGCAGCCTGTAGCCATACTAACGTAAGAAGAGTCCTGGGGCAGGATCAGTCCAAAGGCCCATCTCTCAGCCATCATTCTGTTCTCACAGTAGCCAACCAGATGCAAATAGCACAGAGGATCCAAGCACGGCAGCACTCTGCTCATGTGTGATCCCAACAGTGGAGCAGCTGGGAGTCAGCTGGAACAGATCTCCTAGCTGCTTAGAACAGCAAGCAAAGCTGATGTGGTGGCTTTCATAGGGGTCGCTGACACAATGGCCTATTTGATTGCACAGTGTCTTATCTGTCGCTTATAGCTTGTCTCTCTGCAATTCCTTCCTTTGTCCAGAATTGAGTTATGGCACACTAAGCTGAATCCCAGCTTGATATCTTTCATAAACCATTGTTGACTCAAGCCCTGATACTGTTTGGGCAAGGAATTCACAGCTGTAAGGCAACTCTAAGGGAACTTCTTTTCCAGAGTGCCATTCCTTTCATCTCAGGCCTCTTAAGACACCAAATCTGTAAGTGGTTTGATGGAGACAAGACAGGGCTATGCATCTGTCTGCTGAGGGTATCTTTACTGACTCTGCTCTCTCTAGTTGTCGCCAGCTTTTATAGAAAGCCAGTGTAAATTCTAGCATTGAAATTTAATTATATATATACAGTCACCAAAAATTAATATGTACTGGCCAGCAGTCTCAAGAACTTCCAAAACATTCAGATAAGCAAACATTTAGATAAGCAGTCATGATATTTACATAGGATTACATGGCTATTATTAGTCATTTATGAAGCACTTCCTTGGCATGCCAAATAATTTACAGCCCTTATCTGCTCCTTCCTCACAGCAGCCTGATGAAAAAGAACATTATTATTTCTGTTTTTATGGATGGGGAGATGAGTTTGCGAGGTAGTGACTTGCCCAAAGCTTCCCAGGGAGCCCATTCAATTGCCGAGCTAGAAACTGAAATTGAGTTTCCCAGGTTGATTTTCAAAACTCAGTCCTCTGGATTGTGCTGGCAGGCCCAGGGGCACAAAATGAACTCAGATCATTAGTTTTAAAAACTTGAGGTTTGTGTTTAAGTAAGCTGCAGCATGTTGGTACACACACATATGCCGTTGTCCCACACCTATTTCTGTTTTTAGTTTCCTAAATGCATTTATCAGGAAACACAGCAATATTTATTACTTTCTAAAACTTTTATCCTGACTACTTTCTGGAGAACTCCTGGCATCGAACAAGTTGAAATGCCAAAACAGTATTTCGTATGAGTAGACCACCCATGAAAGCTCTTCATTGTATGAGATACATCTGATTGTGTTATGAATCCCTATGTATAAAATAGACCAGACTCTGTCTATGAACAGTTTAAATCAAGGTCGCACTGCATTGTCCTTCATCATAGAGTTTGCTTGCCTCAAACTGAGAGCAATTGTTTGTTCTGTAGAAGCAGCTGAAGACAAATGTTTGTTTTGTAGAAGCAGTTTGCCTCAAGTCACAAATGATGGTGTATTTTGCAGTACAATGTAGTAATGTGCCAGCCTAGCACTTCTGTCTAGTCATAGATGCTAGGAACATGGTCTTCCTACCCCCAAAGCTAAGCCCCCAACTTACATATATAGGTCTAGCCCAAAGAGAAGTCTTGTGCCTGTCCAATTTAGATAGTAGAGCACAGAACTTTTCCAGCTTCTCTTGTAACAGTATTGCAGTAATATGGGAAGCAAGTCACCACTGAACAGATAGGAGTGTCCTTCAAGCACAGAAGATGGCAAACTCATTTGCTGGTTGATTATTTCTTCAACTTCTCTCCATCTTGCCATTGACCCCCCTCTATGGGCTACCTCTTTGGCCCTTTTATCGGCTCATGTGGGACCAACATGGATAGCTGGCCCTGATCAATGCTTGAGGTTCCTGACCCCTATGGTTGTAATCTGTGGGCAGTCATTTAATTTTAAGGTAAAGGTAAAGGTACCCCTGCCCGTACGGGCCAGTCTTGACAGACTCTAGGGTTGTGCGCCCATCTCACTCAAGAGGCCGGGGGCCAGCGCTGTCCGCAGACACTTCCGGGTCATGTGGCCAGCGTGACAAGCTGCATCTGGCGAGCCAGCGCAGCACACGGAACACCGTTTACCTTCCCGCTAGTAAGCGGTCCCTATTTATCTACTTGCACCCGAGGGTGCTTTCGAACTGCTAGGTTGGGAGGTGCTGGGACCGAGCGACGGGAGCGCACCCCGCCGCGGGGATTCGAACCGCCGACCTTTCGATCGGCAAGTCCTAGGCGCTGAGGCTTTAACCCACAGCACCACCCATGTCCATTTAATTTTATCCTGATTCTAATTTTTAAGATGTATTTTAATCAGTTGTTTGATTGTGTTTTAATGTATTTGATATTTGATGTTAGCTGCCCTGAGCCTGGTCTTGGCCGGGGAGGGCGGGGTATAAATAAAAAATTACTTACTTACTTACTTACATACTTACATTGACTACCTGAATTCAGAATTCTGCATTTCAATCAACATTGAGCTGGACGAGCATATTGGCAACCAGTCATTAATTCCAGTGGGTCTACTCAAAGAAGAACATAGTTGAAGACCACCCATGGGCTTGTTTGGAAACCATAGTGTGGTGTTGTTTGCACTAAACAGAACATTAACTAATAAAATCTGAGCATACAAGTGAAGGAGGAGGGAGAAAGCCAAGCCCAAGTTTCACTCATGAAACAAGGTCGTTCGTACTAGGCTTCTCAAGCCATATCACAATTGTGTCTAAATGGCTGAGGTTTTGAAGCTTTCCTGCTATCTGTGCTAGCTTTTTATCACCCCCTCCCCGAATTAATTTTATTCTTTTTCTTAAGCTCAATATGGGGAGCAAGCCAATAAATATGCATATATATTTTTCTCTAGTTCAGTTCCCCCAACCAATCCATCCCCAATTTAAATGCTGAATTTAGGAATTGAATAATCAATTGTTTGACTGAAGAAAGTTCTGCCCATTCTTTCACAATATGATTATTTCCTTTTGTTATTTTTGACAAATTCATGCAAGTTCATGTGTAATACAAGAGAATGATTTTTTATTATTATTAAAAATGTAGAAGTCCAAAGGCTTCTTCAGGTTAAGCCTTTAAGGTTTTCTAAAGCATTCTTACAGCATGTTACTAATTAAGATAGGGTTTTCATTTTAAGTTATACCAAGAATACCATTAGAGTTTCCCCCACCCACAAGAACTACTGGAATTCACTTGATACAGATTTCAAGGAACTGCTCAGAAAATACCATGTGGTTTTACTGAGTGTAATGTAGATCCAAATAACACAATCAGAACCTATTGTGCAGCTAGAGCCCACCTGAAAATTAATTCAGATTAGATGGAGCAGAAGGGCCCAGGTTCCATCTCTGATATTTCCAGGTAGGGATGGGAAAGACATCCCTCATCTAAAACCCTGAAGAGCCACTGCTAACCATTTGCCCTAGATAGTTGCCCTAGATTATGGAGTTGGACTCCAATAATAGCTGAGTGGCATTACGTTGACATACTGGGGTTTTCCATTAAAGTGCCCGCAAGGGATCTCTTTATCCACCCCTATATTTACCTGGCCCTTTATCTGAAGCCAATTCCTTCCTCTCCAAACCCAGAGGGAAGAGCCTGCCAACTAAAGTGAAGCCCAAAACCAGGTAATGTCAAGGGGCTGTCCTCCACAGGTCAGGAAATGACTCGAGATGTGAAGTGCAATAAGCTTTTATTCAAAAAGTAAAAACACAACAGAGTTCATCTAGGCCAGTGTTTCCCAACCGGTGTTCCGCGGCACACTACTGTGCCGTGAGACATCGGCTGGTGTGCCGTGGGAGGGAGGCGGGCGAGTCGGGCGGCGAGACGCGGGGCGGCGGCGGCGAGCAGCGGCTGCCCAGCGCGGGGCTCTCGCCGTCTGCCTGCCTGGCTGCCTGCCTGACGCGCAAACCCCCGGCGCAGGCGCCCCGCTTGTTGACACGGGAGGGGAGGGGGGAGAGGAAACGCTGCTGGTGTCGCTGCTCCTCGGCGGCGGCTCCTCCTCTCAGCCCGCCCTGCCTATATTTGCACCAATCCCCGCCCACTAAAGCATTCGCGCCTCCCAATGGGAAGCCTTGCCGGGCGGCGGGTGCTGCTGCCTGAGAGTTCTGAAGCCAAGCCCACTTTCCCAGAGACTGGCGGTTCTGAGGGATCCAGGGCAGGGCCGGCGCGCGCGCGCTTCTTGCTGCCCGGGCGCTTGCTCTAATCCCGCCTTCCCTGGGAGGGAGGGATGGCGGTGGCCGCGAGCGTCCGGGGTGGGGCGCGCGCTGGCTCTCCCTGGCGGCCCCCGTGCCTGGCGTTCTATCAGTGCGCCTCCTCTCTCTTTCCCCACCCATCCTCCACGTGCTGCGCTCTAACCCGGAGTTAGAAGCAAATTAGAACACGCCCCCCGTGTGTGGTGTGTTTTTTGTGCTGCTCCTCTTTTTTTAGGGCTTTTTGGCGGCTTTTGGGACGGCGTCGAGGGGTGGCCGCCTCAGCTGCCGCCGTCCCTCAGTCCCTCGCTCTGCTGCCTCCTCCCACCCCGGCAAGGGGGAGGGAAAAAACTTTCACTTTTGTGCGTCCCTCCCGGCGTGACGCTGCGCGCTGACGTCACGGGGCGGGGCTTTAATGGTGGTGTGCCGCGAGATTTTTTTCCGGTAAACAGGTGTGCCGTTGCCCAAAAACGTTTGGGAAACACTGATCTAGGCTAGTCTCTCTTAGTTGAAGTTGTTGCTGGATCTGGCATCTCGCTCCTCCTTCCCCCTCTAGCCCCCTCAATCTGAACTCCTCCAAGCAGCTGTAAACAGTGGTGAGGAAGGACTCCTCATCTGGGCCTATCTGGCCTGTTGCAGACTGGTCCTCTGTGTCCCACCACCGCTGTCCTGGGTCTAAGTCTCTTTCCTCTGTGTCATCCCTGGGCAGTTCTTAGGTAGGTGGTGCCCACCACTCTTCCTCATCCAGCCAGTCCTTGACAGGTAATTGCTAAGGTGCTGTTACAGTCTTCTCCTTTTACATATGCACCATCCAGGAACCTGATTTATATAGACCAGATAACATGCAGGCCTTGCCCTAATGAGTGAAAATGTTGTCCCGAGTTCACTGGACTTTATATGCGTATCCACCATTTGGACTTCAAGTCTAATCCCTTTGACCTTGCTCTCCAGCCTGTATTCTACTTTTGCCCACTTTTGTACATGTGTGAATAGGCCCTCACACCACTTGTCTGCTAGAAATAAATTACAATCCAGTTATTATAGCAGACATCTGTGTGGTCCAGCGTGTGCAGTATTTTCAGTAATTATTTTTGCAGTCTTGGCCAACTGTCATGAAAAGGATCAGATGTGGAATTAAACAGAAGTTTTATACTTCAAAACTGCCACAGTTATACATTCATTAAAAGGAAGCCTATTTGCAGGCATACAAAGAGCCATTGTTATGCAGGCAGAAATCATATACAACTGTGGAAGAGTTTCATCTCTTTTATACGGTTGTTGTGTTCTTATTTTCTTTGTCTTGCAAGCAGAAACTGCTTGCCTTTTGTTGAACTCCCCTGACTACAATTGCATTTTTTGTTAAGAATTGGATGATTATTGGCAGATGTGTCATTTAATTTGTGTTCATGCATCCTATTGGGATTTTAAAGCCTTCCTCAACTGTTCATTGTCAGGGTGTATATTTTTTTAAAAAAATACAAAGCTATGATAAATTCTGACCAACTTATTTATGAGATTTGTTCTATTAAGATGCCTCTGTGTTAATACTGAACTGATTAAACATTTGGATGGTTGTAGGATGCCAGAATCATTGCCACGTCAGAGTATTTTACCAACAGCTACTGCTATTTCACTTTTATTATATGCCAACAGGGAAAAAGTCCGCTGAGCTGCTGGCAGAAGGAATGAAATAAATACAATTATACCAAGACTTATTCACTCCAAATTCAAACTAGCATGAATCCTGGGAGTTGTAATTGGTGATGAATCTTAGAATTCTTTGTCTCACATCCCTAGTCTCTCTCATTGGGCTAGGTTTTCTTCACTGTACTCAGGAAGCTTTGAACACAGTTTGCTCTTATAGTTCAGGGTAGTCCTGCAGGTGTTGTTGGACTCCAACTCACATCAGGCACAGCCAACATGGTCAGTGGTCAGGGATGATGGGAATTGTAATCCAACTACATGTAAAGGGCCAAAGGTCCTCCACCCTGCCTTTGTGTGAGAGGGCCTCGTTCTGCTATCGCACTGGGACTGATAAGGGTCCTTCTGGTGCATCAGTCCGAATTCACTTCTGACTAGTTATAAGCTTCTGCTTTTGCTATGGGCAATCCTCTGGGCAATCCCAAATTTATAATGAACATTGTACGCTGCCTTTTAAGGGCCTTTTGAGTCCCCTTCCCAAACTGATGGGGTAGTTATATGAATCTTGTGTGGCCAGTCTCTGCTAATGAGTGTGCAGTGGTGTCCTTGTAAATGTCATATAAAATGTAGATATGAAGTAGGGTTCAATGTGCAGCACTATTCAGAGGTCTCTTCATGGAACTGGTAAAAATTCCAACATACATAGTAAGGCAAAGGCATATGAAGAGCATCTGTGAACCTCCCCTATCTATACATTCCCTACATCCAGAATTAAGCTCTGTGTCGTCGTTGTCTTGATTCCTTGGCCCAGCCATGGTAATTGCCTTCCACATCTCTTCTTCTACCCAGAGATAGCTGCCTGTTTGCCTGTGTGTGTATTTGTGGCATGTAACTCCCCAACAGTTTGACTTCACCCCTGAAGGCGCACTCTTCCATTGTCTCCTGAGACAGATGGATGACAACCATTTTACCCCAGCTTAATAAGATGGACACTTGGCTGATTAGCAGGATGGACCCACCCATCCCTAAGCTTTGCCTGTTTAAATTGCAGGCGGGGATGTGTTTGAATTGAGGAACATTCAGCCAGGTGAGCTTTCACCAGCTGCTTGAAGTCTTACAGCTGAAAACAGAGTTTTATTACTCCATCTGCTATTTTAAGACCGCTGGACCTAAGGCTCATGAAGTAGCAGTAAAAATTGTAGGGACAGGCATCTTACAACATCTTGGCGATGGTTGCAGAATTAAAAGGAAGGTCCACACTCGTAACTGCTGCTTCCATTTCAGTTATTTTTCAGAGTTCGGTTACCCAGCAATAATGTATTGATCAGTTCAATAGGATCCATGGATCCTGCCCCAAAGTTGTTGTTGTTTTGTTTTTAAAAAATCCTACACTTATATGGGGTTTCCAGTGATTTTGTATCCATGGCCAATTTCATACTTGGTTAGCTTCAATAATGCTACAGCCATGGGGTGTTCCTAAACCAACTACTGCGTCCTTTCTAAAACGCTTATAATTTTCACATGTTTAACTCACAAAAATAAGTGGCTTTTGCTGCAAATAAATTGATTTTTATTTTTTATTTTTGGCTTATGGTCATCTGAATGTTTAGCCTTTATTTTATTTCTGGATTCAGCTCTTGTTTATTACTGCTCAGACCATTCCCACTTGTAACACTTGGATGTCTGCCAAGCACTCTTTGTTTACAGTAACAAGGGTGGAAAGGCTGACTTCCTGACCGTACTCCCAAAGTCTAAGGTGAAGCGTCTGGCAGGTGTGAAAAAACATTGCTCTTGCATTTGAACCTGTGCAATGTATTCCATATAAGGACCCAGTCCTAAACTAACAAAGGAAAATTGGACTGTTGCCCAAGATGAAATATTAACACTTCATTAGGCTATGACCTGGTTCAGCTGCAAAGTCGGTGCGTCTAACATCAAGTCATTTGGCTATATAATTCTTGTTTGTACATTTTCCTACAGGAGAAGTCAGAACTCAGCAAGCAGCTAGAGACGGCGCATCACACAGTGAAGCTCAGACCTGTATCCTATGAGGCCTCTTCACCACAGCTTTCTTTTTCAGGTTTGTACTATACAACCTGTATATACCTTTGTTTCAGGAGATGGCTGGTAACTCTTGATTGTTTGGGGAGCCTTTGAGCTTACGTTGAGAAATACGTCTAAGGTGGAGTGGGGAACCCTTTTCAGTTAGCTATGCAAGTGAGTGGGTCCTGATCAGCTGATCAATACCAACAGCGAACCCTTCTGAAGTTGCCTATTTGCAGGTGCAGTTTGGATTAAAGCCACACCAGCAAATGGACAGTTTTTCTCCGCAAATGGGCAAAGCTGCAAGGCCAACCGGCAGTGGAAACTTGTCACTTTGCAGGCATGGTTTGAACACAAACTGCACTTGCAAGGGTTTCCTGTCAGCTGAGCAGTGCTGTCAGTGAGGAACAACCAGCAGTGCACGTTAATCTGCCAGTGGCTGCTTTACAGCCACATCTTCACCTGCCCCTCACTTGCTATCGCATATTATGTTAGGTGTGGGACAACTGACATAAACGGTCTCAAAAGCCAAATTAGGGAACTTACTGGCCTGTGGGTCAGTGGTTCCCCATGCCTGACCTATGTTGTTCCTGTCCCGTTATGCCTGTCGTGTTTAAACTTGCCTCCCTAGCATGACAAGCATGGGGAATATTCACTTCCAGAGCCCATATTTTGGAAAGCTTAGCTTGCTTTCTTGTCCAAAGATTGTTCTCCACTGTTATCTTGATATCAGCTCTTCCTCTTATGACACAGGTAAGCTTATTGCACCCAAGGCTGCATACTTTGTAATACTGCAAGTTACCAAATGGAGAGTATTGTAGTTTTATGTTGTGAACAGTGCTAAGATCTACAGGTACAGAGTGGTATACAAATTAAAAAACTGAAAAAATTGACCTTTTATGAAGGGACTGTTTACTGATCATAGATACTTTTGCTGTTCTCGTTATGTGCAATTCATCACACACACACACGCAAATGTTGCATGATTGTGTCAGCTCTCTATTATGATTTTTACTGTAGCTATACATTATACACAGAGCAAGTAGGTGACATAATAGCAGGTTTTCATTCAAAATTCATATGAACAGCACCGAATAGCCCACCCTGAATCTGAAATATGTTTTAAAAATTCTCAGTTAAGCCCTGTTGTCATGAAGACGGGCGATGAGCCTGTTTGGACTGTACAGGTTCAGATTGCAGGGGGGTCACATGGTTGAGAGTTCCACCATACCCAAAATATAGTAATAGACAGAGCTTCCCCCAGCTGGTTGTCACCAGAACTCAGTTCTAGCACCTCTCCGGTGGGCGCTATTGCCGTTATAAGAGAACAAAGGAGACATTCATAGTGAGTTCCAGGACCTCTTTTTCTAGAAAAATGGCACCGGCAATAGATTCTCACTTTACATAGAAAACGAGCAAACAGGGGAAAATGTTTGCTTCCAATAGCTGTGGTTCATAGCTGTGGTGCATAAGAGCACTGTGAAGTGCTAGCACTAAAAGAAGGATAGGAAATGGCTTGGTCCAGGCGCCATCACAGAGACAAGTTTAGTGTCAGTACTTTGATCTGTGTACCATATTTTGTAATCCATTGCAGAGGCTCATGAGAACTGTTGTTCCTTTGACCTTGGAATTGTGATGGTGTGCATATTTCTGGAATCCAACCCTGAGCAAACTTGTGCTGAGAGGCCTTTGCTGATGCAAGTGTATTGATAAAGAAGCAGGGAGAATAAACTATGCAATCAAAGAGATGTGCAACCAAAGGGATGGCATTCAGATGAGCCTAAAGCCACTAAATAGCCCTTGGCAAGTCACACCAAAGTTAGGGATGTTTGTTTTGCTTTATTGGCCAACATCCAACTTGGGGTCATTGCTGGAGCTATGTGCAACTCTTGGGTTTCTATTTATGTAAGAGTTGACAAATGTTTGTTTTGGTTTCAATCCACAGGCTTCGCACCCCTAGGTTTCACTTTGAGGTTTCATGTTGAGTGAAAAATAAAGAGTTCTGTCTGGTTTGGGGTTAAAACCTCAAGTAACCACAGACTTCTCTCTAGAGTCTACAGGGAAAGGAGACGGTTCACTGGAAAGGGCTAGATGTGCTGAGCTTCATGAACTTTTCAAGGGAGCGTGAGCTGAATAGTGACTCTACTCTTTCCCATCAGGACAGGCTTAGTGACATGCTTCAGATTTATTTTTTTTCTGAAGTCAATATATCAAAGTTCACAGCCTGTTCAAAAATATTATTTCCCTCACAGTTCCTGTAAGTTTGTTGAGAGAGATGTTTTTTCTCGTAAAGTCATAACAGTTGACCGATACTTTAATAGTGCTGCCTAAACCCTTCTCTGCTTGTATCAATTCTCACCATTGGCACCCAGTCCCATCTCTCCTTAGGCCTTGTATGCTGAGATGTCTTTTAAAAACTTCTGAGAATTTGGAGTGTTCATGATCATTCCATCACATCTTTTTTTAATAGAGCCATTGGCTTAGCCATTGAGGACTCATTTCAGTCAACTGGCCAAAGGCTACTGATGTTTTAAAATAGCAGTCTGTGTTTTATCTCCTTGTCCCTTTGTTTCATTTATTTGATTTGGGAAATAATTGGGAATAGCCATTGCTTCTCTGAATTTCTACTTTGCTGTGTGCTGGAATTTGTTACCTTACTCATGCAAAAGTTGATGACGCAAGAGAGTCTCCAAAGCTGGTTCTGATTTCACATATAGAGATAGCGATTATATAGATTACAGGTGTTGATTTAACAGGCATGTAAAAATTGGAATGTTAAGAGTGTTGGGATGTACACTGACACTTATCTGATACTCTGTGAAAGTTGATCACCTTTCAACTGGTTGATCAATTACATTTAAATGCATTTACAGATTACTGAAATTCGGTATGGGTGCAATTAAAAAAAAATAGAGCAAGACAACCTGCAACTTAATAAATAAAACAACACTGATTTCTTAAGACAGACTGAGCTGATGTATCAAAATTGCCAAAGCCATGATTCCCAGTGCCACCTCAAACCATAAAAAGCACCAGCATTAGACAAGCCAGTGTTCTCTAGGCCTCTTTGCGTATTACAGCATATATTTTTTCTGTGCCTAGGTGTGCAATTTATATCAACAGTATGCAATGTGTGGGATCTCCATATCAAATCAACTTTTGGAACCCTTTTCTTCTTTTCCCTGTGTCCATGGCTATAGCCTGTGGTATGCAAACTGGTTTTGCATTTGGATCATCCTTGTATCTGCTGAGTGGTCCTTTGGGCCTCCCAGGACTGGCCCAGTGAGCATCCTCTTTCACCTGAGAACCAATGAAAAGAAGCATTTGCTGTTTGGGGCTGCTTTCCTCCCCACCCCGTTTTCCATCTGCTTTTTACCGGAGTAGTTTTCTCTCTGTGCTTTGCTCACCTCTTTTCCTTATCCCAAGTGACGGGTACGTTGCTAATACGTCAATCTACGTTTGACTGGCATCATACAAATGCCAGAACTTGTACCAGGCTACTGTACAATGCAGCCACCCACCTTAGGAATCCATTGCCTCGTCCAAACACAGCTTCCAGTTAGATTCCAGGGAAATATAGAAGTAGCAGTGCAAGGGCATTGCCACAGATAAGCAAACAAAGGGCATGGAAGGCATATCGCCTCCTATTCTGTCATTTTGCACCAGTATTGGAGCAACACAAGTCTCAGAATTGTTATCGGTTTGTCTGATGATAGTGATGCCTACAGGTCTCCCCACCCCTTTTTGGCCAGCTGACTATTCCCTCATTACCAGACATCTGCAGGCAAGAGGGAACATAGAGGGGGACCATTAACCTATTGGAGACTTGAGAGCAAGCCATAGAGAGAATTCTCAGGGGTTTAACTGGCCGTTTAAGGAACGTACAGTGTTTATTAACTGCATTAATTAAGGAAATACAGTGACATGCCATGCGTGCAGGAACAAAACTGTAAGGGTGATTTTCTTCCTGTTTTGCCTTCAAAATTATATTTATAACTAACACACACACACACAAATATGCACACTCTGTTGTTCTTTCCCTCTCAACCGTGTGTGCTCTCATATTTCTGCAGATACACACCCACACCCACACCCACACCCACACCGTATAACACCAGCAAACATATTTGCTGTTTGGCAGTCACATGTGAGCAAAACCTACTTTATGCACAATAAAGCAGAAGCATCTTGGCCCAGATTGTTTGTGTCTCTGGTAAACCCAGCACTTGGGGGAAATGATTAACGCTCCTTCTCTTTCCCTGACTGCAGCAGGACACGCTTTACCTGCATAATGAATCCGGCATGTGACGGTAACAGGGGAAAGGGAACATCCTAGGTGAACATATTATTTGCCAGAAATAAATTATTCAGGATGCAGTTTCAAATAGAGATTGCTGGGAGAGATAAAGCCATTGGGGATCTCTCCCCCTCCCCCCACCAGTTCAGGCTACAGAGACATGGAGCATGCTTTTCAGGAATTCACTTAAGTGGAATCAGCTTGGAATAACGCAGCCAAGAAGTAATATTGCTGCCATCCAGCTAGTGTCTGTGGAACAGCATCCTCGGCGTCTCTTCACAGTAGCATGCACGCACATAGGCGCAGACACGATACTGTGTGCAGAAGCGTATGTACACAGATTGTATTTTCCAAAAGGAAACTGCACCGCGGCTACCTGAGAGCAGCGTTTGTTGGCTCAAGACGATTATTTGCCGATGTTGCTCTTGTTTCCCTGAACTACTTGGCCACATCAGCGTCCGTCTGCCAGTGCATCATGTGTCTCCTCACGCGATGCTCGGCTTTTTGCAGTTTGGGGAAAGAGAGCTCTTGTGACTCTGCACTCCTGGGCAGTAATATTCAGCAGCGCAGATATCCAAATCCTAAACGGCAGAAATAAAGTTGTGTGTTATTTTAGTGGCTTGATTTTTTATTTTATTTTTTAAACGATGATTTTAACTCTCTCCATTTTGGGGCTGGGTGGGATTGCGTTGCGGGGGGGGGGACTCCTGCTCTTTACTTCCTGCAGGATTCGAGCCGTGCTGTTTGGAAGGAGCGATTTCGTCTTCTCTCAGAGCGATGACGCTGTACCACTTTCGGCATATCCTGCTCCCCCCATTTACCTGGGTGGCTGCTATTGCTGCTGTTGCTGCGGCTGCTGCTGTTGGGCTTGCTCCTGCCTGCCTGCCTTCCTGCGTTTCAACCTGGCTTGCACTACGGGAGAATCTCTTGTCGGCACATTCTCGGCAAGATGCGAGGAAAATCTGGGCAGTGCATTCTGTTCCTGCTGGAAGGGAAGAAATGTGCGATTCTGGGTTTTTATCCCCCCCACCCCACCCTAAAGGGTGAAAAATGTGAGTCAAAGAGATACGATGCCAGGTAATCCGGTGTTTACAGCAAGGGCATCGGCAGCGATCCTGTACGTATGGCAAGGGCATCAAGAAGAAGAATCCCAGGCACTGCTGTTCGAAGGGATTATTATGGGGAAAGCCATGGCGATGCCGTGCTTCACCTCAGAGGAGCTGTGCTGGAGATGGATAAATAAAGTATCTGATACGTGAGCCTGTCAGAGCATAGCCATGGGAGGAAAAGAGTGGAAGGGAGCAAGCCAGCAAATGAAAAGGAGGAAGAGGAGACGGCATGCCGTTTGATCGTGTCTGCTCATTTCTGCAATGATGATGATGATGGCATAATTTACAGAACCCATATCTGGATAGAGGGACTCTAAATTGTAGTCTGAACACTCCCTAATGCGGTTACGGAGGAAACAAAAGGTGTAGGTGGCTGAAAAGACATGAGCACCTTGTGGGGGAAAGGAGAAGTGTGCAGTGTATGTTGTATGTGTGTCTGTGTTTGTACATATGTGCATTGAGGGAATGGCAGCTTTCTGACTTGAGAATGCATAGGAAGCCTTTCAGGCTGCTGGGTCAGGCTTGGTTATGGAGCATATTTTCAACTACCTCCTTTATACGTGTTCTTTTCGGCAATAAGCAGTCAGCTTGTTTGAAAAAGACATATTTGGAGGCGAGATTCTGGAAATTCTCTCTTTCTCTCCCTCTCTCCCTCTTCCCTTTAACACCTTGAAGCCTTGAATCTTCTATATGTTACAGGGAAGAACAGTGGGATTTTTTTGTTTGCTTCATCTTTACAATCTTTATAAACACAGCTGTACTCAGTCTAGTGAAAAAATTCTATACTGTAAATAGACGTGTGGTCAGTCTAATCAAAATAAATTATCCCAGATGACTTTGGAAGCCCAGCTGGCAACTCCTCGTTTTCAGATGGCTCAATGTGCAGCCGAAATGAAAATCGGCAACGTATTTACATTTTTAATGCATTTCAAAGTCAGCCTGTAATTAAAAAAAACAAAACAAAGCTGGGGAGGGGGACTCTGGAGTCCCACTGAAAAAGCACAGTGCTCAATTTTAGCAAAGATTTGCTATGAAATGCTCACTGGCAAGTCCTATTTCTTGTTTTGCTGGGGTGGGGGGCAGTGAAGTAAGAACAGTGTTGTTGATGTTTTTATGAACAGCTGAACTTGCTATAATATACTTAATATGCTAACTGCTTCTGAATAATAACTGAAGGTGGTCATATCTGTGTAATGGGCCAAATGAAGTGAAAGGAAACAAATGCTGCAGACAGATAGGAGAAGCTTGGCGGTCTCTTCAGCAGCTGCCTACTTTGTGTATGTGTGGGTGTTTAAATCCAGAGACCATAATTTTTCTTCATGTGTATCCAAAGGAGTTTTGCAGTAGTCATTCTCTAAGGCTCCTGTCTATACCTTGCAGGATTTTTTTTGCTGATGAGTGTACTGTTTGCTCAGGAATATCTTAGCCAGCTGTTGGAGAAATGTAGTTTTCTGCTTGTTTTAAAGGGGAAAAATCTGGCTTAGGAAAATACATTTTGCTCTGCAGGGGAGCTACACCTCTTCCTCAGATATGGTGGTTCCAGCTCAGACATTTTAAACGGAGAGAGATGGGGGTGGAAAGCGGAAGAGAGGGAGGGAGGGAGGGACTTGTGTAAATCGTACAAAGCTGCATAGACCAGCAAAATGTCAGCAGCTTGTAATTAGCAGTTCATGGTTACGTCAGCGACCATATCTTTCCAAGAATAACTGTGATGCATGCCACAAAGTGAGGAAGATAGTCACAACCTAGTTATCAGCCCTGGTTCAAACAAGGGCAGATGGATTAATGAATGCGCTGTGTTCATAAATCAAATATGGATGGGATCACATGTTGTGGGTCTTGCTGAGTTCTGCATAGTTGAGGGCTCAGTTGTCAAGTTTTCTGCAGAAGCAGGCTGTGGGGAGAGATTTGCAGAGTATAGAGTGCGAACCTTTTAAAAAACACACTGGTTGCCCGTAACAAATGCCTTTGCTTTTTATGCAGGCTTCATCTAACACACGCAGCTGGCTGACATGATTGCACCACAGTTGCCAAAAAGGAGAAAACAACAAATGCAGATGTGTGTTGCTTTCACTGAAAAGCTACGGCAGAGAAAGCGCACCATTACTGTAGATTTGAGTTTTGCTGGGCTTTTCAAATATGCTTCACAAGTAATGTGAGATGGCTTTTAATCAGCCTTTTCTATTTCAAAGGGTGTGTTTTCCTTCAAATGTGTCAAATTTGGTACAGCATTTTTTAAATCCAAAGCAGATCCTGGGGGGGGGGGAGCTTCTTCTGGAACATTTCGGGAGCTGAGCCTGACTGCTTTGGGTATGCATTTGCAGTCCTGCCGCATGCAAGCAGTGAGGGGGACATGGGAGGTGCCTCGTCCGTGATTGGCCTTTTGCAGACGCCTTTTACGCAGCACTTTCCTGGCTTTTATCTGCAAGCCTTTGCAACGTGCGGTTTGTGTTTCTCCCCTCCTGTTCTGCGCTGCCCAAATTGCTCGGAGCCTCTTCTGGTTTCCCAGATTCCCTGCAGAAGTCAGCCTCAGTTCAGCTCTTGTTTATTTAGCTCGCCTTAATAATATGCCCAAAATAGACTGCATTGTGCAAACATGTTATATTTTCGGCTGGGAAAAAATGCGCATTTTGTTCGGAGGACAGGGCTGTGTGTTAACATGAAGCCAATAGCTCTTTTGTTGCTGCATGTAGTGCCGTTTAAACATCCTTTAATTACTTGGAAGTTTACAAAAGCCGCCATTCTCCCAGCCCCGCATTTTGGATTTGGGCAACGTGTATACCATGCCTGGACCCAGAATAGTGCTGTTCTGTGCACCAAACAGGCTGGAAGGATTTCATTTGGCTTGCGTGTGTGTAAGTTCAAACAGCTGGTCATTAATGCAGGACCCATCTCCAGAGTGAAAACGTTAGCGGACGTGAATGGCTGCCTGATTAATGCTGCCCTTCAAAGGGTCCTCCATCCAGCAGCCATGCTTGCAGCAGAATAATGCAGCCTGATTTGATTGCGCTCTAACAGCGTAGTATGTCATTGTGTCGCCAAGCAATTGAGGTTATTATGGGGCAGGGCTGACAGACGGGACAGTGGGGTTACTAGACCGTGGCATTTTTAGAAATACAGGCCTGACCTACTTAGAGTTATTCTTGCTGGCTGGCTGGCAGCTGCATGGTGCATGGAGCGTCCTGATAGGCTGAGGCTGTTGCTAGGGGGAATTAGCATGAATTTTTCCACATGCAGCCTCTGATTGAATGATAAAAGCTGACTGGAATTAAAGAGATTCAGCTCAGCATTATGTAGATTTATCTCCCTTATTTCTCCTTCTGGAAGCAGAGAAAAGGAACAAAATACTGTGTATTCTTTGACCCATTTTCCTATCCAAGGGGAGGCAGATCTTGTACTGTTTTAATTCTTGAAATTATGTTACGGGGGAAAGGGCCATTTGACATCACAGAATGTTTCGTATGGGCTGACTGCTTTCTCGTCTGATTTACATAGCGCTTTTCTGAAGCAAGCTTTTTCACCCCTTCCTCTGTGCAGATATAGACTCCTTTATTCTTAAGACACGAAAGAATAGGTAGGATACTGAGTTTAAAGGAAGCCATGTATACTGGCATTTGATACATGATATAAATCCCGGGCAATTCATTCATAAACAGAGATCTGTTCCCTCAATCCTAATGCAGAAAGACACATACAGGGATTTCTGCAATGTTGGATGTGAGAAATTACTTGCTGTATTACATTCTTATATTGAAGAGGCTTCCTCAATCTCCTCCAACCAGTTTGATAATACAGTGGTACCTCAGGTTAAGAACTTAATTCGTTCTCGAGGTCCGTTCTTAACCTGAAACTGTTCTTAACCTGACGTACCACTTTAGCTAATGGGGCCTCCCACTGCTGCCGCACCACCACTGCACAATTTCTGTTCTCATCCTGAAGCAAAGTTCTTAACCTGAAGCACTATTTCTGGGTTAGCAGAGTCTGTAACCTGAAGCGTATGTAACCTGAAGTGTCTGTAACCCAAGGTACCACTGTATTTTCCCTGTCCCTGGATTTAAGTATATCTTTAAATGCTCTGTGTCAAAGACATTGGGGGGGGGGGGCTGGGATTGAGCACATGTCTTCTTCTTTCAGTGTGTCTCTCCCCCACCCTAGCTCAGCTCTGGCTTTTTGGTGACAATTCCAAGCTCCCTGCAAGGGCAAATAAAACACCCAAGTCAATACTGCTTGGGTGTAATCACAGATCTTACCTTTGTTACCGCTACTGATTATGTAAGATCTGTAAAATACACAGAAAGCATCCATTTATCTTCTTAGGCATCACTGAGAAAGGAATGGCAATTCTCCAAACAGAAAAAGTGGCGTGTGCACATTCATTTGAATTTCACAAATTTCACAAATGTATACATTCGACTGAATAATGGAATGGAAGTTGATTTGAATTCGGAAGGTTTTTGATACACCACCATGCAAGGAACTCTGGAGGCAACATTAATCTTTGCTCATCTCCTTAATCTAGATTCCCAATCTATTGCTATTACCTTTTCTTGCAGAGGCAGACAACATATGACCCTCTAGATCAGCCTTTCTCAACCTGTGGGTCCACAGATGTTATTGAACTACAACTCCCATCACCCCTAGTTAGCAAGGCCAGAGCTCAGGGATGATGGGAGTTGTAGTCCAACAACATCTGGGGATCCACAGGTTGATAACTGCTGCTCTAGATGTTGCTGAACTTATATTGTCCTTCGCTATTGGCTAAGCTGCCTGAGACTGATGGGAGTAGGACCTTGGCAACATCTGGAGGGCCACAGGTTAGTCACCCCAGCCATGCCCTTGTCATTAGTAACAAAAAACTATCAACATAATGCAAAGTAAGACATAGATTTGATATGGGCAGGACAAAAAAAATCTAGGACAAAAACTATATGCACCAGGGCTGGCTAACCTGGTCCCATCAGCCCCAGCCAACCTGGCCAGCAGTTAGGTATGATGGGAGTTGCAGTCCACACCTCAGTCACCCCCAACATATACGCTGTTGGCTCTAGGTCTCAATGTTGGCCTCATCAGTGGCCAATTATGTGGTGCATGAAAGGCCACGAACAGTTTTTGATAGGAGCCTACACTAATCTGAAGTGGATCTGTAATGGGCTTTGTCCCTGCTGCACATCCCCTCAGGCCTCCCTCACTTCCTTTTTAACAGTTTGTGCAATTTCCATGAGTTGTAAAGTGCCTTTTCCTCTATAGCTAGCATTGCTTGTGGTCCTGCAGACTAGCCAAGTAGCCAGCAAGTTTTCACCTGCCTGTGGCTATTCTTCCTGGAATTCTCCCAATGTCCTGAGTGGAAGAACACAATGTTAGTGGCCAGTGATTCATCCCTTATATGCAAGGAGAAAAGTCAGAAGCGACTGTGAAACTCAGGGGCCATGGAGAAAAACAATGGGATCAAGGATCAATCCATTGTATTTGGAGCAAAAATGTACGCACTCTTGTTCCTTAATGGCCTTTTTATATCCCTGAAGTAGCTAATTATGAAACAAACTGGAGAAACTGATGGCTGGAAATCCACAATAAAACTTCTACTGTCCTCCAGTGTATGTAATAATAACAACCAATAAACTTAGTTACACCATAGTGTTGGAGCAGTAACTTGCTTGCAGTGCTGCAAATTACATCAGATGGAAAATGGAGGGGGAAAGTGATGAATACTAGGGGATTTCTCTCTGCCTCCCATATTTTTAAGCAAAAGAACACACATTCAAAGAAATGTGTTTTTTTAATAGGTTTTATTTGGCCCCTGCTGATTCAGCTGGAGCATACAGCTCTCATACATTTTTATGATAGATGCAATGAGAACTTGGAATGTGTGTTTTTCTTCTTGTCTTTATTTGAATGTTTTCAAATAAGAGTAAATTTATTAGGGGACCCTGATTTTTCATTGGAATTGTAGCAGTTTCTCTGTAGACTGGAAAGACAATTTAAGAGATTCTAATACTGATCATATAGCAATTTCGAGGTGGGGTCGGGGACCCTGCTTTGAAAAAGAAACACTAAACTCAGTGCTTGGAAAATGAAGGAATTGGGAAGTAAAATATTGCTATAGGTATGAAAGAGCCAAACATCTTCTTGATAAGAACATGGCCTTCTATTTGTAGCATGATTTGCCTCCCTCTCCCCTCTGGCTCTCCTTTTATAGAAAACTAAATTACTGTAACCCCTGAAAATAATAAAGTGTTCCTTTTGCTCTAGGTTTTTCTTGACAGTCTCTCTTAAAGAGAGAGAGAAAAAAATAGAGGCTGCTTTTCTCTTAAGCCAGCACTCTAAATGAAAACGAAAGCATACAATAAATGGAAGCACGGTGGCATTATAAAATAGGTTTATCCAATGCAAAATAAATTTAAAACATATAGTGCAAAGGCTCAGCACCCAAAGCTTTCTTACTATTAGGCACTAGCATTGTGAAGTGATGGTACAAAAATAGCTCTGAGTATGTGGGCCACTTCTTTTTCTTTTCTTTTTGCACCACTAAGTTGCCAGGGGTAGAGATGCTTACATGCGCCCAGGGCATTGCACCCAGCGCTTGCCATTCCAAGCTTATACAGTGGTACCTTGGGTTGAGAACTTAATTCGTTCTGGAGGTCCGTTCTTAACCTGAAATTGTTGTTAACCTGAGGTACCACTTTAGCTAATGGGGCCTCCCACTGCCGCCGCATCCGCGCGATTTCTGTTCTCATCCTGAAGCAAAGTTTTTAAACCGAGGTACTATTTCTGGGTTAGTGGAGTCTGTAACCTGAAGCGTCTGTAACCCAAGGTACCACTGTATGCACAGTCTCATTTTTCATGCATTATCTAAAGAGGTCGAGGCGCTTAAATCGCCCATACTGGGAAAACCATCTTGGGTTCTGAGATTTCTCACTGAAATAAAGCAGGTTTCTTCCATTACATTATTTTTCATCTTATCGTTCCCCCTCCCGTTGGCTAAATCAAAAAATGGAAGGAGACTAGAACAAAAATAGTGTTGTTCTTTAGTCGTTTAGTTGTGTCCGACTCTTCATGACCCCATGGACCAGAGCACGCCAGGCACTTCTGTCTTCCACTGCCTCCCACAGTTTGATCAAACTCATGTTGGTAGCTTCGAGAACACTATCCAACCATCTCATCCTCTGTCGCCCCCTTTTCCTTGTGCCCTCCATCTTTCCCAACATCAGGGTCTTTTCCAGGGAGTCTTCTCTTCTCATGAGGTGGCCAAAGTATTGGAGCCGCAGCTTCATGATCTGTCCTTCCAGTGAGCACTCAGGGCTGATTTCCTTCAGAATGGAGAGATTTGATCTTCTTGCAGTCCATGGGACTCTCAAGAGTCTCCTCCAGCAATGTTATTTAGTCAGTAACAGAACAATTATAATCCACAGAGATGCTGCCTGGAGGAAGGTTTGGATGGGAGGGAGATGTTCCTCCACCAACAGAAAGAAGCCTTACCTGTTGAGAGGAAAACACCCATTGCAGAGACTCCTACTACAGCCAGGGAAAGCTTCCATGAGCATGGATCTACCACTGTTGGTGTGTTGGTGGTGCTAGCTGTCGTTCAGACCAAAACAGGGCATTCCTGCTGTGGGACAGAAACAGGACAGAAGGCGTTGGGATCCAAAACCCCATTGGTCACCTGAGGCCCCATGATTGGGCCCATCATCTGCCCCACCTTGATATCAATGGGGATTATGTTTCAAAATTGAAATCTGCTAGGGTGAAAGAAAAAAGAAAGGCACCCCTTTTGGGTTTAAAAAAATCTGCTGCTTCCCTACCCAGTGACCCTTCTTGGCGTTGATCTGCCCATCATCATTAATCATCAGTCACTCAGTATTTCTTCCAAGTGATTTAAAAAACAATGCAAATATTTGTAAAACGAAACACGTACGTGTGTAAAATCTAATTATCTTTGTAACACTGCCCTTTCCCAATAGCAGCTTTCGCCTCCCAGGATGTGGAGTGAAGAGTGCCAGTTTCTCCTGGGAAATGTCTAGGGTTGGGGAGCAGAAGTGGTGCAAATACTCCTGGTGTCAGTCTGTTTTGGCAGCAGCTCATTATGTGAACTTCATACCATGTGAATCACCCCAGACACACAGAGGCTCTCTGCGCCTGCTACTGTCAGTTCCAGGCCATGAAGAAGGCATGGCAGTGATTTACATCCCTATATTATCTAAATTGCAGGGACGCGGGTGGCGCTGTGGGTAAAAGCCTCAGCGCCTAGGACTTGCCGATCGAAAGGTTGGCGGTTCGAATCCCCGCGGCGGGGTGCGCTCCCGTTGCTCGGTCCCAGCGCCTGCCAACCTAGCAGTTCGAAAGCACCCTCGGGTGCAAGTAGATAAATAGGGACCACTTACTGGTGGGAAGGTAAACGGCGTTTCCGTGTACTGCGCTGGCTCGCCAGATGCAGCTTGTCACGCTGGCCACGTGACCCGGAAAGTGTCTCCGGACAGCGCTGGCTCCCGGCCTCTTAAGTGAGATGGGCGCACAACCCTAGAGTCTGTCAAGACTGGCCCGTACGGGCAGGGGTACCTTTACCTTTTATTATCTAAATTGGGCGTATGCTGCAGAAAATGGGATCTGATCGGACATTCGGGTTCCAAAGAACGTTCGCAAACTGGAACACTCACGTCTAGGTTTGCGGTGTTCGGGAGCCAAAACGTTTGAGTACCAAGGCATTCAGGATCCAAGGTACAACTGTACTGGGTCTAATGCAACATTATAACCTAGAATTTTTGATACTAGGTAATTTATCTTTTTCTGGTACAGTATACCCGCAACTTATGTGGAGGTTACATTTCAAGGATAACACATAAAGCCAAAATCATGCATAGTCAAAACACATTGGGTTCAATAGTGGGTGGGATTGTCAAAGCCCCCCCTTATTTTTTTTAATTTTTTATTTTTGCTATGTGTGTAAAGCTGAATGTGCACAAGTTACAGGTGTATAAATTGGTGGTCTACTCTACTGTATATCCTTGGTAACTGAAACTGCTGCCATATATGATAGTGACTCTTTCTCTCTTTCTGGCATTTCCAGTATGTGTGGGTAGTTTCTATTTATTTTGCTTATTATCATATGCCACCTTGCCATCACTTTATAGCATTTTTCTCTTCATGTGTGTTTCCCCATACTTCAAGTGGTATATTTTGTCCTGTATTCTGTACCCACATAATCATAAATCCCTTCACTTGGTCAGGTTCCATATCATAGGGATGCGGGTGGCGCTGTGGTCTAAACCACTGAACCTCTTGAGCTTGGTGATCAGAAGGTCAGGGGTTCGAATCTCCACAACGAGGTGAGCTCCTGTTGCTCTGTCCCAGCTCCTGCCAACCTAGCAGTTCAAAAGCATACCAGTGCAAGTAGATAAATAGGTACCACTGTGGTGGGAAGGTAAACGGTGTTTCCATGCGCTCTGGTTTCCGTCACGGTGTTCCGTTGCCCCAGAAGCAGTTTAGTCATGGTGACCACATGACCTGGAAAGCTGTCTGTGGACAAACACCAGCTCCCTTGGCCTGAAAGCGAGATGAGCACCGCAACCCCATAGTCACCTTTGACTGGACTTAACCTTTTACCTTTTACCACATTTAAAGTGCAATTTCTTTATGTTTGACAATAGGTGTTCCTTGTTTTTCCTAATTAATTTCTCAAAACATGTTGGTATTGTTTCATATTGTGGTTAAGTCTCTAAGAAATTAGCTTAATAAAGATCTTTTTTGGAAGCGCTTAAACCATGGAGGTCTCACGTGGTCCCAATCCATAGCTGAATAGAGAAGACAAATGCCTAAGAGTGCTTACGAGTGTACCTAATCATTCCAGTCAGATGTCATAGGGTGAGGATTCCTCAAGGGTACTGAAACTCCTTAGAAAGGCCCCAGAGTCTTCTCAGGAGCTCCTTGTTTGTGTCTGGCTTTTGTTAGCTGGGGATGACAGTGCTTTATATAGTAAAGTTGTAGGAAATATATATTTGATTTTACTTAGGCCCACTAACTAAGGAAACCTGTGTCCATTTAAAATAGGATATTGTGTTTCACTATGGAAAAGGAAAGTTAGTCCATAAATGTGACAAATATGGAACTCCAGTGTGTTGAAGTAAAGGGTACATTGCTTTTGAAGCCTCTGTAATGTTCTTGATCAAGGAATAGGCTTTAAAAATAGAAGATCTCTCTGAAAATAAGGGACAACTGTTGACATTGCAATGGAATGGATAATAACTTAAAGCTTAGGTATGTGGACATTTTAATTATCTTTTCTGCAGGGTGAATGCAAAATCTTATCAAGCTTGGAAAGTTGCTTTAATTCAGATCAGTCCATTCTTGTTCTGTGTAGCACAAACTGATAGGCAGTTGCTTTCCATCCTTTCAGACTGGGTTTGGTCCCTGGAGAAGCCAAAGTTTGAGCCTGGTACCTTCTGTATGCAAAGTACAGTGGTACCTCGGGTTAAGAACTTAATTCATTCTGGAGGTCTATTCTTAACCTGAGGTACCATTTTAGCTAATGGGGCCTCCCACTGCCACTGTGCCGCCGCCGCACGATTTCTGTTCTCATCCTGAAGCAACATTCTTAACCCGAGGTACTATTTCTGGGTTAGCAGAGTCTGTAACCTGAAGTGTATGTAACCTGAAGCATCTGTAACCCGAGGTACCACTGTATATATGTTCGTCTACTGAGCCATGGTCCCACTCCCTCATATTTCAGTCTTGGAAATTCTGGTGGTGAAATCTCATTGCAAAAATAAATAAATTTTAAAATTTTTTTAAAAAAATTGGGGCAATATTTAATGGGTTTTTAGAAATGGTTAAAATGCTTTTAAACTGTGTTTTCCTGCTCTGCCACTTGCCTCGTGAACTGGACCACAGTGTCTGAAGCCCAGTATGATTTACATTGGGCTCATGCAAGTGGCTACTTTTCAAGAACAAGAAGAGGAAACAAAATGTGCAATAAATTGCCACTCTTTGAAAACCAGTATTTGTTAGTAAACTAACTTTTGCAAACAGTCACCATGTTCAAATGTTTCCATTGCTGACAGTTGAGCTGGCTTTTCGAGACTTTCTTTACAAATGTGAATGGCAACTCCTGCAAAATGTTAATTTACCCCCCCCCCCCCAAAAAAAAACCCCAGACCAAAAGACTGCTGATCTCAATGCCCGTTCTCAGTTTGAGGAGTGGAAGGGGACTGAATTTGCCAAAACTCTGTAGTTGGGATTTATAGAAGCGTTTTTCAGAGCAGATGAAGTGGCTGGGCTGCTAGTGTGATCTCACAAACTGATGAGAAATGACAAAGATGAAGTGGTAGAGCTACTTCAGGCACAGTCTGAATATAGGTCTTACTTTGCAATCAAAAGACACATAATATACTCTGACATTGACTAAAGTACTGAAGTTGTGAAGTTCTTAATTTAAGGTTTTTGGAGTGCATAACATCAGGTGGTGTATTGTAAGCATGCTTTACTTACATGGTGGAGTAAGTAAGCATGCTTTCAAGATGCTTGATGAAAGGCTATAGGTATTATCTTGCTCAGAAGCTTAGTGGAGTCAGCAGGACAAGTGGAATGACAGCTTGTTACTGGCTGTGTGCTGGCTCCCATGGTAAACCACACACAACCAGTATGCACTGCCAATGAAGAAGAATTTTTTTTGACTCTGGTTAGCTGCTACTGTTTAGGCAGGAGTGGTTAGCAGGGATTTTTTGTGCAACAATATGAGAAGGAATTGCTATCTGAGAATTTCAGCATTTTTACCAGTGCCTCCCCACAGTGGTTAGCCTGGGGGAACTTGCACTCTATGTGGAAACTGCTTGACCAGTACAGTGGTACTTTGGGTTACATACGCTTCAGGTTACAGACTCCGCTAACCCAGAAATAGTACCTTGGGTTAAGAACGTTGCTTCAGGATGAGAACAGGAGGCCCCATTAGCTAAAGTGGTGCTTCAGGTTAAGAACAGTTTTAGGTTAAGAACGGACCTCTGGAACGCATTAAGTACTTAACCTGAGGTACCACTGTAGTGCATTTTCTTCATGCTTGCTTTTATTTTGCAGGAGCTCATCCCAAAGGCTCAGGAAGCTAAACATGCATCCATTTTAAATGAGGATGTGTTGAAGAGGCAGGGACTAGGAGCAATGCCCTCTCTTAGGGCCTAATGCTTACTCATGCTAGAAGATGGAAGCGTGTGTGTGTGTGTGTGTGTGTGTGTGTGTGTGTGTGTACAGATATACTTATAGTGTGGGAAACAAAAGTGAGGCCAGTTGGAATTAAAAATCCAATAAGTGGAATGGAAAAGGTCTGGAAAAATCCAGTACACCCTTATTTATCAGGTAGAAATGTCCTTCAGGAGCTACTGAGCTGCCAAGCCAGCTTTGCAAAAGAAAAACCATGCCTTCAAGCAAAGCTGATGGTGCAGGAGCAGCCAGGAGCCCTGCCAGAAATCAAAGGGGACAGTGAGAGATGGGGATTAAAGCCTGAGATGGAAATCAGTCACCTGCATTTTTCTCCTATGAAAGTACGCAAATGAATGACAAAGGGCCATTGACACTAAAGGTGACCTAGAAGGGGTGGCATTTTGAAAAAGAATGCTAAAGAGGATAGAAGGATAAAAATAGCAGTTATAATAGGACACTGCAAGGGAGGGCCTCACGTAAGGGGAATTCACGTCAGCGGGGCTTCCATTCAAATACTTGCTTGTGTGCATATATTCAGATGAAGTGTTTTATGTACAGTTGAGCTGAGACCAGTGATGGCTCAGTCTATTTCCTGAATATGTTGGTATCACATGAGTTTATTCATAAATCATTTTTGTCCCATTTCTGTATTAATCTGCTTCCCTTACAAAATAAGATCTGCATGAACATTCATCTTTCAGGGCATATTTTTGAAATATCTTCTCACCAAGTCCACATTTTTTAAACGTATGTTATTCTAAAATCTCTATTTCTTTGTACACATTTTGGTATGGTCTTTGAGATGAAAAATGCACCACAGAACTTGGAGGAGTCTGAAATCTGAAGGATAACTATGCTTTAGTCTGCTTATTCATCCAGGAAGTGCAGATCAGATAGGTGGGCGGGGCCTCCCTCCTCTGATGTCACGAAGACTTTGCAAGCCCTGCCCACCAGCTAACTGGCACCAGCGGCAATCCCAGCTTGGGCAGCAATTGGCTGCACTTGGAAAATTTTCACCAGGCACCACCAGGTGGCTGATGGGTGGTTCTTGCAAACACCACTTCAGCAGAGATCAACTCCCTTCATCACCATGTGCTGCCCTTAGATGGACAAGAGTTTAGTTGCTTTTCTAGGGCAGCATATATTAGAACTATGTCCCAAAGTTTCTTAGGGTTTTTTTTGCCAATCAAGTGAGAAAATAAGTGGCATACTAGTATCTATGGCATGTAGTTTTCCAGCAATGGGAGAGCAAAGAGCAGAGCACTATGGGAAAGGAAGATAAAGCAGTGAAGGGACATTGGCCTGGATATTTTCGTCATCCCCTTCCAAAAGCCACATCAACTGTGAAATAACTGTGGGCCTTATAACTGGCATGCAAATTTTTCTGCTACCAAATTGGAGGAAAGGGATGAGCTTGGAAGACAGGGGCCCACACTTCCTTCATCTCTTTACACTGCACTTCTTAAAAATTGTTATAAAATGAATTGTTATGTCTTTCAAAAAGGTCTAGATATGAAGTGCTCTACTCCGGGATTGTGGGGTCAGGGAGACCCAGATCCACTTTTCTTTGATCCCAGTTCCAATGAGAGAGAGAGAAAGAGAGAGAGAGAGAGAGAGAGAGAGAGAGAGAGCTTGTTTTGTATTTAAATGTTTCCAATTATAATGTTTAGGAAATCATGCCTATATCCATCTTGAGTTGTTAGATCCATCAGCGTCATCTCTCTTTACTCCCTCCTCCCTCCTCTATGTAAAGTCTGGAACAATGCAGGATGTGTTGAGGCAAAACTGTTTCAAATTAAGTTGAATGTCAGTCTTTAAAAGTTTCCAAGGCTAATTCAAAGGACTGTCCTAGAGCTTGGTTTCAGAGTTATGAAAAATTGGAATCCCTTGCTTGAATACATTATGCTGTGTTACACAGCATAGTTTCAGCTTGTAGAAATCTGAAATGAATTCAACTATTTGAGTAGACTTAGGCTGTAATAGAGCAAGCATATCTTACTTACTTATCAAACCTTTATTAGGCATTATACAAGTAAAACGATAAAAGAGAAAATAACATATAAAAGCCTTGAAATATATACAGAAAGGCAGCAGTTGGCTACATACATATATATATATATACATATAGAATCAGTGGTTTTCCTTGTTAACCTGCTCCTTGGAGAACTGCTACCAAAAACTCGGCAAGCATATCTGTTTTCATGCAAAGGGGCAATTGTGCTTTTTGATTCTTTCTTAAGGAATAAGGGAGACAATTAGAGTGAGCACAATCACTAAAGTACTATATTCTATTGAAGCTGTTCAGTGTTCCTAATCTTGGTTGGGTTATGCCTAGTGTGTCTCCCCCCCAGTTAAGAACCTACAATCTAACATAGAACCTAAAAAGTGCACCCCTCTACACTGCATCTTATATACAGTGGCACCTCGGGTTAAGAACTTAATTTGTGCCGGAGGTCCGTTCTTAACCTGAAACAGTTCTTAACCTGAGGTACCACTTTAGCTAATGGGGCCTCCTGCTGCCGCCGTGCCGCCGGAGCACGATTTCTGTTCTCATTCTGAAGCAAAGTTCTTAACCTGAAGACTATTTCTGGGTTAGCGGAGTCTGTAACCTGAAGCGTATGTAACCTGAAGCGTATGTAACCCGAGATACCACTGTATAGGGCCTCTAGACTTTCTTTCTATGGCACTGTAGGCCAGCAATGTAATGGAGAAAGGGTGCAATACTGTACATCACAAAATCACCAGTCTGTATGGTGGAGGGCAGCAGTCAGATGGGTAGCTTAACTCATCATGCCCAAATCAGATTATAGCCTGCTGTCATCTTTCTGACTCCCAGGCTATAGCAAGATCTGATTTTGCTCGTTTCTTTTTTCGGCCAGGATTCCATGAAGAAAAAGAAGCGGAAAGCTTGTATAATAATAATAATAATAATAATAATAATAATAATAATAATAATATATTATTTATACCCCACCCATACTTACTTTGAGCAAGTAGCTAGTCCAATAAAATATATAATTTTAATCTACCATTAGTATCAAACTCTTCTTGCACTTGAAGAAGCTAACTCCTTAAAAGCTTCCTGCTTAATTTTTTTTTTACCTTGGGTACCCTATTATTGCTATGACTATGCTGGTTTTTGCATTTGTCTTTGAAACATACACATGGTGAAGTGTTGGTCTGAAAATGCACTGTTGTTACACTACAGATTAAAATAAGGATTAAGGAAGAGTGATGGGTTCCTCCGGGGAGGCTTGATAAATGTACGTGCACACACAGCATATTAATTGTTCAGGGGTCAGCTCTCCTGCTCAAGACAAATACCTGCACATTTACATCTGACACACTTATTTGTCAAATCCCAAGGCTGCTTCTGCTTCTAAACCTACAGCAAAACTGCCATTGTGCTCACGTACACATTTCTGCAGGTTGCAACTGGTGCCAGTCCAGCTCAGAGTCGACCTACTGATGTTAATGCGCACAACTAACTCAGGTTCATTAATTTCAATGGGCCTCTGAATAAGTCTAATATTGGTCAGAACCCTGACCATGCTTTGATTCCATGCCTTCAGTAGCGCAGGGAACCTCAGTATAAATAGGCACAGCATCTTCTTTCAAAATGAAGACGCACGAATTGCCCTGGTATAGTGCTCATATTCTGTCTTGGGTTTGGAATAAAATGCACTTACCACATACTTCTCAGTAGAGCTGGAATAATTATTCAATTTCTAGGTGCTTCGTGATTCATTTTGAGCCAGTGTGTTCCAGCGTGTGATACATAAGGGTGAGGGGCAAGGCAAAACTTAAGGAAGAGGTGTAGAGACAGCAGTTCCTAGGCCTCTCTGGGGCAAGCCATCAGCCTTTTTTGCCAGGAGATGTGTGTGTCAAGTCACCAGCTATGACCGCCAAAACCACAATTGCCAACATTTGTTCTTACATCTATTCTTTGCATAAAGAAAATATACTTAGTGTTTCCTTTCCCATCTCAGCCCTCCTACCAGAGGCTTCATTTGACAGTGATGGAGCTAAACACATGAAACGGCGGAGTTTTTGTTTGGTAAAATCTGAAATGCAAATGGATTACATCAATGATGGGGAAACTGTGGCCCTCTGTTGACCTAGCCATTGCAGGATTCACACACTAAGGGAAGCAACAGGGCTCTATTGATTCTTATGCTAATCCCTCCCCGTATGCAGGTATGCTCTAAGATGGATCATACCCTAGGTTTAAAATATGACCCCTTTCTTCAATATCCAACCTCAGTGGAATATTGGAGGTGATCATTTAGAAAGTCTGAAAAGCCAAAAGTGACAGATCAAACTGTGTCATCCACATCCAGGGACTGGGATCCTATCATGCTGCATATGTCATTGACTCCAACTCCCATCAGCCCCAGCCAACATGGTTAATGGTCAGGGATGATGGGAGTTGTAACTCACACCTTCCTATCCTCATTTAGCGCTCGCTCTTAGGTGCCTCTGGTAAACTCATGTTGGGGTGGGGGCTGGATCAGGATAAAAAGATTATCACAAATCTCCTTGATCATGGTTGATGTGGGGAAAGGGGAGTGACAGTTGGGTTTTATTTAGCTTCCTGCAGATTCCTGCAGACTGTGCCTCCACTAAAATGGACAATGTCCTATACAATTCTTCTTCAATGGAGCCAAGTGTAGAAAGAGGAGAGTACAGTCACCCTGCTGTGGGGAAGCTAAAGGTGAGCTATCCATCACTAACTAGCCATGAGGCAATCTCTTCCTAAATACCAACACAGCTTTCTTGTTGAAAAATTGGAGTTTTGCTTACTAGCGTTGCCTAGAAAGGGATTTCCTGTAAAAGGAAGTGGCTCCTCTACTCTTAAGGTTACTTATTGCACAACAGTAAACATGAATTTGTGTATGCTGAGTGAGATAGACTTGACAAAAGTCTACTAGCACCTAAAGATTAGATCTTGTCCGTTAGCCAGATGCAAACCCTTTTCCTGTTAAGCCTTTAAAGAAAACCTATCTGAGTCTTCATTATAGGCACAACTGAGAAGATTGTGAGGTTTCGGCTTCCACAGCTACTAAATGCAAAATAACTGAAGTAGTTCCACACCTTAGAAATAAATGTATAGCAAGAAGAACATGTATTCTGGTAACTGGCTGCATATTCTTTTCTCCCGCATAACAGTGTGTTTAGTTGCGATAAGGGGTGCACTTCTGGGTCAGAAGTTTCTGTGTATACTAGTTGATTCTCACTTTAAACATTTTTACTCCAAGTTTTTTGAAGTTTTCTGAGATGTCCACCACAGCACAAAATTATCCTTTCCAGCATGCTTCTACATCTACTCCTGCCAATCACAGTACCGGTATTTTCATTTCTGTGTTTATAATTGGGAAATGCTGTTGTCTTTCATAAGCATAAGCTTCTATAGCATCTCTTAAAAGGAGAAAAGCAAAATAAAGTGGAATGGGGAATCCAAGCCTGAGAAATGTGGCACTCCTAAGTGAGGGATTTCATTTAGTTTTGAGAAAATGGCCTTCAGTGGCTTCAGTGACTCTTTAGGCAAAATTCTGGTTGTTCAGGGCAATATTTCTTTCTGCAGTGCAAGGCGTGCAGTTCATATACCATGCAGAATTGGATTCTGGTCCCACATTTTAAATTAATTGTTGATTGGTTGAATGACTCCCTCTTCCCTCCATATTTTTAGCTACAAGAGAGAAGCATTTCAGAGCAATCTCATTGTCAAAAGCTGATGAATTGCATTGGCATATTTCCCCGAAACACAGCAAATTCTTCATTGTGACTGAGAAGGTTATTTCAAAAACACACTTGGATATACTCAAAAAATTAAGAGCTCTCCAAATGATCAGGACCTAGCACCTGCCAATTAATCAATTCAGCAAACCAAAATATAATTAATAATCAGATTTATGCATTCAGATATGGTGACATTAATGATAAATGGAAATGAATGTTGTGAAATTTAATCCTGTGTGTTACTCTGAGCTCCTTGGCGAGGAAGGGCGGGATAAAAATTCAGTGAATAATAAACACTTCATCTTCTGTCCAAGTGGAGTCAGATGCTATAAAAGTTTAAAGCAGCACCCTGTCTCAAATCAGTGGGACACAGCCTGTCCTTTCTCACCACTGAAAAGCCCTCATTTTCCTCTTTCCTCATTATTGCTATTTTTCTATACTTCATTTGTCTAGTAGTGGGATGTTTCAGAATGTGGCTGTAGGGATCATGGGAAAGTTCACATAGACACTCTTGCCTAGTCCACAGCTACCACTGAGCGCGTGTGTGTGTTCATGTGTTTTCTGATACTACCTGACAATGCTGAAATTAATGCAGATGGGCATTTAGCATGCTATTCCATGTGCCCATTTATTTCCACCCACCGTGATATGCGAAAAGTGGAGGACTGGTAGCAGTCACATGACTAGACTCAACATGCGCTGCTGGCTATAGAACTCAGTGTGGGCTGAGTGTTTTCTGATGACAGTCACACATTGATGGGATGATGGGATTTGGCCTTCACAGTGGCAGCATCCACACATGATGCCCAAACCATTTTTAGTGCTATGGGAACAAGCCCTGAGGTATATCCAGAATGTCCCAGTAGGAGTGTCTGCACAACCGCAGATGGAAGACAGTGTGGGGTCTTTAAATTTTGAAGAGTCTCAAGAACCAGCCCAATGGATACAGGTGAGTCATTGCCTGTGGTGATATTTTGTACGCAGCTTTGTGTATTGGTGTGTATTGTGTATTGTGTATTGGTATTATTTTCTCTTCTTTTCAGAGCTGTGATTCACATCACCTTTAGCTCTCTAGTTTGGGTAAACTACAGTTCCCAGAATACTTTGGGGGAAGCAATGTGATTTAAATGTGTGTGTTTTTACATGTATAGTATGTATGCAGCCATAGTAGCTGTCTTTTAAAGGTATGGAAACTTTATATTTTTTTATTTCAAGCCCAGCTAATCTCCTCTAAGTGCAATTATAATTTTGACAGTACTGGAGGAAGTTTAAGGATACATCTGAAACTCCTGTCTTCACTTGCCTCTTTAGAAAAATATGGCTTGTACATCTAAAAAAAGGATTTGCATAATCAAGTCAGCTAATTAACTAGTCCGACTGTCATATTTTTCACTTTGTATTTTTTAAAAGAAATTGAAAATGTTGGGTAGTGTTTTTTGTCTAACATAGGAAAACTGCAGGAAGGCAGCAAGTTGTCAGTCGAGCTAATCTCACAGCATCCTTTTCTCTCTTTAAGGAAATAATAAAGCTGGAGGAGCAGATTTGCCACCTTTCTAATTCTGATCTTTTGTGATGAGTAAAGCTATTTTTTAATAGAAATCTGATAAAGGGGTAAATATGTGCGATCATGAGCTTCAGTGAAACGTAGTGGGAGTTACTGATGAAAAGACTGATTCTAATAATGGAATCCATAGTATGAATAAAAAGGAGGCATGTGTTTTTTGTTGTTATCATGAACATACACCAGCTGAATGAATAGTTTGATTACATGAGCATGTGCCAGCAAAATAGGTCTGGCATTAACCCTTAAAACAGCAACATCCTGGTTCATTCCTTTCTCTTCACCCAACATGTGCCTAGTGTCTCAAGACTCTATATCTAGCTCCTTGACAATAAAACTTTGCCAGTACATCTTTACAGCCTTCTGTGATGCATCCCTCCTGTACCTTGAGCTTCAGTTCCCACTGGTGGTATCATCTTCCAGGTCATATTTAGGGCAAACAGGTGCAAAGGAGGGCTGGGCTTTTTGTAGCTTTAATAGTTGCATAGAAGAGGGACTTCCCACTAGTTGCTCTTTTATTATCCTTCTAACAAGCTGCATCTACTGAAATTCCTTGTTCTCCACAGTTACTAGAAATTCAGGAGCTGCAGTAGTCTTTGCATCTGTTCACCCCCCTGAAAGGCGATTCTGGAAGTGTAAATGGGATGTGCTACCAAATGAGAAAAGAGGCTCATCTCTGAGAATTCCAGAGGGTGGTCACTGCTGTATACAAAATTCTGAAGCAAGGCATCACAACTCGTTGCCCACAAAGGCGAGCACAACCTGACTGGGTGGGTTGTGCTAGCCTGTTTTAAAGACAGGTGTCAGATATCAAATCCATCCTCCTAATCCCAGAATGTGGAGTCTCAGTTATAAGTGTTTGCGTACTCATAAGCATTTTTGGTCTTCACCCACCATCCCTTGCCTTTGGGGCAAGGGAGCTGATAGGCTCTATAGTTCAACGTATCTGGAGGTCACCAGCAGAAAGAGAGAGAGCCAGGAAGGGGGGAAAGTTACATGCAAAGTGGCAGTCTCCCTGTTTTGTGAGAGCTGGATTAGAGCAATATTGGGGGTGGGGGGTGGAATTGGGGATTGGAAAGTAGAAAGGTTCAGACTTGGTGGTTACTATCTCATGAAAGAAGGAATGAGATGGTTGTACCAATCCTGAGTTTCTGGAGCTTTCACAGGAAAGGACCTTGTCCCCACTAGAAGAAAATCACAGATACACAAATTTTCCCTCACTTTGTGTGGAAATGGATCTCTGTCCTTGAGGCAGTCCTGGTCATATGCATTGGTGAGATGATCTAAGAGTCTGTGGGCTGTGTGTATGCATTCTGTGATGCTCGTTAAAAGTTATTTGATTGAAACATGGGGTATAACTTTTCAAAATAAATAAATATGTCAATGGTATCCTTTGTCAATTTTGTTTTATTTACTAATATGCATGCAGAGCTCTTTGAAAGCAAATAAACACCCTCTCAACAGGAAATACACTAACCTTGTATTTTATCCCAAGAGATAAGCTTATCCCTCAAACTACACCCCTCTTTCAGCTAAACCCAGCTTGAAATTTCCTGAGTATACTCTTTCGGTAAGGAGCTACTTCAGTCTTGTGTGTGTGTGTGTGTGTGTGTGTGTGTGTGAGAGAGAGAGAGAGAGAGAGAGAGAGAGAGAGAGAGAGAGAGACAGATCATCATTACTGCAGTTTGGCAGCAAAGTATTCTTGGACACTGAACTAGTCTTTTCATCCAGGCTGGCTCTTGGGCCTTCACAGAGAGGAAAGGCTGTGAAGGGCTTCAGTTTGGGTTAGGTCTTTGCCTGAGGAGCAACAACAAGGTCTCCCTGTCTGTGGACTATTTCTGTGTTCCTTGGGTGTGATTCTCAGGCTTGGTCACCGACTCAATTCCTAGCTGTTGGCTGACCTCTGAGAGCTGCTGGTGGCCAAGCTTTGACACTTTCACTCACATTTGAAAACTGAATGACTGGTTTCTCAGTCTGAGACATTGTGTTGCCTGAAGCCCCCTGAAGAAACTATGGAGTACCCAAGGGTGATCCCTGACAGAGGAAATCCCACAAGCACCTTTCCCTTGGAGTAAAAATGCAACAACAATAAATGAAAAAGTAATAAATTTCTTTTCCTCCATGGCACCCAAAATCGTCTGCCTGAGATGACCACTTCCCTCTGTAGAGCTGCTTAGCCATTACTCTTGTTCAGGCCTTGATAGGTATTATATTGCACAGTTCAGAGCAGATTCCTAGCTTTCTAGGAATACTAGCAACCTTTTCTTTACATGTCTGGTCCCTTATCAGGCCATATTTTAGGCAAACTGGTGCTAGGTGAATTCACAGTAATCAAACCTGTGCAAACACGTAACAGTAGAAAACCTGTTGAGTTCCAGTGAACAGATTTGGGGATTTATTGGTCAGGCAAAGTGATGTCATTGGGTTAACTTGACAGTGTGGCATTCTATTTGTAACAAAACTTTCTTAATTATTAAGATGTTATAATGAATCATGGCATATAAGTGCAGGACATCATACTTAAGTTTCAAGTTCAAGCTGAATGTCCAAGGTGAAATAATAGAAATTAAGTTGGTTTGCAGGTTCAGGACACTATTCTGTGTTTTGCTTCCAGTTTCACAGAAGCCAGAAAAGATGCAAAATATAGTGTAATCTTCCTTGAGCACCAAGATACAAGAATGAAATTTTGCATGCTGGTTTAGAATAAATTTGTTTTGTTTTGTTCTTTTAAGTGTGAGACCCATTAAACTCTTGCAACTGTTTTCAAGAAGAAAGATAAGATGTAAAATGTAGTGTCTAAAGCAGGGATTCTTGAACACTGCTCTATCACATTTGTACCCCATCTTTTCTCTGCAAAGCTTAAGGAAGCATATTTATGTTTACTCCATTTTATTATCACAAAAACCTTGTGAAGTAAGTTACATTGACTGATTTTCACTGGCTCAAGGTCATTCTATAAACTCCATGCCTATATGGGAGATTTGATCAAAAGCAGCCTCAGTTCAGAATCTACATTGAGGTATGGCACTCTCTAATCCGTATAGAACTGGACATGGAGTTTTAGTTATTATGTATTTGTGTATTCATATCTCTGTAGTCCTTTGGTGCACACATCTTCAGAGATGATGAATAAGTCTTTTGCAGCATTTCGGGAAATATAAGGACTGTACATGTATAGCAAACACAAGGAGAGGGGCAGCTGCACCACCTTGATATCAATATGTTGAATGGGCATTGGAAAGAAGAATTGATGCATGCAAGCCTATTCATGCATACGCTCTCCACCCGACTGGGCAACCAGGATGTGCAGGGTTCCCAGTGGGTGGAATGCCTATGTATATACAGCTAGGTGCTCAATAGGGTCTCCTTTCAGGTGGTCTTCTGAATTTGAGGTGGGTGGGCATGCAGTGAATGTGCAGGTATGAGGAGGGGATGAGCTGGCAAGCATGGTCACCCTCCCCCCTCCACATGTGCAGAGAATTTACATATCTTCTCAGGAGTTAGGCAGCAACATCCCACATGTGCATATTTGATGGTTCGCTTTCCATTATACATGACAAAAGAACTGCCCCTGGTCTTAGGTGAAATCCAGTGGCATCATGATTATCCTGAGTGAATCCAGCAGATGTCTGGTTTTATCAGTCAACGTGCAATATCACAGCTGCAGCTGTAGACATCGTGAAATTCAAAGTTATGAGAAGTGACATTCTGGAACTTCCACTTCTGTGAGATGGGACTATAGCTGTTTCAGTGATGCTATGGACAGTTGAATTATTTCTTCTGTATATGAATAATTTGAATAGGAAAAGGATGAAAACCTTCAAATATGTGGCTTCCCGAACGGGAACTCTAGAGCGCTCCCTCCCAAATGCTTCAGCTAAACTATGCCTTTACCCCCCAAAAGAGAGAGGAGAACTTAGCTACAGTCAGATTCCAGAAATGGAGATTAATTTTTATTAGAAACATGCCTAATTGTTTTGGGAGAGAAAGCACATACGGCTTCTGCTGTGGTTGCATCTTCCAGTTTGTTCTAGTCTAAGTGGATGTGTTTATCCACCACTAAGCCTTACTCGCCCCCCCACCCATTTATATGTTTGTTGACAATGTGCAGGGTTGAACTGGCATTTTCATATTTCAATGCACCAAAGGCCCCTTAAAGAAGATGGTTGCAAGTGAGAGAAAAGAGATATGTAGCTTGCTCCCTAATGGCTTATTACCGTCACATTTGCAATTCAGATCAGTTTTAAATTGACTGAAAATTTTCAACACATAGCAGGCAGTTTAAACTAATGATTGTCTGGAGGTTCATATCTGACATGAGCTAAGGTTCTGTTCAAAACAAATAGCAAATAATTCCTCCCATAGAGTCAAAATGTCACAATTTAAAAAGTGTACATTGTTTCCAGAGTGTGTCAGTTCTATAAGAAAATCACATATGCAGCAAATATTAGAGGGCCCTATTTGACTCCGATTTTTTCTTGATTTAAAAACAGAAATGTTTATTCACATCTAAGAAGTATGAGCAAAAATCCTTTTTAAACAAAAAAACAAAAAAGCCCCTTCAGATATCCTAATTGTAAAATAAAAGGCCCTTGGGGCAGTGGTAGGCCTGAGTTGCCTAGCAACCCTCAGCAGGTAGCTGAGATACAGCTGCAGCTGTCCTGATTTTTTCCTAAGAACCTTCTTACAGATTTTTGTGTTAATCTTTAACCAGGCTTTTAAATGCTATATTTTCCTCTTCCGTCTTTAGTTGGTAGCTTGCAGGAGCCGACTGCTCAAATTTTCTCCCTCAGGCATCTTGTGAAGGTTTACAATTGCATGTACCATCTAACCTTATTTTGCATAGCGTATTCTGAAGGTTTAGTGAAATTTTTACTCTGTGTGAACAATGGCTGCTGTAGGCATACAACTACAAACACCGCCTTTGATTCTAGCTTCATAACTGTGGTGGAACTGTCTTTGTAATGATTTCATTTGTTTGGACTATATCATTTTATGCTAAAATTTAAAAAAGCACCTTTAAGCAATTTACAATATACAATAAAATATAGTTTAAATGTATTCAAGCACTAGGCAATGTCAGTAGAAGAACAACTGTAGCCTGAAGCCTGGATTGAGTTGCTGTATCAGTATAATTGAAGCTGTCCAATATGCCCAGGATATTATGAAAGTTTTAACCGGGTGCCAATGGGTGTGCTTCTTGAGGAGAGTGTTTCAAGATGAGGGACTATTAAGAGAAAACACACATGCTCTGCTCATCCTCCTTCATACTGAGAAGGAGCTCGGGTGACAATTGCAGTCCCCATGCAGGTTTATATGGATATAAGTGGCAGTCCTTTGCATCAGAGTCCTGAGCCATATAAAACTTTTAACATCAAAATCAGTATTTTGAATTGAGCCAGAAACTTATTAGTAGCCGGTACACCAGTGTTATATATTCATGCCTTCCTGCTCCTGTTAATAGTTGCAGGTTTGATCCTTGCATGCGACAACTGCATATTCCTGCATTGCAGGGGGTTGGACAAGATGGTCCTTAGGGTCTCTTCCAACTCTAGGAGTCTATTATCTAAGCTTCCATACTGTTTTCAAAGGCAGCCCCAGGAACCCAGGTTCATTCTACTGCTTGAGCAAGTTGCTGTTGGCTTGTTTGCACAGGTGTTCAACATGGTTCCAGCAGCAACCTGGAACATACTCTGAACTGTCAAGATAGGCAAACTTCTTAGGCTTGCCGTGTAAAATTCTCTTGAGCTTCCTGGAGTAAAAACAGAATACAAACGAAAATAATTAACAAGCATGTGTACAGAGTGGTTCCATGCAGGCTGCCCAGCGAGGTCCTTACAGACAGCAGTTTCAGGAGCTGGTTCAGGCATCACACATCAAAGTGGGACTGCAGGGCCATTTTCTCTTCTGCCATCTCCATTTTTCCTACCAGCGTTCTTCACATCTCGGAAATGCCAACTGTGAGAATTCTATGTCATACTTTCACTTTGAACTCATTGTTGCTCTGGCTATGCCCGTGCCTGATTTCGGGTTAAAGGCTTTGGTTGTCATGTGGCCCATACCCAGCTATGTGTTGACATAACTTGCATCTTTCTCTTCTTAGATGAAAGCAGCATCATATTGTTGTCTAGCATCTGCTAAAAATACAGTGGTGCCTCGCAAGACGAAATTAATCCGTTCCGCGAGTCTCTTCGTCTAGCGGTTTTTTCGTCTTGCGAAGCAACCCTATTAGCGGCTTAGCGGATTAGCGCTATTTTAGCAGTTTAGCGGCTTAGCGGCTATTAAAGGCTTAGCGGCTTAGCGGCTAAAAGGCTATTAGCGGCTTAGCGGCTTAGAAAAAGGGGGGGGGAGCGGAAAAAAATCGCAAGACTCGCAAGATGTTTTCGTCTTGCGAAGCAAGCCTATAGGGAAAATCGTCTTGCGAAGCAACTCAAAAACGGAAAACCCTTTCGTCTAGCGGGTTTTTCGTCTTGCGAGGCATTCGTCTTGCGGGGCACCACTGTAAGTACATTTGAACTCCTCCACTCCCCCTGCATTGGGCTGTCTTGTACTCAATACACTAACCTGGAAGACTCTCTGATGAAAAGAAAAGTAACCTCAGTCCCCATAATTCCACATGAATAATTTAAAACATTTCCCTAGTATCATCCATCACACACACAAAAAGTTGTTCAGAAAACTCAGAAGTCACTATGCACTTTCTGTGCTCGTGTGATACTTAAGAAGTAGTTTTTTTTTCTGACATGTGACGAGACAAAGTCTTCCATTTCAATATTACAAAGAACAAACCATTGCTTTTTATTTCTGTTTCATCCTTTAGATACACCAGGAACAAAAACAGCAGCCCCGTTTAAGCTATCTGCTTCTGACTGGGTCTGCTTTTAAAGATTTCCTGCGTGGTTTTTGTTGGCACTAAGTCTGGCAGAAGGGACCAGAATCTCTGTGACCCACTGGTCCTGCTGCAAGTACCATAGGCAGGCAAATTAATTAAGCAGCCTTTGCACTGTAGAATGGCATAAGCCACATTGAAACGATGCACACACTTCAAAACCATTCAAAGGGCAGGACTGGGATGATAAAGCATCTAGACGTTTGGTCTGAACCACCACAAGTTCCTTTGCTTGCACAAAACAGGTCAGAAATTCCCAAGAAAGGGGCCTCTCTGGTAAGATTATCAGGACTTCCTACTTCTATCCATGTTACAAGCACGGTACAAACATTTATTGGTCTTATTTTATGCCGTGGAATGCAGAAGGACGTGCAAATCTTGCAGAAATGGAAAGTCTGGGCAACCTTTTTGGAATTTAAGAGAGGATACAGCTTAAGGTTTGGTCCAAATATTTGAGTTTTAGCTTTATCAGAGCTAGGTAATCTAGGTATAGGCATGGGATCATTACAGTGGTCTCATTAAGAATAATTTAGAAGCTTGCCTGCTTTAAGCTCCTTTAGTACGGGAACTAAATTTAGCTGTTTGCACAGCTCCCAGTAAAACTGTTTCCAGCACATGACTGAGGTTGCTTTGTATGCATTTCTGCAATAAAACTGGCACACACCTGCCTGGGGTGGTAGAGTAGAGTGAAGTGACCGAGGTACAAGACAGCCTTGTTGGTAGAATTGGAAGCCTGGTCTCTCCATGCAATACATCTTCCTGCCCCTTAGTCCTTCACCGGTATGAAGGCTGAAGTGCAATATGCCTGGGTAGTGTGAATCAGATTTTCAAAGACCCTGTCTGGGGACTTTGAGGGGAGCAAAATGATCCAGCCACAATCCACAAAGGTATCTGGACAGCCCATTTGTTTTCAGAGTAAGTCCAGAGTCTGGCACAGAGCTAGTTATAAACTGTGGATATTTTCTCAGTTAAAGTGAAAGGTCAAAATGATGCTCATCCCCTGCCATGGTCAACCCAGAGATGCAGACTGGAAGCCGGATCCAACCAGCTCAGTATAATCCCCAGAGAGTTTCCTTGGCCAGCAGCATCCATGATGTAAGTGAGAAGTTACCAGAGACGCAAGGAAACTCAAATCCAGCTTGATTTCAAATTAAACTTCTGAATCACTGAATCATCACAACAGTTTATAGTGATTTCATCAAATTCCTTTTTCCTGTTTTTTCCTCTTTTTTGCAGTCAATGCATAGTGCTATGAACCTCTCCTGTGCTACGAACCTATTATTATCACTCAAAATATACAAGATCGTTTCTTGCTTGCTTTGTGAACAAAGGTTTCAGAAAGTTTATTGCTTGGGTCTCTATGTAAAGGGCATGCTAACAGATGGTGAGGGACGCGGGTGGCGCTGTGGGTAAAAGCCTCAGCGCCTAGGGCTTGCCGATCAAAAGGTCGGCGGTTCGAATCCCCGCGGTGGGATGCGCTCCCGTTGCTCGGTCCCAGCGCCTGCCAACCTAGCAGTTCGAAAGCACCCCCGGGTGCAAGTAGATAAATAGGGACCGCTTGCTAGCGGGAAGGTAAACGGCGTTTCCGTGTGCGGCTCTGGCTCGCCAGAGCAGCGATGTCACACTGGCCACGTGACCCGGAAGTGTCTCCGGACAGCGCTGGCCCCCGGCCTCTTGAGTGAGATGGGTGCACAACCCTAGAGTCTGTCAAGACTGGCCCGTACGGGCAGGGGTACCTTTACCTTTACCTTTTAACAGATGGTGAGTGATGTCTTCCACCTGAGGCTGACCACAAATGCAAAATCTGTCTGTGTATGGGACCTTGTACAGTGGTACCTCGGGTTAAGAACTTAATTTGTTCTGGAGGTCTGTTCTTAACCTGAAACTGTTCTTAATCTGAGGTACCACTTTGGCTAAAGGGGCCTCCCGCTGCTGCTGTGCCGCCACGTGATTTCTGTTCTCATCCTGAAGCAAAGTTCTTAACCTGAGGTACTATTTCTGGGTTAGTGGAGTCTGTAACCCAAGGTACCACTGTAGTGGCTATCCAAGACTGCAGTGGTCATCACTTGGAAACACCTCAATAAAAGTGTTTCTTAAGGAAGTTGGTGAGAGTTGGACAGATAACTAGCTCTAAAATGCTCTGTTCTTAAGAGCTAATACCAAGGGGGAAAGTTGATGTTTCTAATTATTTGCAGGTCCCTTCTGGATTCTACCCACAAGAGCCAATCCCTTTGTTGGCAGTTATTCAAGGTCAAAGCAGAGCTCTGTTCTGGATAGTAATAATAGTCTACTTCAAGACATATTGATAAGCTGCTTTCCAGAGTTTGTTATCATCCAATTCCATATAGCACAGAGCAGGAAAACGCTCTGTAGGCATTGTAGCAATTTTTTAAAATATACTTTAACTGAACGCAGTCTATTCTTGCCTTAATTGTCGGCCACCCAGATTCTTTACGAAGAAGAGTTTCTGATATTCCTGATGGTAGACAGTACAGCTTCTGGGGAAAAATAAATATCTGCACTTAGTTTCCTTGGCTGAGTGGAGCATCAGTGTACACAAACTCCATAGTCTCTGGCCACAAGTCCCCAGATGTTGGTAACCAAAGGAGGAAGCAAAACCAAGTTCAATTTCAAACACATTTTTATATTTCAGTATTTTTTTATGTTTTTATTGCATGGTTTGCATATCACTGTGATTAAAGCAGACAGTAATGTACTCTTAACAGAAAAGAATGGCTTTTCTGAAAGTTTTAAGACATGAACAAATGGCTTGCATCTCACAAAAGTAAAAATTACATGGACATAAATATTGTACCACAGGATGAATTTTTGCGCAAGGCCTGCAATGGGCAGTGAAAAGCAATGAGGCTAAGAGCAGGTCCTTTTATAGGCGCTAGGTGCTGGCTCCAATTGCTCAACAGTGACTGTCATGGATGAGACGACACTTCAAGAGTTTCAGATAGCTGTCAATTTTGTGTGAGTCCCTGCGCAAGCAGTGCAGCAGATTGTAGAAGGCAAAGAGGCGAGAATCTTCGTCAGCCAGCTGCAGAGATGGCAGCCCCGACCATCTAGAATAGACTTCATTACCCAGATCACCTGGGTGAACCTAACAAAGAAGAGAAAAATGAGTATCGTTAGCAAGCATCCCAGAGACAATGTCTGTATCAGATCAGTATTGATCTGTATCAGATCAATATTTAGAGAATTACAACATTAACACTTAAAGAGTTGCCCAGTATTTGTTTGAAATGAGAGAAGATCCTTGCTTAGGTTTTAAGAAAGCCAAATGGAATTGTGGGGGGAAACCCCATCTCGACAGGGAGAACTACATATTTGCTCCAGACAGTAAAAGAAGAAAGAAACAGCTCATGCTTCAACCACTTGAATTGATCTCCATGATTATTACTCATTTACATTGCAACTCTGCTGTGCAAAGTGCTTTCCCAGGATTTATATGCATGTATCTGTAAATAGAATGCCGTACTATTAGCTTTCATGATGAAACAGTGACTCCCTTGGGTGATATGGAAGTATTCAGGCATGAGAACAGAACTTTAAATATAGCACTCAAATTAGAATTCCTTTGTCCAAAGGATAGCTGCCTTGTTTGAAAGCACACTGACTTTTCTTTGGGAGCTAGCAGCATTTGTGCACTCAAATGGTTGCAGCTTTCTTAATTTCCTGAAATCTATAGGCTTGAATAGTCTCAACTCTGTTGGATTGAAGCCAATATCTGGAGTAGGGAAGAGATGAAAACATTACCTTGTTTCCTGTGAAGGGAACCATCCAAATTGGGGTGGGGAACCTGTGGCCCTCCAGATGTTTTTGGACTACAGCTTCCACCACCCTTGAGCAGTGGCTGGGAGGTGGATCCAACAACATCTGGTGGGCCACCGATCTAGAAGTTACGATCAACTTGTATTGCCTCTTTTCAAATTGAGCAATAGGCCCTAAAAACACTGATTTAGAAACCCAAAGGTGTGTGTGTGGGGAGAGAGAGTTCCAAAGAGACATGTTAATTATGGAATAGTGGGGTATAGCCTTTCTTAGAACACACTATTATTAAAGGAAAGAATAAGATTGCTGTAGTGCTCCACCTGATATTGTGTAATTAGTTCAAGGGAAGGAAATAGAGAAAGGTGTTAAAAAGAAGAAGAAGCCTGGATAACTGGCAGAATGAATGATAGAACTTGCCCCCATTTGGACATATGCAATCTAGGGATTATGGTAGCTTATCACCCCTTGTTGTCATTTCTGTCATTTTCCAGTTCGTGGAGGTTGACCATCTGAGAGTGTGTGTTTGGAGCACTTGTCCAGGCTCATTGAGTAATGGAGAATGCTGGATTCTGCAGAATACTGTCCTATGCAGCTAGAAGAATTCCCAGGTCCTTCCTACTTACCCTCCCAACTATTTTCTCCATCCCATCCAGAAGCCGTTTGTTTTGCTCTTCAATCTCCATGGCCTTCCAGAGAATGGTGTCAGGAGCCTCTTTGATTCTTTGGACCTCCGAGACCAGATGTAGCAGAGGGTCATTCCAGGAACGGAGAACACTCAGCACTAAATTTAGCAGGTCTTCATGCTGCACATTAGAAAACCAAATTATATTTTGTTAAACAATGCCACAAGATTTACACAGGAGATAGATAATCCTAGCAAGTCATTTTTAAAACTTATTTGTTGACAGTCTTCTAGCCTGACCTCAGTTGTCCTGGACTCCTGCCAGGACTACTGTAATGCACCCTGGTTGGGGTTGCCCTTGAAGGCTGTCTGGAGTTACAGCTAGTGCAGAATGCAGCTGCTAAGATGGTAAGTGGGGCAGCCCAATGGGACCATGTATCATTCACTAGCTGCCAGTGAGCTACTGGGCCCAGTTCAAGGTGTTCATACTGGTGTACAAAGTCCTGAACAGCTTGGAATCCAAGTACATAAAAGACCATCTCCCTCGATACCAACCACCTTGGCATCAATGATCAACAGGGGAGGCTGGATTAGTGGTTACACTCTATAGGCTGCTGCTTGGTTGATGTTGAGCTGTGATAGGGCCTTCTCAGTGTTGGTTCCCCATTTGTAGAATGCCTTTCCTGGTGAGATGTGTCTGTTCCTGTTTACATAGGCGTTTGATGGTGGAAAGTATTCTGGCAACCCTGAAATTATAAGCTGTGAGTGTATGTGACTGTTTTACATATTTTAGTGGTTTTAAATGGTTTTAAATAATGCTTTTTAATTTTTAACTAATTGTTTTATCGTTTTGGTGTTTGTCATCCTTGGCTCCTCCAAGAGGAAGGGCAGGATAGAAAACAACAACAGCAACAGTTGTTGTTGTTGTTGTTGTTGTTGTTGTTGTTGTTGTTGTTGTTGTCTGTTCGCTGTTCTTCCAGATAGCACTAGAACCAATAAATCAGACTTTGTAAAGTATTTTCAGAAGTCGGGCATTTAGTGTCACTGGTCCAGGGCTGTGAGAGATTCAGTAGGCATTCTTGCTTTTGACTTCCAAACATTTCCTGGCGACTTTTAAAATGCTGACAGGCCTATGCAGCTGTTTAAATCCTTTTGACTAGCCAGTTACTTTAACGATTACTCTGTTTTTCATGGCTTTTGCATGTTTTCATATACGCACTGTGCACCTCCTTGATATTCTATGAGAGAGTGGTAGAGAAATATTTTTAAAAATAAATAAATGGAAATAATATCTCTGGGCTAACTGGGTGACAGAATCCCCTAAGTACACATGATCAATAAGCTGCCCATGCACTCTCCAGCGCTGGTAGACACTGCTCTGTTCAGCCTTGTTGAATGGAATGCCCTTTAATCTGATGATTAGTTTAAGCATTAATGAGACAGTTTTAGAAATACGGGATCTGGAAAATATTTGAAAACATAATGGAAGATGAAATCTGTGGTAGGCCACTTAATACCTTATCCAAAGCATTTCTATGTCTACGTATAGCATGGCAAACATGCCCAGGCATGGGTCTGATTCCCCTTTGAAGTGTTTTGCTTCTGGGGAGATTTCTTTTGAAACTTTGCCACTGCTTGGGGTGAGCCGGAAGATCAAAGGGGCTTTTTCTTTCCTGGGATCCTCCTAGACATTTTGCTGCCCTTGAGACCTCTCTAATGTCAACACCAACACTTTTCACTTTGCTTACTGTGGCAAAATACACGTACCCTGCGGCTGAACCCTTTCGCGCTCCCTAGGTCGGGAGAACTGCAACACTGCGAAGTTCAAATGCTCACGCATCAGCTCTCTAGCCAATACAAATAGCGAGAGGGCTGTGTCTCATGGCTTGGTTTCTGAGGAGGCAGATTATTCAGTGGATAAAGGGAACTTAGAAAGAAAACTATTGCCTGGGAATTGATACAGCTTTGGTGCTAAGTGCTACTTCAGCATTTACAAATACATCCAGAAATTTTCCCATGAATTCTAATTACCTTGACAAGTGTATGGACTAGAAACTTACTTTAAAAAATAATTATTATTTTAATAAGATGCTCATTAAATTTTAGAAGCTAACATACTGGGGGAAATTATATGACACACTATGCACTTTTGACAGTTGGTGTCCACCACTCTTCCTCTCTCTTTGCCTTTGTCAGTTGTACTCCTGCTTTCCTTTACCAGAAAGTCGCACCTCTTTCCTTGGAACAGCATAGATATCAGGCCTGAAGAACAGGCTTTGGGACTTTCCACAGGCCACACATCTACCCCAGTCCACAACCTCACCATCACTTTTTCATGTCCTCAAGTTCTTTTGCCTAGCAAGAATGTCCCCTTGCACTGTGATAATGCCTCTTGCTTACTGTCAGGATGGAAGATTGAGACATGACGTTTGCATGGCTAGAATATAGCTGACTGTAGAGAGGTAGGCATCACATCCGTTGCTCCACCTCGCCACTCCAGAGGGACAGGCTCGCCCCAGACTTTCTTGACTATGAATGGATCTTCCGATTACCGAGAGTGATGTGGGCAACAGAGCCAGAGCAGGCTACCTGGAGTTAACATCCACCTTGCAGTACGCCCACCATCTCCACGATGGCTTACTACCTGAGGACCCCAGCCAGCACATCATCCAGCAAAGCTGGCTTAACAACAGGCATGATGTGTCTTTTATAGTGAACTGAATAGAGTGTTGGGGGTGTGGAGTATGTGTCTACTAATTTAACAGTGCTTAGCTTTTTGTTGTTTTTAGTTGCTATTTTGTTAATGCTTTATGGATTCTAAATGTTGTATTGATTTGTTAATAAAATATGACTTTTGTTGTGATTGCGTATAATATGACTTTTGTTGTGATTGTGTATAATATGACTTTTGCTGTAATTGTGGCCTTTAGCTTATTTTTTTAGTTGCCGTTTTGTTAAATAATTGTAAATATTTCATTGATGATTTGTTAATTATATTATTAATGCTGCGTTTGTGATGCTCTGTTATGTTATTGTTATTTATTGTTTGTAAGCTGCTTAGAGATTCATTTGAATGAAAAGCGGCACAGAAATTCAATAAATCAAAATAAAATCAAAATCAAACCTGCACTTTGCCTCTGGCTCCACCCACCCAAAGTGTTGCTAACTTGTCCCACTGATTACAGTGGGGACGAAATTAAAATAATCATGGCCAGGGATCCAGCCAAGGATTAATGCCTTGTAGATTAATGCCTTGCAAGACTTCCTATGGCCACTTAATGTGTCCTCCTTTCCTTCTGTTCGCCTTTGGACTGAGTCATTGAGACCTTCTAATCTAAGCTACTCATGTGTTTGTTCCTTGTTCTGTTTGCATTCAAATAGGCAGAACTCACATGAATCTGCTGAGCTTGCTCCTTGTCTTCAGGAGTGGTTAGGGATGAAGTGTGGCAGCTGTTAATGGCTTTTGCAATAAACCCTCGGCCCTGAGCATAGCGTTCATCCTGAAGATATGAAAAATCAGACTTAGTACAGTAGATAACAAGGAAAGAAGAATAAGTCGTAGTAAGAAGAAATCATAATCAGAAGTTACTTCTTCTTTGCAGTTGCTGCTCGTGTGAAATGTATCCTTCAGTTATGCAGGACTTTAATTTCGTATCAGAACCTTATTACACGCCCCTCTAAGACTGTGTCAAATGTAATTTGCTTTAAACTGTACTGTGGAAAGAATCACTTTTGGGGATCAGGTTTCTCCGTAATCTGCTTATAAATAAGAGGGTCTCTGTTTTGTAAAGTGATCCGTAGACTGTGATCCCACTGAGTAGTGTGGGATGAACATTTCTCTCTCAATATCTCTCTGCCAAACTCCAAAGCAACTCTAGTGCCTGGGTCTTTTAATTGCTTCTCTCCTACAAAGCATTCCACTCAGAAAACCCTTTGTTACTTTGTTTTGCTCCTCTAAATGGTTTCTGTGTATAAATGGCAGTGTTTTATTCAATCACGCCCATCTGTTGCTGCTGTTGTGCCTCCTAAGAGTGTCTCTTTCCTTTGGTACGCTGGACCTATTGAAGAAGACCTCCTAACCTGCCTCACTCCCACTTCTTAAACTTAAGGTGTCTTAAGGTGTGTAGGAGCGTTGCTTGCTGAGGTATATGTTGAAGTAAAATCCTGAATCTTTATTCCTGCATTCCCTCATCTGCAATTGAAGCCTTAAATACACTACCTTGCTGAAATTCATTTCAAGTGTGCATAGCTTTCTCCTCAATCCTTAATACTGCTTTAGAAAAATTAAAGATTATTAATTAAGACTTAATATAGTTGGGACAGTATATACGGCTTCAGTGATGATACACAAAAGAATCTTGTGTATTTTAGAAAAATTAAAGATTATTAATTAAGACTTAATATAGTTGGGACAGTATATACGGCTTCAGTGATGATACACAAAAGAATCTATGAGTCTTTATTCCTTTTTCAATCATACTTGGCTACCATATGAGTATGGTCTTATATTGTAAACTGCCTTGTGATCTTTGGATGAAGGGTGGTGAAGAAATGTTTTACACACACACACACACACACACACACACACACACACACACACACACACGTACCTTGGCTTGAATGCCACAAACCTGGAAGTAAGTGTTCCAGTTTGAGAACATTTTTCGGAAGCTGAACGTCTGACACGGATTCTGCTTCCTGGGTGCAGAAAGCTCCTACAGCCAATTGGAAGTTGTGCCTTGGTTTTTGAACGGTTTTGGGAGTCAAATGGACTCCCGGAACGGATTAAATTCAAGAACCAAGGTACCACAGTTTACATTCAAGGTAGATTTATCCAACTGGCCTTTCCAAATAATGGGTGGTACCCAACCAAGTCATTCTCAGAGAAGACCCATTGGCATTGGTGGACTTAAGGTAGTTATAACTCTCTTCCTGTGACTGTAGGCACTGATGTTTTTCATTCTGGTATACTGAGGGTGGCATAAGCCTTGATGTCCATTTTCATATCTACTGCTGAATGGCTGGATATTGTGGTTTTTAATGTTATTGTTTGCTTTTATATTCTTACTTGAACATCACTCTGGGGTACTACAGGATTAAAGGTTGTCTAAAAATAGCATACAAAGCCCATTGATTTCTCTGAGCACCTCTTAGTCAAACACCGCCTAATAATCATAACAGTACTTAGTACCATACTTGTGCGATTTCCTATTCTGAAAGGGAGGCAAACAGAAAGGCAGCCACAGTTTCCCCTTTGCTAGAGAGTCCCCCCCCCATCCTATTTCTTCATGTCATCTTTTAGTTGGAGTTCATTTTGTAGAAAAGTATATGGCAAGAAAGGCTTGGGTACTTACAAATTCATTGAACATTTCCGAAGACAGGGAGTGGATATAGTGTGAGAGTTTGACAGCACGGTCAAAAAGATCCCCAAGAGAGACCTGGCAGGTGTCAGACCCATTGGGACAAATAGGTGATGATGTTACACCCTTCCTTGACAGGTACACGTTAGTAATCGCCAGGATGGCTAGCAACACACCTGTTCAGGTAAACAAGAACAACAACATCAGATGTCCATCAAGTCCAGAAAGTGAATGGGAAACTTTCCACATTATTCTGCCTCCTCCTTTAATGCTTAACTTCATTAAACCACCATATGTGAGGAAACCGAACTTTTTATAGATATATAATTGTGTTTGCATAAATGTAAGAGTGTGGAAAGATAGGTTGCGCCCCTTTCTTTCTGGCTTTTCCCAAGGGTTGCTTCCTTCCCTACAAACATATGGCGTTTAAATTAAATTTGAAGGAGGGTGGCGGGGTCACTCCCAAGATTTTGATTGTCCTGGGATTATGTCTGCAAATTTTCAGCAGCTGTGCCGTTTAAACTCTTCTGCATATGTAACGGGACTACAAAAAAAACTTTAGCACACTGGAATGCATTCAAAAGACTCCTGGATGCCTTGGGAAGGTAGTTCTGCAAACACTGCTTATACTTTAGGACCCGCCCCCCTTCCAAATCTTTAATATCTTATAAATCTGTATGTTGCTTAAAAATGGTCCCCATACCTTTGCTATGCAAGAAGTGTGCAGCAAAGAAACTGATCGGTGAAACGCAAATGTTTTGATTTTATATTTGCCTAAACTATGCTTTATGGCACAAGTCTATAATAAATGTACTATGATATGGGTCCATTCTTAAGAGAAGCCATAGCTCAGGTGTACAGCACATGCCTTGCATGCAGAAGGTCCCATGGTTCAACCCCTGGCATTGCCAGTAGAAAGTTAAGGTATAGGTAATGTGACTCTGGGACGCGGGTGGCGCTGTGGGTTAAACCACAGAGCCTAGGACTTGCTGATCAGAAGGTCGGTGGTTCGAATCCCCGTGACGGGGTAAGCGCCTGTTGTTCGGTCCCTGCTCCTGCCAACCTAGCAGTTCAAAAGCAAGTAGATAAATAGGTACCGCTCCGGCAGGAAGGTAAACAGCATTTCCGTGCGCTGCTCTGGTTCACCAGAAGCGGTTTAGTCATGCTGGCCACATGACCCGGAAGCTGTACGCTGGTTCCCTCGGCCAATAAAGTGAGATGAGCACTGCAACCCCAGAGTCGGTCACAACTGGACCTAATGGTCAGGGGTCCCTTTTCCTTTAATGTGACTCTAGAAACCCATAACTAGTCAGAGTAAACAAGACAATACTGGTCTGTGTTGACAGATAGGCTGACCTGCTATAAAATAGCTCCCTCTGCTCTGAACCTCAATTATGTTTATCTGCTGATATTAGTACAGGCACACAACGTCTTGTGTTCTGGCTATTTGTGTGAAGCCAGTCTTAGACCTCAATCTGGAAGACTTCTACTGGGACTGATTGGTCATTATCAACTGCACAGTTATGATCCAAACAGCAACAGTGGTGCTATGCTTTTATCAATACCAATGAAAACACCATCAAGTTGTGAACAAATTTTTGAGTTCACTAGAAATCTTTTTTGAGTAAAAAAGAAGAAGGTGAGAGACATTGCTGAGCCGAATGAAAAGCCACACCATATGCAGTTTTAATACTCTCAGATAATTCCTTTGCATACTTACATAAGAGTAAATTAAACTAAACTCAGTGGGACTTAACTTTGGAATGCATAGAAGTGCACGGTTTGTTACATTAGATTGCTTCTGTTACCAAACAAGTCTTGGGTTGCAACAAGGTAAAGGCATGATGCTACATTATGTCCCATTATATTTCAAGGAAGAGCATAATTGTTGCAAATTATGGTTTAATATGTTGTTCGGCTATAAGAATTGAGAAGAATCAATGCTCTCCTTCGTGGAAAATGCATCAAGTGAGGGTCTAAATCAATCATGATCCACCAGAATATTCTCTAGTGCACAGTGTGACATTGTGCAGTATGTTTAGAAGAGTTTGTGCAAAAGTTCTAAGAAGGTTCCCTCCCTGCGTTCTTACAGAGGCTGCAAAATGATTTACAGTGTGCTTATGCATGCCTATTACGAGTGATTTTAAATTTATTCAGTTTAAAGTTTCCCCTTAATCTAAATGAGAGAAAGGCCAAAAGAGTGGCAAAACACGTACCTTTCAGCGAAAACTTCTTGTTGGTCATGGTAGAAACCATCTCTGCTGACTTGCTTTATCAAACAGAAGATGGAATATCTAGTTGCTGTCACCTTTAGGTTCCATCTTTATATACACTTTGATGCCCATCCATAAATGCAGCAGGATTTACTCCCCCTTTGCTGGTCTCTTTGCTCATCAACAGGATTCAAAGTTCATAATTACAAACATCAATAAGCCTATTCATATTCATCAAAAGTTTGTGGGCTCCAGGAAGGATACTAGTTAATTAAGCTGGTTAAAAGAGTGAGTAGACACATGCCCTGCTTTAAAAATCCTGTAAACTATAACTGTCCTCGATATTTCTTAATTCACCTTAAAATTTACGTCATTGCCAAAATTGATCAGACGGGTGACGGAAATTAGAAATTGGGGAACATAGAATATTTATGAAGAAGAAATGCAAAGGATGTGCTTTAAAATATACTTGTCATAAGAACACTGTACACTAAAATAGTGAAGTTTAACTCTCTATTAAGAAATGGGAAAGAAAAAAATAACCTAAACTAGCAATGTGTTTAGATCTTCATTTGATAACCATTCAACATCTTCTTAGTCAAATTCTGAGGGTCAACTATAATCAACTATAAGATTTAACACATCAAGAGAAGGATGTGTCTCTTGATGTATTTTTAATAAAAATTAAGAGAAAATAATATAATTATTCGGGATGTGGGTGGCGCTGTGGGTAAAAGCCTCAGTGCCTAAGACTTGCCGATCGAAAGGTCGGCGGTTCGAATCCCCGCGGCGGGGTGCGCTCCCGTTGCTCGGTCTCAGCGCCTGCCAATCTAGCAGTTCGAAAGCACCCCCGGGTGCAAGTAGATAAATAGGGACCGCTTACTAGTGGGAAGGTAAACGGCGTTTCCGTGTGCTGCACTGGCTCGCCAGATGCAGCTTGTCACGCTGGCCACGTGACCCGGAACTGTCTGTGGACAGCGCTGGCCCCCGGCCTATAGAGTGAGATGGGCGCACAACCCTAGAGTCTGTCAAGACTGGCCCGTACGGGCAGGGGTACCTTTACCTTTACCTTTAATATAATTATTTGTATGTGATAGGTGAGGGTTGTATTCAGCTAGATCCTGTTTGGAGTCGACCCATCCAAATTAATGAACTTAAGTTTAGCATGTCTGTTAACTTCAACAGGTCTACTCTGTGTAGGACTAGTGTCAAATACTGTCCTAAATGAGCAGGAAGAAACTTGATGTAAGGAATCATTTATTCCTGGGACGTGTAGCCCTGTGCCTCTATCTCTCAGTTTGCATTCTTATGCAGGTTCTAGCTATGGCCGGGATACTGAAGTGTGTGAGCTCAGTGAAGCCAAATCCAATAATAAAACTGAAGAGTGAATATAAGATTTGGCTAAAAAGGAATTTTGGTGTGGGATGGCTGTGCCAAGATTCACCAGGGAATTTTGGGATATGGAATGGATGAATTATTTCTCATCAATTCTACGTGGTGAGAAGGTGACAGTCTCTTGTTCTGCAACCGCACACTGAAGCCATAATTTGTGCCTTTGAGCTTTAGGCCTTCACAACTGTAATGATCTCTGCAGGAGATTCCCCTTGAAGTCCATTGCAAAACTGCAGCTGGTGCACAGCAGGGCAATCTATCTTTTGGTGTATATGACTGTATGTGGGGTGTCACCAGGAGCACACAACAACAATGTCCCATAGTCTGGGTTTCTTCTTCCTTTCCAGGCTAAACAGAACTTGTGCAGAGTTAACAACTGAGCAAATATTATCAGCAGAATCAGCGAGGATGAAGGTGGGTGCTCACAACCATTTGCACATTCAAGTTAACAGTGCTTGATAGCTCCAGTGGGTTTGTATGGTTTTGCTTGGTAGATGAACACTTAGTGAAAAATCATAGAATCAGTGGGTTGACTCAAACTAGTTTGTCACATGACTTAGGCCATTCACAAGAATCCTTCCTCACACAGAAACCCACTAGAACATAATATTGATCGTGAACAAAGGTGTGTGTTGAAATAATGACCTTAGACAATTTCACACCAGGACCCAAAAGCATAAAATGATGCCCCCTTTTTCTATACTGAAACACAGTTTTTATAATGACATACAGAGATGGAAAGTGAAGTACGGAAAATGGTGCCTTCTCTGAATGTGCTGTCCAGCAGTTGTTTCACATGAGCTGAACATTCTTATCGAATGATGTTTTTCAGGCATGATGGGTGAAGCACTACGCTGTGTACACACACTTACTAAACTTGCTAATTACTTTTGGGTTCAGAAGGACTAGGCCTGCCCTGCCATCATTTCAACTTTCAACTAGTCATTGCAGCTGAACCGGTAATGTCTATGCATCAAGATAATGTTTATGTCAATGTTGGAAACATAAAGATAGAAAAGATGGAATCACACACATATCTGTTATAAGTTGAAAGCTGCGCTGCCATTGGCCAACATTACTCAAGTCTTTGGATTCTATATGTGAAAGCTCTGGAATAGGGATGGTCAGCCTTTTTTTCTGAGGGCCACATTCCCTGAGGAATAATCTGTTGGAGGCAGCATACTGGTGCTGGCTAGAGTGAGAGCTGATAATGGGTGGAGAGACAAAGGTATCCTAGATCAACTAATCTAGAAGAAAGGCCATTCTGCTTCAATATTCCCTACAGAATATTCTCCATCCTATGCATTGGGTTTAAGAGATTACTCTCAAATAAGATTGCAGAGGCTTTTCTTTTGCACAACAGACCAATATAGCTCAGGAAAACAAGTGAAAGTAATGTCCTTGAGTGACACACACACCTGGCAGAAGCCTACCGATTTGCTTTCAGGCAGTTGGGGGAAAGTAAGCTACTCAACTAGAAAAAAGTAAATCATTCTTTAAAAATAAAATAAAATATTGCCCCTTTTTATTGAAAGAGGGAAAGAAGGGAAACCGCTTTAGAAAGCTGGGGGAAATAAGGAGGAAATGAACAGGAAAGAAGAAACTCTAATGGGACGGAAGAATTGGGCTGCTTTAGGAGGAGCCAGGATGAAATGAGGTCAGAGGACAGGGATATTAAACAAACAAGTTTAATATTATACCAGATGTGATGCAGTGTGTATGTATATGTATATATAGATGTATACAGGTATGTACAGTGTGTACATATATTTTTATACTGCCTTTCGGCTTTAAGAAGAGTCCAAGTAGTCAACTGAAAACAATTAAACACCAACACACTTAAAAAGACTCAATAAAACAGATAGACAAAACCATAATTAGCTAAAACTCAAAACACACACTAAAGACCAGGCAAAACTACAGTATCTAAACTGACCACTCAGAAGGAGCAAGTCTAACTTTGCTTGGGAAGCAATTCCACAATTGGCAGGGGGGCTGCCATTGAAAAGGCCCCATCTCACAGTCTTCCTTACCTGATAGGTACATTTGGAGGGAAGCAGACCTTCAAATATTGTAGTCTTCAACTATTAAATGCTTCAGATATAATAAGGCATGTCTAGCACCATCACTATCTGTTTTTAGTGACAACAAGACAAAAACATTTTTATTCACCTTAGCTTGCTTTTGGAAGTTAATTGTGAGACTAAAGTGTGAGCGTGGCCTCTTCCTCTATTCGTCTTTTTAGTGGGTTGGGTTGAGTTGGATCAGCCCTTTTACACATGTTATTGTTGAGCAGTTTAGCTTGGATTTTTGTTTTCTTGTTTTGTTTTACTTTTGTTTGTATACTTGTTTTTAGTGTTAGTCACTTTTTGTGTGTGTGGGGTGGGGGTGGGGAAACGACTAGTAAAGAACCACAAGTACACTAACAAGGACTAACACCTTGAATTGGGCCCAGAAATAAATCTGAAGTCAGTGCAAATTGAGCAAGAACAGTGTAGTATATGGCAAGAAAAGCAGATGCTAGAAAGAAATCAATGAGGTATTTGTGGGGTTTATACCCAACTTGCTGTGGAACTCACTGAAACTGTGCTGGAAAAGGCACAATAGTAGGCAAAAACATTTTGGAAGGGTTATTATTATTATTATTTGGCAACCCTAGTCATTCAGAATTCTGTTTCTGGATCCTGCCCTCAGGAAATGATTTGTGTTGCATGTTACATTGCGCTACAGCAAATAACACAACTGCCACTTTAATATTTGAACTTTTAAAATATATTTCATTGCCAGATGTGAAACTTTATTAAGATGTTGTACTCCTTTCCCCCCTCCCCGTCCCTTCCTGCATCCTTAATGTGCAGGAGCCATCTGTGTGCATATATCAGCCAGCAACACCTCTCATCCAGTTTCCAAATCTTCTTTCCCAGTACGTATGAAAGAGCTTTGGAAATCAAATGAATAAGCAATCGTTTTAATTAATGTCCAGAACTTCAGATAGTTTAATGAATATTTCCACCCGGACCTACGCAATGGGGATACACAGAACTCTGTGAATCTGTAGTGATTTCGTAACTGCTTGCGCAGGTAGGTGAAGCTCTGGACCTGTCAGCAAAAGCTAGTGGGCCAAGAGAGTTGATGTCTTGGGTTAAACCCTAGAACAGGAGGTGGCATTGGAAGGTACAGCCACAGCCACACCGTACATGTCAAGCGGTGTCATACCACTTCCCCCCCTCTTCTCCCCTTGACTTCAGTGGAAGGGAAATTAATGACATCAGCTCCAGGGCTAAATCTGTGGGCATGTCTAGGTAACAAGATGTCTTTAGATCCAAGGGTGCCCTATCCTTTCTCTGGCATGGTTGCATAGCTGACACAACAAGCAAGCATCTAATCCCACATTTGGGCCTTTTCCAAGGCAACTGTGGCCCATCAACCTCAGGGTTGCCTACACTGACTGGCAGGAGCTTTCCCAGCTTTCAGATGTGGATCTCCCCTACCTGCAGATGATGGGCTTGAACCAGGGGCATTGTGTGTGCAAAGCATATGCTCTATTACTGAGCTCTTCCCCATACAGTTTGGGAAGGAAGGAGATATGATGTTGGCGTGAGCCTAAAACCAGCCCTTCCCCTGCCAAACTGAATACAGCAATGTCCGATGCATGAACAGAGCTGAGGTGTCTTCCCATTTATGATCTCCCACGCATCACCTTTACACAATTGTTTATCTTAGGACAGAAGATTAATAATCTGTGCCTTTATTTTGGATTCATCCCTGATTTGCTTACTTTGTCAGTAAGGCTGGTTTTCCACATAACTTTCAGAATATAAAATAAATTGAACTGAATGAAGGTCAGGAACTGGTTTTAAAGAACCCTACATGTAAGCAGTAGAAAATATACCTTGAGTTATACCGACCTTTTTACTCTGATTTTATCTAAAACAACTCCAGCTGTGTCATGTCTGCTTCTTCCATTCTAATTGCTCACCATAATCTCTGAGATCTGGGTCTTTCATAAAAAATGAATGTGGGGGGACTGGTTTGATTTATGTGTGTACGTGTGTGTGTTGGTAAATAAAGCAAGTAGCTGTTTCCTCCCCTCACCCATCTCCACATAAAGGATCTTGACATTTTAAAAGTATCTTTTCAAAACGATTGTCACAGAATGGACAGATAAAGAATAAATAAATACTTCGCTGCTGTACACAAAGGTCAGTGCGACAACTCAAGGGAAAAAACCCCAAGCGAAGGAAATACAGTGGTATGCTGAATATTATTATTATTATTATTATTATTATTATTATTATTTTTAAAAGAGGTTGAGAAATTATTCAGATTTTTCTTGCCTTTTTGGTACTGAAGTGTGTCTCATATACCATGCTGCAAACCAAAGAGGTAAATTACTAAAGTATAAAGTTAAACCAAGAACTAGATCTTAATTCATTAACATTAAAAGTAGCCTGTTGGTCATTCCTGGGACACAAATCAAAGATTGAATGCAGGTGTCATATGTACAAGGGATTTAACCAAGTGCAAGAGCTTTTGCGTTCACTACAAGGGAAGGAGAGTTTCACATTCCTAAACAAGCAGAGGCTTTGACCATTCAGCCAGCACAAAATGTCAGTGCAGTGTTTCACTCTTATGGCAATGTTTGCTGGACCCTGTTTGGCTGGGAACTCCTCTAGCCAAACCATTTCAGGCCCTGAAACTGTAGTCACTAAGGAAGAACATCCATTTGGGCCAAATTAAGTGAGATCTTTGTTTGTACAGCATTTGAGAGGAGGAGTGTGCTCTAGAACAGATGGTCATGGAATTGTGCAGACGGGAAGCATCTGGAAATGTAATCTTAAGTGGTGTCCAGAACCTGGTGTGAGGTGTAAGTGTTGCAGAACTAACTGGGAATGGGCTTCCCACAAACATCTGGCTGGCCACTGTGAGAACAGGATGCTGGACTAGATGGGTCACTGGCCTGATCCAGCAGAACTTTTCTTGTCTTCTAAGCTGCTTGTCCCCTTGTCACAGCCTTGACTTGATAAGTGCTAAAAGTTAGTAATAGATCTTTCCTACCATGTTCTTAGCTTTGATCTCCTTTTCTTAAGGCAGTGTTTCAGTGACAAGGGTGGTGGTTTAATGGAAAACCTGTTAAAGACACTATTAAGCTCTTCATCCATTGAGTGCAGAGACTCCAAAGACTTCCATCACCTCTTTCTGTTGCAAGGTTGGAGAACCTGTGACTCCCATCAGCCACAGTCAGTATGGTCAAGGCCACCGACAATGTTAGCCGAAGTTACAAAGAAGCCAGTGCTCCAACCTCCTTGCCCCTTGCTGATTTCAGCTAACCAGTCTTCTAACTGCATTGTGTGAAAAACCCAAACTAAACAAGCAGGGGGGAAACAAGTGAGACTCCCCTATGGATGAAAAGGCAAAAACACTGGATTTATTGAATAAAGTTCAGTAGAGCAATTACGGTAACTCTCTGGTGGCGCTGGAGGGATTACTTTCAGAGGTATGGGTGTTTTAAAAGCTAGATGGCCAGTCTAGGAATTCAGAATGAGGAAAAAGGAACAGGGTTTTGGAACTGTACATGCTCAGGTGGATGCATACCCTCTACCCAATCTAGCCCAAATATCCTGATAACTGTTTGGTATTCTCCCTCCCCCAGCTATCATGGGATCAGTTGCTCAAGCTTCTTTCACCCCCTTTGTTATCTTGAATACAGGCTGCCAGCGCATACCCAGGGAGACGTTAGTCCTGTGGTTGGGTTGGTACTGATCTTGGTGTGTTCTTCCAGACTGAGGTCACACTTATAGGAAACCGGCTGGATAAGTGCTGTTCCCTTCAGTTCCGAGGCAATTTGGCATCTTGGGCTTTGACATACGTCTACAGGCAATTTTGTTTTGAAGTGTTGGAATGCCAAGTCCTGTGATTAAGTTAGCATTGCCTGTTGCATCTTTCTAGTAGCAGAATGTTCTTTTCTAAGCTAAACGTTCATCCCAGGTGCAGGAGGAGCCCAGGAAGAACAGTTGCAAGTTAACAATGAACCACACCAGAAATGCCATCTGATGCAGGGGTAGCGCAAGCATCTAGGTAAAGGCCGAAATCAATGTGTCTGTGTCCAGGCAGGGATGCACAAGTCAGAGAGCTGGTACCAACCCATTGTCCTGGAACTCTGTACCTGAAACTAAAGGCTTTTGAGCCTGATCCTTCAGAGCACAGCTGCAGGCCATGTGGTTGCCTGAGGATTTGATCCACTCACAAGGAGTAGCATACTCATGAGCAGGCATCCCCAAACTTGGCCCTCCAGATGTTTTGGGACTACAATTCCCATCATCCCTGACCACTGTTCCTGTTAGCTAGGGATGATGGGAGTTATAGTCCCAAAACATCTGGAGGGCCGAGTTTGGGCATGCCTGCTCATGAGCATCCATTTACTCCTGAGGAGCACTTGTTTCTCATATGGGCACTTTGTCATCTGGTAGCTGACTGAGCTTGCACCTTTAAGTGCCTGTGCTTCCTAGGACATTTGGGTGCTGAGCTGCCACCTTCAGTTCTCTAAAGGGGCTGCCTGTGTTTTGAGAAGGAGGTTGGGTTGCCATGCTCTCTGAGGCGCCCAGATTCCCCTGTTCTGGCTGTTGGTGCCTTGCCAAGGGCTGCTGTTCTGTGATGTTTACTTTGGTGAGGAATCAAAAGAGGATTCCTCTCAGTGTGGGCACAACAATGAATCGTAATACATGATTAAGTGCATTAAGGACTGGCATGCTTTGAAAAGCAGAGGTACATTAAATTAGAAATGTAGCAGCAGTTTATATGGAAAAAGAAAAAAGATAAAGAAAAAAACATTTGTACTTAGAAGTTTGACTGGAGGCAATAAAGGTCTCTTATAAGACAAGAACATATATGAGTACATGCACACTAAAAACATACCTAACTTATTAAAGTGCATAACAACTGGCTTATTGTCCAGTGTGAAGTTGGAACCAGCTTGAAGTCAGAAGGAGAAGCCTAATCAATTTCTTCTGGTTTTTCAAGTGTTGACAGATATGAGAATGGCCTATTCCTCCAAGTGCAGTAGCTGTGTGGTCCAGGTTTCCCTGATCCTTTTGTTAGCAAAGAATAATCACTGCAAAGTACGCATAGGGTGGCCCTTCAAAATGGTAATCGAGATTCCCTGAGTCCATAATTGCTGTCTAAGGCAAGCATGTCTCTGCACTCACATATAAGAAGACACGGAAATGATAGAAACCACAGTGTCCTTTTTAGCAAGAGCATAACCCAGAGCTAGCTACTCTTTTAAAGGTCAATGGCATTAAATAGGATTGCTGCTTAACAGTTTTGAGTTTAAAAATTCATTAAATAAGTGTCGACGTCTTCAGCCACTGCTCTAATGAATGTTTTTGCATCTCATCAAAGCAGGGTTTGTTCACCTTCACAATCTTCTTATACATTTCATATTTCCTCTGTATAGACCTTGGATGGGGAAGCCTGCAAGGTGAAAGCGTGGTGCTGTGGAGGGAACGCAATAGTATTGTTATTATTATTGCCAGTAAAAAGTAGATACCTAATGATAATCATGGACTAGGTTTACTGGGGGTAGATTGGTGCAGAGCAACCATTTTGTATATGTGTTGGTCTTTAAGGATTCATTTTAAGTATTTAGGATGTTCTTTTTTCCAAACAGCTCACTAAATCCCTAGGGATCACCCCTTCCACCATCTTGAAAATATATCAGGTCATTAACTATGTTATTCATTCCAAATCCTTGTTAACCCACTTCTTTAGCACAGTCCCACTCCAATCATACATATCAAAATGCATGTGTGCAATGTTTGTTTCAGAAACCTCATGGAAAACCTCACTTAGGATCCAACCTAAGTCCCTTCCCACCCCCTTTTCAGGGTTTGCAACAGCTTAATATCCACCAGGCTCAGCTCAGCCATCTGGCAGGATGGTGGAGATAGGTTGGCGTGTCTCTGTCTGAGCTGAGGATGAGGAGTCTTGGTAGTGTAGCCTGGTTGTGCTGGGAACCTTCTGGCTCAACCAGAGATCTGGTAGATCTTACCCTCACTCATCTCAGCAGATCTTGCTGTAGGATTGCTCCCTTAATAGTTTATCAACATGTAATACCACATGCTTTTTGGACAGCATTTCACACTGTGTGCCGTGAGGTAGGGTTTCCTAACAGACGCCAGGCTTCCCCATATATCCTTGCCCTAAGAGCAGGGATAGGGAACTTGTAGCATCTCAGATATTACTGGACTGCAGCCCCCACACTGGCTGGGGCTGATAGAGTTTGGAAAGCCCCAGTTCTTCTCCCCTAAAATATGCCCTTTATTGCTTTTCGTTTCAACACATCACTTCCACACACTGATCAGCAGAAGTCAAGCCAAGCACATGTTCAAAATATTTTGACTTTTGACTTTTTGGGTGGCATCCAATTCACTCGTTCTCTTATCACAAGGACTTTGGCTGCACATTGGGACTTTCCTTCCTTCTCCCCCCCTCCAACATCTGTTCTGGGTCTCTCCCCCCACTTGGGCAGCCTTCTGGAGTAGATTTGGGACATCCACAAGTTCTGTTCCACAAACAGAAATCCTAATAGAATGAGTGCATTGGATAATGCTCTGTGTTTTGCATTTGTGACGTCTACAAAATGCGAATGTTACATCACCCTTTGGCAGAGGCATAGCGTGGTGGGGCAGGGGGGCATGGCTCCAGGCACACATTTTTGAAGGGGCGCATGGCCCCAGGACAGGCACAGAGCCCTGGCAGCTGAGGCATGGTGGCAGGTGGGTTTGTCTAGCAAGCAGGTGGATGGAGGCAGCGGGTGGGGAGCCCATTGGAGGCAGGCTCCGTTCACCCTCCACGTGGGCTCCATGTGCCCACCTGGCACACGCCTCCACCCCAGGTGCCCAGTACACCAAGGGGGCACAACATTTGCCCCGCCCCAGGCTCCAGCAACCCGTGCTATGCCACTGCCCTTCAGTGTAGAAATCAGTATGTGGTTTACGTCGTCAGGCATGAGGTGGGAAATAAACTTTCTGACTGCTGGCTTTCTGTTTGGTTGATGTGAGGGTAGAATTCAAACAAGCAATCCTCACTGAGGCAGCCCTGCTGTGCAACAAAATTGTAGAATATGAGCACCTGCATGCTTGAATTGCCCAACCCCAAACAGAATTAGGCAGGCCGTCCTCTTATGTTGGATTATGGCCATGGAGTATAATTGGACTCTGTCTCCTCCTCAGGATTTCTCTCCGTCTTTTCCCCACCCCCGCTCTCCTAGCAAAGGAATTGCCTTCTGGAGGCCTAGTCAAAAGGGAGAGAGGATACACTGAGAGGCCCTGAATGATTGAACTTTTCTTACCACTCTTTTGAGCTATGAGACAGGCAGTGTGTTTAAAAATAGACCTACAGCCCTCCTTCCTGTGTAGCGCTTTTCACAGCAATTTGTTCTGAAGGATGAAGTCATGCTTGGAGCTTGCTGGTGACTAGATGGGCTGTTTCCAACAGAGTGTGCAAAAGTACAGACTGCAAGCTAAAAAGAGATGGCTGGGGGTTTGCAAGCCCCCATACCCAAAGGCTAGCCGAAAAGAGGGAAGGGATAGATAAATACTTAAAACGCTTTCAGAAATGAGAAACATGAAAGGAAGATTTATGGATTTCTACATTTGTGAAACCATCTGGAGAACTGGGGTTTGCACAGAGTTTGGTTTTTGTTGGTTCAGGATCTGTAGGGGTGTGTGTGTGTGTGTATGTATGTGTGTGTGTGTATATATATATATATATATATATATATATATATATATGTATATGGATTTTGCAAATGCATCGATCTTTCTGTGCTGCTTACTCTGTGGCTTGTGAGAATTTAAACATGAAAGAAGAAAAACAACAGCCCAATCCCTTCAGGATTTGTTAGTTACTCTAAGGGGTCCAGCTCTGAGAAAATACCCCTAAAACAATATCTATTCTCTTGTTAACTCATAGAAGCACAATGTCATTCTTGTTGTGTTTGGACAGTTGGTGACCTTTGACTCCCCCATTCCAGAAAATTGCTTTCGGCTGAGAGAGAGGTTGCAAAGAGCTTTCAAGGCCTGGACTTTGGTTCATGGTCTCGAGCCAGGCAAACCATCCCTTTTCACCCGCCAGGTCTGTATACTTTCAAATCTATATATATATATCGCTCTGGCAAACGAGACAGATCAAAAGGCCCCCCTCTTAAACAGGTTTCAAAAATGCACATCCGCATTGCGGGAAAGGAGGACTGTATGGAAATCAATAATATCACATTCAAGCAGCCTCTGTGACTTTGACTTCAAAGTGACTCCCGACGTGTGTTCTCAATTTCAAAAGAAAATGGGGGCTAGAAAAGAGAGAAATGGGCGCAAATGCCTCTCTTCCCTCAGTTCTGTTTGTAAGCCAGCTGGGTTCTAGGATGTCCCTTTACTGTTTTGTGAGGGAGACCCTGCTGGGACGCATCTTGGGGGCAGGTTTGTTAATTGCCTGCACCTGTGACTATCACCAAAGACAAGGTTGCCAGGAGTTGCAAACCGCCCATCGGCTCTTCCTGCTTTTGGAATGCAAATGATTCTGACTTTTATGAGGGAAGAGGCAAAGAACAAGTGCAGAAAGGGCAGCCAGCCTGGAGAGGTGTCTTTCGCTGTTTGGCTTCTTGTTTGCGTTGGAGCCTTATAGCAAGATCCTAATTTTAATGAGATCCTCATTTTTATTTCTTTGGCCCTGGATCTGACAAGTCATACTCTTCAGTAGCTCTATTGAAATCAATTGACATAACGTCATGCCAAATTTTTGGGCCATTCTTTTCAACGGGTCTACTCTTAAGTTTTTATTTTATTTTATTTATTAGTTGATTTTTCAGATACAAAAAAAGGAGCTCAAAAATGAACATTAAAAGCAATAGTAGAACAACCTAAAGACACACACATGCTATATACTTATTTATTTAAAAAAGCGGTCCTGGTTGTTGTTTGTGCCATCAATTAAGATGGCTGGCTGTTGTTAGAAGCTTTAGGTCTCAACTGTGTTTTCTATTTTTAAAAAATAGTTAAGTTCCATTAGTAAGTAGCAGCGTCTGTTCATATTGGAAGCCTGAAGATATATGTATCTAACTCTCTATTGGGGCAACTTCCAGACATTTCCCTCTTTACCAGGCTGGAGCACTTGTGGAAAGAAGCTGTAAGTGAAAGGTTGTCAATAGCAGGACACGATGGGACATTTCAGAACTGCACACTCATAGGGTTTCTCACACGTTTCGTTCAGTGAGTGTGCAATCTGTGTATCCAAGTAGTTAAGCTGTACACTTATACATGTAAGATTCAACAAGTGTATCGTTGGTGTACTTGTATACACAATAGGTGAGCTGTGCAAATCAATACGTATGTACTCCTTCACACAAACACTTGTACATATGTAGAGACAGCTTTTATTTCTGTTCGTTGTAATGTATGGACAAGTGGTATGTGTCCCGTTGGCTTCAGCATCCTCATTCCATACCTTGCTTTACCTGTGAATGGGACAGGACTCCATTTAAAGGGATACAAATCTGCCACCACAACATGATTTTGGCCCAAGACCTCCTTTGTTACAACAAATGGCTGTACTGTGTGCCTTCAGACCTGGATCCTCAGGTCTTTTTTTCAGATGGTGTGATATACCCTCGGGGGCTATCCATCTACCATTGAAGCATACAGATAACATCACTGCAGAAACCACTTCTGCTTTAAAGGAATTGTTTATCAGCACCCACACAGATAACCTGAGTTGTGGGTATGCTGTGATTCAAAAAGTGGATGTTTTGCTGTGGAGAGGGCTTGGATGGCTTGATTGATTGATTTAGTGAACTTGTATCCTGTTTCTCCTGAGATCCTCAAAGTGGCTCGCAGATCATGTGAACAGGCTGTGAGGGTTGGATCCAACTTAATCCTTCTCAGAATAGGACCATTGCAATGGGAGGAAAATCAGAATACTAGCTACGACGTTGTGTGGCAGCATGCAAAAAAAAAAAAAAAAAAAAAAGCTGGAGGAAAACAATAGCAACTATATCATTATAAGTGGTAAGAGCACAAAAGCCCTAACACTTGTTGTTGTTGTTGTTGTTGTTGTTGTTTAGTCGTCTAGTCGTGTCCGACTCTTCGTGACCCCAGGGACCAGAGCACGCCAGGCACTCCTGTCTTCCACTGCCTCCCGCAGTTTGGTCAAACTCATGCTGGTAGCTTCAAGAACACTGTCCAACCATCTCATCCTCTGTCCCCTTCTCCTTGTGCCCTCCATCTTTCCCAACATCAGGGTCTTTTCCAGGGAGTCTTCTCTTCTCATGAGGTGGCCAAAGTATTGGAGCCTCAGCTTCACAATCTGTCCTTCCAGTGTGCCTCTCAGGGCTGATTTCCTTAAGAATGGATGCGTTTGATCTTCTTGCAGTCCATGGGACTCTCAAGAGTCTCCTCCAGCACCATAATTCAAAAGCATCAATTCTTCGGCGATCAGCCTTCTTTATGGTCCAGCTCTCACTTCCATACATCACTACTGGGAAAACCATGGCTTTAACTATACGAACCTTTGTTGGCAAGGTGATGTCTCTGCTTTCTGCTTTTTAAGATACTGCCCTAACACTTAGCTGGGTACAATCATCACTTGGATGCATTTGATAAACAAAACCCTGTACAATCAGTGCTAAGAATGGGTAGGAACAGATATAATATGGGGTTTTCTTTTGGGGAATTAATCCACAGCCACAATTTACTTTCACCTCCTTTGATAAGTGAAAGAAACCCAAAATAAACGGATGTATATCCCTATCCCCTTTATTCCATATGTATAAAGAAAAACCTTCTTTCGATTCAGTCTTCTCCAGGTGGCAAGACTAATGAAAGCCAGCCCCTGAAGCAGTTCTCCCCCAGCTGCTGGAGCTATCAAGTGATCAGTGTCATCCACAGGCAGAGACCCCTCTGGCTTTCAAGATGGGGTTTGCATGACGAGTGCAAAGGATACCTGCCCCATGTGGGTAATTTATAAAGCTGAAATGAAAGAAAACCTGAGGCTTATTTGTGATTTATTTTACTTGTGAAATAGATGGTCACAGAAGTCTAAAGAAAGACCCAAGGCTAAAGCTATGTTGCAAAACACAGCTAAGGATCCTATTGCTACATATAACACACTGGAGTGGTGTACGGATAATTTATTTTCCCCCAAATCTTTATCATTATTATCATTATTTAATAGAAACTATAGACGGCTACATACTCAAGTTCCTTATCATAGTTGGTAGGGTATGTGATTAATGCACTGTTAGAATTAAAATATTGTAAATGGTGTATCCAGTTAATGCATATTAAGTAGGGGTGGGGGTAAGCCTGCAAAAAACCCCATAAAGCATAATGTAGCCTAGAACACAATGGCCGGAGTTAAGCATCTTTAAATACTATTGCTTTTCATGAGAGAGAGAGAGAGAGAGAGAGAGAGAGAGAGAGAGAGAGAGAGAAGCACATGCTTATCTTTCCTGTTGGAGTCAAGAGAATGCCAAAGCGCTTGACTTTGGTTGGATCATGTCCAATGTAAGTGGTTTCCTCAGTGATTAAATAGTTCTTAGAAACTGGAAAACAAGATAATCTGTTAGTAAATTCTACTTTGATTCTCACAAAGCATCTCAGCTTGGATTGTGCACAGGGCCATACATTCCTGGTTGTATATTTGAGAGTAACTGCATCTGGTGGGAAAGAGAGGGAAAGTTTGTTACTCAGGATTGTTCAAGTTCACAGCATTAAAATCATGGCTACTGTTGTTATTAAAAATGTTCTGATGCAGTTTTCCATGGGATTGTTTCCTGTGAATGTGAGAAGTAGAGGGCAGTGAAGGCACAATCTGGTATAAAAAAATGAGTTATTGATTCATTTAAATTGTTCGGCACCATTTCATTAAAAAAAGAGAGATCTTTTTCAAGGACAGTGTAAACTTGGGATGAGGAACTTCTAGCCAAATGCAGACCTCTCTATTTGCCCTTGGGCCCTGCTTCCCACCTTCCTTGACTGGAGTGTGTTTATGCTTGACTGGAATGTGTCCTTGGACTCTAAGAATGCCTCTTGCAGGCTTGGATGGATGGAGGACAGGGAAGAAAGTGTGCTTAGAAACTAGTCTACTGTGCAAAGGTAAAATGCACATGTGTTGCTCTGCCCTCTTGATTGTTCAGATGCAGCACTTCAGCAGAGAAAGTTAATGTAATGAGGTTAAATCTTATTTTCAGTTTTAATAGGATATATACCTACTGAAATCAATGGTAAGTCAGTTATTACTTAATTGAGCTCCTTGGAGGAAAGTTGGGATACAAATGTAATAGTTGAATTTTAAAAAAATTCACAGTGGGTCTAAACTGAATACGTAAGATACCATACTTATACTTTATTAACTTACAGTATTCCTGATTTATTTATTTTTTAAGATGTGGGAATTGCCTAATGGATGTATAAATATAATTGGAATTGGTGGAAGATAAGCATTGGAAGCATACTGCTTCTCTTGTTCCCCCCCTCTCTGATGTTGCTCCTCTTCTGTCTGCTCCTCCCCCCTCCACAATAATTGCTAACCGCCCAGTATGGCAGTACATGCCCATAAACAGGTTAGATATTTGCTCAAACATGCATCAGAGTGAAAGGGAAGGGAAGGAAAATAATGTTAATTTAACCCACCCCCAAAAAACACCAAAGAAGAGGTGAACTTCAATTCATTAATGCAAATGGATTTCAAGAAATTCATTTTAGTAAATGTATTTATCAGTAGGACTTGAAAGGGGGCCTTCCAGTAGTTTTAGTTCACACAGCATGGGCCTTGGCGTAGTAGATTCACAACCATTTGTTTCCCAACATATATTGCCTTTTACAGTCATCTCATGATGTTGAGAATCAAGTGGAGCTAGTTTGTCTGAAGGTATCGATGACACAATAGTATCTACAGTCCCCACCTAGTCAACTCATGTATGCAACAGGTACCCCTGAGTCAGTCCCCTTGTTAGACAGGTCTAGTGCCACTTCCAGAATCTATGGATGTATGGATAATCAATGGGTTTTATATAGTAAATTCTAAACTGAAAACAAAAGAAAATCTAATTGTATAGGATTAGTGGGCAAGATTTTGGCATATTTAACCATGAGTTAAAGGCAGCGCGGGTGGCACAGGTGGTCTTTATCTCAGTAAAGGGTAGCAATTTATTGTACGCTGCTTCATGTGCACAAGGTCAGCCTGTAGGTAGCTTACCTGATTCTGAAGATGTTCAAATTTTCAACCTAAACAGTGTTAAGTATTGGCAGCGTAAATGCTGGCCCTTATCCTGCCAGCTGGGTTGCTTCTGATGTACATAAACACTGCCTGCGTTTCCGTGACATGCAGAATAGCTTTCATGAAAGCAGAGGACTTTCCCCAGCATTCTTTATTCTGATGTTCCCCTCTCACTATTGTCTTCAGAAGAGTTAGAGTGCAGAAGTGCAGCTGTTGGGCAGGATACCTCGCCTGTGGATTTAAGTTTGTTTTAATTGGTCCTAAAGCCGCAAAAGGAGGCTGATTGACACATGGCATGTGCTTCCTGGCAATGAATGAAATGCCTCAGATAAGTGCCAACTTAAGCTCAAAGAAACACTCGGCTTCATCCAACTGGAAATGGCTTTCTCAGTCGGGAGGGCTTGAATTGCAAGAGCTGCTGTGCTACTGGAATCCTCCCGGACCTGATCTCCCCAGCACCTGCCTCTGTCCATCCCCACCCCCACTTCTGAAATGTGTTATCAATTTAAAGTTGCAGAAAGTTGTGCTTAACCCTCCATCAACAGATGAGGCCAAAATGCTTCCTGGCGGCACTGGCGGGACGACGACGACACACACAATAAAAACAATATCTTTGTGTCAGTCTTTCTCAGCTCCACATTCCAGGTAGTCTTCAACCATGATGAATCATAGAGTTGGAAGAGAACAAGGGTCATCTAATCCAACCCTCTGCAATACAGGAATCTCCACTAAAGCGTCCATGGCAGATGGCCACCCAACCTCTGCTTGAAAACCTCTGAGGAAAGAGAGTCTGCAACCTCCCGAGGGATTGACTTATATGGACGACTATATTGTTTTACTGGAAACAGAGCTCTCAGTGAAAGCATTAATAACTTCCTTATATTTAATTAGCAAGGCTTTCTTGGGTTACATTTGACCCCCGATACCAGATTGGTACTTAAAACAAAAAAATCAGTGGAGCATTAACTCTGTTTTTAACAGCAGCAGCAAAATAACTCAGCCACTGCGTTTCTTATTATGCTTGGATTTCTTTTTGTGGAAAAAGGCCTTGGACATTTATTCCGTTTTCCTTGCCATTGCCCTCTGATCATGGTGTTGCTTTCATTCTAAACTGCTACCCACATGATAGAATTCTGGAAACTACAACTAATCCAGAATGCGGCAGCTAGATTGGTGACTGGGAGTGGCCACCAAGACCACATAACAGCAGTCCTGAAAGACCTACATTGGCTCCCAGTACGTTTCCGGGCACAATTCAAAGTGTTTGTGCTGACTTTTAAAGCCCTAAACGGCCTCAGCCCAGTGTACCCGAAGGAGCATCTCCACCCCCATCGTTCAGCCCAGATGCTGAGATCCAGCACTGAGAGCCTTCTGGCGGTTCCCTCTCTGCAAGAAATGAGGTTACAGGGAACCAGGCAGAGGGCCTTCTCGGTAGTGTCACCTGCCCTGTGGAACTCCCTCTCAGCAGATGTCAAGGAACTATCTGACTTTTAGAAGACATCTGAAGGCAACCCTGTTTAGGGACGTTTTTAATGTTTGATGTTTTATCGTATTTTTAGTATTCTGTTGGGAGCTGCCCAGAGTAGCTGGGGAAACCCAGCCAGATGGGCGTGGTAATAATAATAATAATAACAACAACAACAACAACAACAACAACAACAACAACAACAACAACAACAATAAATATTACTACTACTACTACTTACATTTGTATACCACCCTTCATTCGAACATCACAGGGTGGTTCACAACATAAAAACACAAATTGAGGACACAAAATACTTCATAAAAACACCAACAAAGCGTCAACATTCTTTGGGGCATTCTGAAGCTTCAGCAGGTTAAAAAAAATACAATGGTTTAGTTATGATGTATGAACTTGCTGATCTGACCATAGCACGTGGATTCATGGGTTAAAAGGGGCTGAGTAGAATAGCTACGCATTTTTTTCTGTTATTGTTTTCCTTGGAAATATTTTGTCATGACTCCCATGCACTTTAATAAGCCCGAGGAAAGACAACGAGAACGTATCTGATTTATAAATAAAAATAAAAACCAGCCAGACAAAGGGGTTTCAGAAAAAGAGCAGGTGCTTAAAATTCTATAAAACAATGCACTGTGGAACAAACAGGATGCCCTCAGAACTGCTGGAATAATCTGGACAAACTGTTGACACAGTGGAAGACAGGGCCCAGGTGCTGCCTGAGTGCTGTATCCTGCCTTTTTTTTTTGTTTCTTCTTTTAGTTTTCCTTGCATTTACAAAAATATGACAACAATTGTACTTAAATACAAGATTCCAAATGCATCTTGACTGGGCATCACCATTCATCATTCTGAACCATTTTTAGGCATAATATTAGCAATGAACTAATAAGCTCTACAGCATTTGAGAATTTGAATCAATTTAAGGCTTCCCATACAGTTTTGATTCTGGGTGCTACATGAAATCTAGATGGGTGTATTTCATTTTCTGAGATTTGCTCGGTTGCAGCTCAAGATGGTGGAAGTCAAAATGTTTGACTGCCACATGGCTTTCCAACCCGCCCCCACTCCATTCCCAGGGAGAGTTTTATTTAAAAATGAATAAATTAAAATCTCCCTCTCTTGAAATACCTTGTTTCCCAAATCTTAACAATGAAGCCAGTTGAAAAATACTTATTTTAAATACATGCCTATAATGAAGTCATGGCAAAAGCAAAATCTTAGTGTGAGAGAAAGCAAAGGGAAGGTGCACTTAACTCCCTTTGTTGCTTTGACCTCTAGCCTGCCGCTAATGAAACAGAACATCAAAGCACTTTAAAAAATGATATTTAAAACCCACTTAAAATCAATAGATATGGTGGACGCTCGGGTTGCGAACGTGATCCATGCGGGATGCACGTTCGCAACCTGCAGCGGTGTGTCTGTGCACACTTGGGTTGCAATTTGGCATTTCTGCGCATGTGCAAAGCGCAACCCCCGCAACCCCAAAAAACCACAACCTGAAGCATCTGTAACCCGAGGTATGACTGTACATTAGTATTGTTACAAGATTTGAGGTGTGCATAATGCTGAAATTCACCTACAATGAAGTCTTCTGGTGCAGTAAGGCAATAAAGATGTTACGTTAAAAGAACCATTCTGACAAATAATTCCACAGCATATAAACATTTGAGTAAGAATAATTCTAAACAGTGTTTTGGGTTTGGAGGAAATCCATTACTTTAATATAAACCGTGGCTCACTATAGAAATACAGAGATGGGGAGCTGCAAGCTTCTCTTTATTTTCAGGATTGCATTTTAATAATGCCATTGTTAAAGGAGCCCATAGAAATGGCAGGCAATTAATTTCAAGGCTGATTTCCCCTCCATTCCCCCATCTTTCTCCTATTTTGCCAATAAACGTGTTTGAGCCAGGTGTTAATTACAAGCACCAATAAAGCCACAGAGCTGTTCTTGTTCTCTTGGGGGAAATGACTGGACTCAGCACTTCACTGTTACATTCATTTAATTTATTTACTGCACCTAGGTTCCCCCATCTGGTTATGTGCATTCTGAAGAGGGTCTTGGGGGATGGGGGCTTTGTTGCCAGAGGAGGATATTTTCACCATAGTGAGCAATTTTGCTGTGAAGTTTGGTAGTGTGGATCTGACCTTCTGCCTTGAGATGCAGCTACTTCTTTTACTGCAGGGACCCAAGAAAAGTGCCATACACTGAGTCAATAATTGATTGGTCCATCTAGCTCAGTGTTGTCTTTCTACACTGACTGTCATTGGCTCTCCAGGGTTTCAGACTGGGGTCTCTGTCAGCCCCATCTGGGTGGAACTTGGGGCTCCACCACTGAGCTACAGCCTTCCCCATTCTGTTATGTTGTACTTAGCTCACAAACACACAAAGGAGGCTATGGACCGAGCTGCAGGCATGCATTCTCCATTTTCTTTTAAAATAAAAACTGTGTTAATATTTCACTCTTTCTTTCAAAAGTTCAGAGTAGCTCACATGGGTTTCCCAGTGGTACCTACCCATGGGTTGTGTGTGTGGGTCTTCTTGTTTCTCAGTGGCCAGGTTTATCCCACTTGGCTTCGCCTTCAACAGTGATAAAGCATTAGGTGTGACTAGATCGTTTAATAAGGGACGCGGGTGGTGCTGTGGTCTAAACCACTGAGCCTCTTGGGCTTGCCAGTCAGAAGGTCGGCGGTTCAAATCCCCACGATGGGGTGAACTCCCGTTGCTCGGTCCCAGCTCCTGCCAACCTAGCAGTTCGAAAGTGCAAAAATGCCCCAAAATGCAAAAACGCCCCAAAATGCAAATACAGTGGTACCTCTGGATGCGAATGGGATCTCTCCGGAGCCCCGTTCACATCCTGAAGCGAACACAACCCGCGTCTGTGCGTCTACATGTGTGCGGGTCGTGATTCGCCGCTTCTGCGCATGCGGGTGACATCATTTTGAGCATCTGCGCATGCGCGAGTGGTGAAACCCGGAAGTAATGCGTTCTGTTACTTCCGGGTCGCCGCAGAGCGCAACCCAAAAACGCTTAACCTGAAGCAACTTTAACCTGAGGTATGACTGTAGATAAATAGGTACCACTCCAGCGGGAAGGTAAACGGCGTTTACGTGCGCTGCTCTGGTTTTGTCATGCTGGCCACATAACCCGGAAAAATTGTCTGCAGACAAACGCCGGCCCTCTCGGCCTGTAAAGCGAGATGAGTGCTGCAACCCCAGAGTCATCTGCGACTGGACTTAACTGTCAGGGGTCCTTTACCTTTACCTTTTTTTTAGATCATTTAATGGGGATTTCTACTCAAGCCTGGATTCTGGAGCCGAATTCAAAAGTACTGCATCTTTCTCCCATTCTGTCTTTTAAAAAGGACATGAATAGCCCTTTTTGCTGGAAAGAGAGACTTCAAAGTGTGTGTGTGTGAGAGAAATGCTTGGTAAAATCTCAGAAATTAGAAGGAATGGGAAAGAGGCTGGATAAAAGTTGTTTATTATGATTACAATGAATGTCGGCTCCCCCCCCCCCCATGTATGTATGTGTGTACAGTTTTTATACTACTGAACTACAGTGGTCTGTAAGCAGTACACAGAAAATAAAATACAAAAGAGTCAAACATCAAAGAATGCTATGTACAGCTGGTCACTATTTTGCATGGGAGTTCCATTCCCTGTTCCATCTCGCTCCCCTTCTGCCCTTTTTGTGATGTGTTTAGTGGTGTTTTGGGGTCACATCTGAGTTTGGCGCCATGCATGTGTGCACGATTGCACTTCATTCAGATGCGCATTCATCAGTCGTTGCCTGTACACAATACCATCAGGCCAGCATAGTATTTGCTTGGCTCATAGTTTCCTGGTATGTTTGCTGCTCTCATAAGGGCCTGTAATTTTAGATTCTGGATGCAATGGCCTTATCTCATTTCAACCATCTTCAGATGGTCCTGAGTATTATTACTTCAAGATGCGGTAAGCCAGCCCTGTTGCATTGGGGGTGGGCAGCTGTTCTCATTCTGCTGAATGGGCTCTTGGATTTCTTTCTGACAATCCTGCCCTTGCAGCACCCCCAATAGAGACCAATGCCAAGGGAATAATCTTCTAAATGTGTTGCTAGCTATCAGGAACTGCCCATATATGTAAATGCGTTTCTTAAAAAAATTAATCAGATTTTTAAAAATATATACCATATTATCAATACTAATATGAAAAAATCATTATTTAATAAGACAAATGGAGAGGGACAGTATGTTACCAATAGTGTTGGTGAGCCTTTTTGATTGGCAGGTACAGCGGCTTGGGGATTTCTCTGCAGTGAAACGCTTGCCTACCTGGCAGGGGTGTTGTTAGGGACCTAAGAGCCCAGAATCCTGGATCTTTTGTGGTGGGCTCCAGATCTCCTGCCCTTTATATGTATTTCTGTTACAATCTCCACAGTGTAGGGGCATCTATTCACGCAAAGTAGCACATGCAAAGTAGCACATGCCAGACCTTTAAAGGGCCTAGCAATGTCCTTGCAGTCTGGACATGCCCAAAGGATGCAGCAAATAGAGCCCCAGGCTGAGAAGTCAATTCCGTGAGCCTGCAGCCTGGACGCAGCTTCAAATTTGTACAAATTCAGAAAGGTTGCAGAAAACTTTGGTGAAACGCAATCCCCCCGCACTCCTTGCATCCAGTAAAAGAGGGAGAGTGAGATATCCTTGAAAGTGATATTTCCCTTTATGTTGTAAAGCAAGGAAATCCTGCTGCATTTTGTGAGAAAAGAGCATGGAGGAGTTTTAGCCAGATGGAAAATGTGTAAAATCCCAGCTGATTAAAAAAACACCACCACCACCACCACCTATGGAATCTGGCACTGGAAACGAGTGGAATTTTTGAATAAGGCAGTTGATGTTTTTCAGGATGTGGTTGGAATCTTACATCACTGTCATAGTTCCAGATATGGCTCTGGGTGACACACATACTTGGCACTCTCAGTCTGTATAGCATGGACCAAGGGAGCTATGTTTAGATTCCTGTCTGTTCGCAAGGACAACCCTCTTCCTCCCTGGTCTCCAGCCTGTTTTGTTAGCTTAAAATCATCTTTTTCACACACACACACACATACACACACACACACACACTTAAGAGTTGCAATCCTATCCACACTTTCCTAGGAGCAAGTCTCATGGAATGGAACAAAGTTTTCATCTAAGTAGCCTTGTAACAGGATTTCACTGTCAAATCCCATACAGCCACAGTCCCATTGGCATCTTGGATATAAGTTCCTGCTGCTTGCCAAATAGAAACCACCTTCCTCCTCCGTGAGCTGCAGGATCCTTTTTGCACACAAAGGCTGTGGCATCACAAGATGCACAACTTCCCCGGGATCAAAACAAACCCAGAGTAGCTACATCAAAGTTCATCTGTGACACCTGGCACATAACTGGTTTTCTCTGTAGAAGAGATTCTAACTACTAGCAGAATTGGTCTCTAGCACATTCAAGGCTGTTGTTCTCTGGGGGTTAGCACATTTTCCAGCAGTTAGGTTAATCAGAGAATGGTATATCCATCAATGGACCTGCTTGTCATGGATCCAGAGACTGTTATTAAGGGTTCCACGTGGATTTAATTCCCAGAATCACTGTAGGGGAACAAATGTGTAAAAAAATGTCATGCCAGTGCTGAGTTCATTGTAGTTGTGAACTCCTTTTCTGTTGAATTCAGTTAGGTTTTCCAACCATACTACTTTTAATCTCTCATCTGCATTAAACCCAGAGCAACATGTTTCAAGAAGCCAGAAGTTTTTCTGTGTGTCAGAGGACTCAGTTATACAGCTGCAAATAAAATGTTTTAAGTTTGTTTTAAGTGTGCAATATACAATGTGACATTAGATGGGGATGGTGAGCCTTATGGAAAATTCAATGCATTTCTTAAAAACGCTTTTTAAAAAGCATTTTCAGAACAGTTTTTTATTTGTGTGAAGATTCCAGCAGAGCTTCTGAACAACCTAGGTGAGCGAAACAGAGGTATTTCCATGCATATATATAACTAAAGTATTTTAAAAGCCACAGGTAAATGTTAATGTAGACGCTCAAGAGCAGTAGCTGATGATGAGGAAGCTTCTGTGTTTTGAAGAGATGAAAATTTGATCGTGTTGTTTGGCTGCACATTGACAGACAAACCATTGGCAATGTGTAGGGTTTTGTGACTTGTTATGGTCATCTTCCAGCATGATGAGCAAGCTTATTGATTATAAAAGCAGACATGGCAACTGAGGTCTTAGTTGCCATGTGTGTTTGCTCTAGATGAATCTTGTGTGGTTGTGTGGTTCACGGTAAAAACAACAACCCAACCCTCATCAACCACAGTTTTTATTAAAGAAAAAACTTCCCAGAGAATATTCATCTCTGTAGTGTCTGCATGTCACCAGTATGCCCACTCTGCTTGGGACAGACTGAAACGACAGATAAAAAGAGCGCCACTTTATCTCAGCCACCAGGATATCAGTTTCTCACCCGCCCCACCTTTGCAGAAGACAAAACCTGGATGGCATGTGTGCCTTAAACAAATGCTTCGGGGTGGATGAATCTTTCAATGTCAGTTCCTACAGTTTTTCATGTTTCCATTCTTTTAAGTTTTGTTCACAAGATTTCTGTTAACAAAAAAAAGTTAGCATGAAAATTGTACCATGTTTTCCCTAGCATATGCCTTTCTGTATACTTTTTGCCTACGACATATGTTTTTGCTGTCCTGAAATTTGCAGGTATAGGGCAGTATATGAATTCAACAAATAATAATAATAAAATAATACCCCCCCCAGAATGCAAGTTTTTGTACATTCTTTTCCACTAATATATTATTATGTGCGGGGGGGGGGGGGGCTGGATGACCACATCAAAAAATTCAGAGAACTGCAAATTTCAGTTTGCGAATTTGGTTAGTAAAACACAAATTTGTTAGGTTTGCATTAACATATGAACTGAATGGATTTCTTTCCTTATCCTTGCAAATGCTTAGGGCCAAATAAGTGGCTGCTTCTGATTTCATGACCATCTGTTTCCCCCACCCCCGAATTGTCCTTAGCAATGGAGGAGGAACAGAGAAATTTAACAGATTTTATTTATGAGAATTTCTAGCCTGCTATTAAACATATGATCCAAAGGCAGGTTATAGCACAATAAAGCAATAAACCCAATTCAACAAAAACAATTCAATATAACCTGGAAGGAGATAAAAAAATACAGCATTCTTTAAAAATATACCCTGGGAATCACAATCTGGCCTCCACACTTGCTGCAGCAACACAATTCCTGATAATCCCTGCCCCCCGCATAGAAAAACTCACCTGGCTTGCTCCTGGCAACAAAATGTCAGATGTGTTGGGGCCAGCCATGCCTCTGTGGGGAGGGCAATCCATTGGCAAGGGATACCCAGTGACTTAAGCATGGAGATGAAACTTTGTGACATCAGTTCTGTACATTAATGGCAGGGAAGGCAAGGGACTTTTTGCTTATTTTTGTCCAAACTTTTCCTTCCTCTCTACTGGGCTTCTCGTCTTCTTTCCTATGAAAATAAGAATAAGAATAAGAATAAGAATAATATATTTATATCCCACCCATCTGGCTAGGTTTCCTCAGCCACTCTGGGCGGCTCCCAACAGAATATTAAAAACACGATAAAACATCAAACATTAAAAAAGCTCCTTCAGGTATACTGGGCCGAGGCTGTTTAGGGCATAGGCTGCATTCACGTGGCAGTTTATTCCTTTTCCCTGTTAATTTCTACATTACATCTGAACTTTCGCATGATGTGAAAGCTGCTTCCAGAAAACTGATGGAAATAGTGCATGTTCAGCATTCATTTCTGTGTTATACAGTTAAAGAAAAATCCTTTTGCAGCCCCCTTGACCTGGAAAGTTGTGGCAGTAAAATGATGAAATTTGGGTTGGTATGGTGACATATAGTTGTTTCCTGATGTTATCATGGAACAGAAGCACTACTGTTATTATCACTAGCCCATGTCTGAATACACCCATAGAAGGGCATCTCCTCCCTCTTTCTGAGGCTTTTGATATTTTTCCTCTCTCCTCCATCCTTCATTCTGCCAGAGGTACTACAGCTGGGCTCCTTCATCTGCCAGAAGTGGAACCTCCAGGTAGGCTTCTCAGGATTTTCATCCCCTAGTGGTGGCCTTCTTAAAAGGCCAGGTGCTAACAAAGCCCATTATTGTAGTCTTGTTTGTTCATCTTGTACTTGATGTGAGCCTGGATTGTACAAACCCTACAAGTCATATCACTAGCCTAGCTGCTTTGTCATATGGGCAGCATTGTTGCTTTACGTGCTAACATCCAATCTCTTTGCTTTTAGTGGATTTTATGATTAAATGCAGAGTTTGGGAATCCACCACAGTAAAGCGTAGCATGCTCTAATGAACTAATGGTCTGAATAAAGCTATCTTAGCAAAGTGAGGGGGAGAGGAATGTGTGGTGTTTATTTAATTGACTGCAAGCCACAAAGGAAACTTGCTGTATTTATGGGCAGTCGTTCCAAAATGGAATGTGGGATCAGACATTTGTGCACAGCTGGGGATTTGCCATCTTGTTTAAGTTTACTTAAAACAGTTGCTTTAGCCCCATTGTGCTCCTAGGTTTGCTATATGATGTTTATATGCTGCGTATGAGTTAGAAACACACACCATAGATTCAGGAGCCCGCATCTCTGTCTGGGAATATCTCCATACAGCCACTCACCATTGCTGTGCTGACAGTACAAGTACCCACACCAAGCCCAGGAAAAATGTAGGTTTAGTGGGGGAGAATTCTGTAGTTAGAGTGACTAAGGACCCATCGGTGCTCTATATTTAAAGTAGTATCACTTTAAAAATGAAGGCTTCCCTCAAAGAATCCTGGGAAGTGTAGTTTGTTCAGGGTGCTGAGACTTGTTAAGAGACCCCTATTCCCCATATAGAGCTACAATTCTTAGAGTTGCTTGGGGAGAGGGATTGGCTGTTAAACCACTGTGGGAACTACAGCCCAGGGATGGGGATAGGGGTCTTAACAGCACTCAGCACCGCACCCTTAACAAACCACAGGTGCCAGGCTTCTTTGGGGGAAGTTTTAGCTGTATGAAGTGTTAAGATATTGCTTTAAATGTAGTGCTACAAGAGTGCAGATAATGGTCTGAGGGCGACTTGCCTATCTACCACCATTAATAAGCACACATTTCAACTGCTAGTTGTGAGCCAGTGTGTTGTAGTGGTTGAGAGCGGTGGACTCGTAATCTGGGGAACCGGGTTCGCGTCTCCGCTCCTCCACATGCAGCTGCTGGGTGACCTTGGGCTAGTCACACTTCTCTGAAGTCTCTCAGCCTCACTCACCTCACAGAGTTTTTGTTGTGGGGGAGGAAGGGAAAGGAGAATGTTAGCCGCTTTGAGACTCCCTAGGGTAGTGATAAAGCGGGATATCTAATCCAAACTTCTCCTCCTCCTCCTTCTTCTTCTTCGACAACGGACATCAGCATCAACCTGTGCTCTCTTTCGTTAGAGTCTTTTAAGCAGAAGCCACCTCTGAGGGTTGCTGTAGCAATGAATTTCCAGCATTGGCAAAGGATAGCACCAGAAGGCCTTTGCAATCCCTTCCATGGAGCACAATATGCTGCTGTAAATTGCGACAATCTGTTTGCCATGACATTTACACATAGCATTTACACATAGCACACAAAGTTTAGGTATCCAAAATTTTCTTTGCATTGCAAAAAATATCACCATCGTTGTCATCATCTATACCTTCCTATCACAAATGAAAATTTTAATGGTCATTTGGCATGGAATCTATCCGTTGTCCGAGAATTCATTCTGTATCCTCATCCAATTTAAAGTGGGATCATGTTCAAAGTCATGCTTCAGAGAGGGAAGACAGGGCACAGACACTTAGTAGACCATCAGTTGGTCCCAGTAGGGACAATTCCTTGCTTTCTCTACCCCACCTGCTGGCTTCATTCTTCCTTAGCAACTCTGATGTTTACTAACTTGCAATTATAGGACTGCCTTGCTTGGCTGGTGAGCTTCAATAAAGTCTGCTGCAAATCTCAAGGCACTAACATAGACAACTTTAAGGAATAGTTAATTTGGGTGCTACTTATTCAAACAGAATGAAAATGCAGTGATCCATTACATGATTTCAGGGAGAGAAACATTAACAGACTGGAAAAAACAGAACCCATTTCCTCCAAGTATAAAACTCTGCACCTGTACTCAAGAGTCAGTCTCTTCCACTGCTGTAGAATTACCTCTTTCCTTCCTTTATTTCCTGCTCTACCGCCTTCTCTTTCTCTCTCCCTCCTTCCCCCTCTCTTCCCCCCTTCTCTCACCCCCCCCACTTTGGTTTGGGTAGCTGCCACCACCTATGAGAAACCTAGGGCAAACTTCAAAAATCACCAGGTAAGCGACAGTGGGGGAACCAACCTGCTTCCTCCCCACCCAATATTTGAAAACTGATCTCTAAAAATGGAACAGGATAGGAAAAAAGCAGGGGGGGAGGGTGTGTGTGTGTGTGTGTGTGTGTGTGTGTGTGTAGGGGAAGACCCAGAAATCAAGGAAATCAGAACCATGGCATGTAAAATTGTTACAGCTGTTTCTGTTTTTAATGGGCTGTTTCTTTTGGATTCATTCCTCCAACAACTCCATGTGACTGGGCAGGCATGCAGAATAGCATGGCTCAGTGCAGAGGAGTCCTGGGGCCCGGAGTGGAGAGAGGAAGAGGGTGTGGCGACTAGGAAGGTTTGTGGGAGACACATCAAAGGACAGCCTCTTAATCTGTTGCAGTAACCCAGGAAATTGAGTTCAGATGCATTTAATAAAAGCCTAATAGATTGGGGATTTAGGATTCACGATATCAGGTTCGAGCACCATTCTGTGCAGCTGATCGGTAGCTGACGGGGTCCTTGATGCTTTCCTTCAGTGGGAGGGACCTCCCTCGCCCCCCCTCCCTACCTCTAAAAAGAAGCCCCAGCTCTTTGATCTACCTTTCCCTCCCTAAAACCCTTCAAAGGGATACAGCTTCCCACACGTGGTTATCCATGCAAATGAAAACATACGCTATACTAATTAAACTATGTCTCTCTCTCTTGGCTCAGAAAAGAGAAGGGAGGCTGTTATTGCTGTTGCTATTTTCTGAACATTTTGTAGTGCTTAGATCCTGTGGCAAAGGGAGGGGGGGAGCTGGAATGCCCAGAGGTAACTCACTGGACATTAGGCATGTAGAAAAAGAAGGATGAGGTAGGGGAGGACAGATATTTTAATCTTATGCACATGCAGATAAAATGAAGTTCCTGTTTTTATTAGACAGCAATCAGGGGAAAGGGCGCTCAGGGCAGGATAAAGGAGTTTCGAGTGTTCTGTGTTCAGTCCTCTCCAAGCTCTTTTTGTCTAACTAGAATGGAAAGGAAATGTGGGGAAGTGGTAACACAATTTTTCACATCCCTGTTCTTCTTTGAAGTTTTCTATAGTTTTCCTTTTTGTAAGAGAGACCAGCTAACATGGCCAGAATGTTATCCCTCCAAATGCAAGGTGATACAAAAGGCAGGGATGTTGCTTTGATCTTCTGGTGGGGTAATCATTTGATCACACTGCCAGGAACCCGCTTGAGGAAAAAATGTATTTGTCATATGTTGGGCACATGGACCTGGCAGACTCTGCCACCGAAACAGCGAGGAAAGAAAACCCCTTCCCTTAAATCAGATTGCAATTTGATCATGTTAAATGGCTGTAGGTCAGCAAAGAGCATTTGTAAGCTGACATGGCCTGAGGGACAAGGTCATATGCTTTCTTGGCTTTGATCGATTGATTAAAAACCTTTATATATTGCCTTACATAAGAAGAAAATTCAAGGTGGTTTGCAAAAATCAAAACAACCATACAAAAGTATATTAAAAAAGCAGCAGTTAAGTGCACTTCCAGATTACCCTGGGTAGGATCAAGTTTGCCCAGAGTGATCCAGTACTATCAAAAGCAGGGTTAGAAACCTTAATTAAACATGTGGTTGGCAGCAGGAAGAAAGAGAGGCACCTTCTATCGCCCTCCCAACTACCTGTTTTATTACGGTTTAAAACTTTTAATATTATTCAAGGAAGGCCTGAAATAAGTTCAGGGTCTGGATCCGGATCATCCTGAGCTGGATTGGGGCTGCTCTGAAGTGGTCCCAAAAATGGATTGGGTGTGGAAGTGCTGTGCCCAATCCTACTAGATGCTCTCCAGGGCATGTTCCTTCAGGGTTCTTGAATATGTTTTGTATGCTGCATTTCTGTGGGTGAGGGAGGTGTAGAGGAGTTGGACTACGAGCTGGGAGACCAGGGTTCACATCCTTACTCAGCCATGAAGTTCACTTATCTCTCAACCTAACCTAACCTCCCATAGTTGTTGTGAGGATGAAATAGGGAAGGGGAGATCATGAAATCCATAGTGAGCTCATTGAGGGGGGAAAAGGTGGATAGAAAGGTCATAAACAATCTCATAGACTCAGGGCACATTGTGGTAATTCCACCAAATCAAATGTGAATCATTACGTCCACAATGAATATAAAGAGAAATCAGAAATCATACACAAATAATAATAAAGACATTCAATTTAAGCATAAATTAAAATATTCTAATTGATAGAGACCACACAGTTCTATAGAACCCACTTCTATTTCATAACTACAGTGTCAGACACATCTACAGAAATGTCCCATGTCATTGATAATCATGAAGCCAAGTCATATTTGCAGTACTTCTCAGCACAAGCTGAAAAGGGTTGATATGTTTAAAATGCTGCATATTAGTACTTCTGAAGCAAAACCATGATGTCAACCAGTTAGTTGACAAAATATTTCTCTGGTGGCCTCAATGCGTTTCCTGCTTTTCTGCTGCTCTGCTGGCTTATAAAATATCTGAAGTGTGCATGCACATGAAAGCTTATACCAACAACAAACCTAGTTGGTCTCTAAGGTGCTCCTGGACAATTGTTTTATTTTTTATATATTATAAAATGAAGCAAACCATTTGGAGAAACTTGAGCCAAAAGGTACAAAGGTCTGTAGGATACACAGAAAAGGCTCCATTCAAGCATCTGTGAAAATAATCTGGCATATGCCGTTACAGCTGGCATATTGAAAAGCATCCTGATTTTGTTTTGAGCAGTGGCTTCAGCAACACAAGAGTGAGGCCAGGCTTCTCTGGCATGCTGGACAGCTCCTCATGAAGAGCCCACGTTGAAGACTCTACGAGCAAAGCTCAAATGTTGTTTCAGCAGCAGTCATCCTGAAGACTGACAACTTTGTCTCAGTAGCTAGTTCTGCCTTCCAAGAGAGGAATCATTTTATTTTTAGGGGACTCTCTCTGGTTTATCAGTGTTGACTTGGCGGGGTGGGGAAGACTTGTGATTTCACTAGGGCTCAGAGTCAGATGAGGGCAACCCACCCCCATGGGATAAATAGATACTGGCAAAATGAGTTCCTCTTGTAGAAGTGATTCTGGTTTGCTATATATCTATGGCTGGTTCAGACTGCAATTCTTTCTCCCAGTCTGAATAAGGGAGTCTGATCCCAGGGTCAAGACAAATCACAGGGCAGATGGCTATTCAATCCAAAGTGATCTTATTTACCCACACATTTGATTGTGACTGAACCCAACATGTCTACTCAATGGAGCACACATAACAGTCACAGCAGCAGGTGGAAATTGGTAATGATGACGTTCTGTGACATATGCCCGCTTTCACTTAGATGGGTCAGCTAATGCCAACTGTTTCCTAGCTTAAACTACAGTATATCTATATATGTTTGCCTTAACTGAATTTGTTCACATCCATCCCTTGTTACCATGTCTCAACCTTCTTTCCCCTCCTTCTGAAGTCCCCCCCCCTTGCTGTCAGCATTTAGATTGTTGGGTCAACAGGGGAGGGATCTGCATTATGATGAAGTTACTTTTCAGAGTGCCATATACAGCAAGGGTATATGGTACAAATGACAATAAATACCTCTGGGAACTTTGTGCGTGTATCACTGAGATACATTCCTTTTCCACCTATGCCAGTGAGTAGTCTAGCAGGTTGTGTAGAATGTCCATCTGCCAGTTTGAATTCTGTCCAGTACAACTTTTCATTCAAAAATAAAATTGCTTGCTGCCCACAAAAGCCTTGGGTGCTTCGTGCATTTTTAATAAGTCACACTGCAGTGTACATTTGTAGTCTTAAGGCATAGTGAAAAGCTATATGTCACTCCTTTATACCTGCTGCTTGCTCGCAGTTGCACTGCATTATGGGTTTCATTGTGTTAAAATCAGCTTTGTCCTTCTGGTGCATTTTGCATTTATAGTTTGGCTCTTGGTGAAAGGCTATGGTGCAATTTGATAGGTTTACCAGAGATTATTTGGTGAAAAGTGTTAGAACACCACAAGGGGAAAGGTATTGTGCAAATACAGAAAGTTTGTTGTTGTGACACTAAAAAAAATAATGTTAAGGATTTGAACAATAATTGCGAAATTTGACTGCTATTATGGAATTCTACTGCTTTAATGGAACTTGGCATAGATTCTAGTGTACACATTTTGGAATAGGGTATGAGAGAGAGCCAGAGATAATTTTGATGAATATCTTGATTCCACCATTTGCCATGCCTTTTTCTTTGCGTGGCGCTTTATGTATTCACAGATCCATTTTGGGGTTTTTGCTTGATCAATTGTTAATGTTTGTAGCAGCATTTACAATCTCAGTGAGCAATGAATCTAGGACTTCTAGGTGGTGAGGATTCCTCTTGCCTCTGCAAACGTGGCCTATATGTGTCTGCATCTGAGAAACAAGTTTTAAGAAAGAGCAAAAGGCAGGTTATATAAAAGAGGAAAGGAAGTAGCAGGGAGTAGAAAACTGCTCTCTGTTCTGCCAGGAATAGAGAGCAGGAACACCACATCATGGCAGAGTTCATTCTGAGCTTAAAGTACCAGTTGCCAACCAACCCCTTCAGCTTAAACTTGTGCCTACAGGGAAGTGTAATTAAACATATGGTCTGCAGTCCATCAGAGCTGTTCCATAGATTTCTGTGAGCTTTCCATTCTGTTTTGGATAGTGCTATTATCTCCTGTCCAAAGATGTGTCTGTCTACTTGAAAACAAGTTGTTTTCTGCCTTGCGTTCAATGTTGTGCAGATGCTGTGTGAGCCAAGGGTACAGAATCAGAGCTGCTTCCAGCAATTAAATGAATGGGGATGTCCTTGACTGCATACTAGCAGCTCTGTGTGAGCACTCTCACTTTCTGCATGTGAACAGAACACCCTCTGATTGTGTCAGAGTTTAAGCCATAGGTGTACTTTTGATGTTTCATAGTAAGGGCTGTTCAAGTTATTTTTATGGGCTAACAAGCAACAAATCAAAAGGCAATTTTATTACAGAAATGGCCACATTTTCACAATGCACAGCATTAAGAACAGTCAGCCACAGATCTGTACAGTGTGACAGCAAAACCCCATTTTCCCTCTTACACACACCTATTGACCTCCCTTTTCCACATGTAGACAAAAGGCCAATTTCTATGACCATATGGAAAAAAGATCTCTTGATTCATTCGGCTTAATTTGGAAAATGCCTGCTCTGGTCGCTTGTTACAGAACAGATCAGCTGGAAACCTTGAGCATTTTCATGATCAAAGGGCTTGCCTATATTTTATTATTGCTTTCTTTTTTCTTAATTTACATTGATCAGACTTGAAAACCATTGATCGGTGGAAAAACCAGACTAAAGGGGAGACTAGGGAGAATTTGTTATTCAGCAAGCGACCACAGTGGGTAGATGTTCTTTCACTGGAGAGCTTAATATACATTTGTTTACATCTTAGCTCCCCATGTCCTAGAGATCCGGTCCAAGCAGAAAAAAGCCAATGGACTTAATACACTGCTTAAATATGTGCATTAGCCCCCCTACACACCACCACCACCACCAACAGTGACAATTATTAAATAACAGCAGAATCTCTCTTAATCTTTGAAACAGTTGGAAATAGGTGGCAGCCTCATGTCTGTGTGCAGATTATTTCAATCCCTTGCGGGAGGGAGTGTGTGTGGAGAGAGCCGCTATAAGAAGTTAATACCCTTGGGAGAATCTATTTGTTCTGCCTTGATTGATATGACAGAACTATATGTTTATGCATTATTAAGAAGATTGGGTTCATGCTATAATGTAGCCGGTACCACCATGGTCCACTCTAAATGACAGTTATCCATGACAAACAACTCATCAAATCTGATATTTAAGCTCTGAGCCCAGATTCAGAAGCACTGCTATAATCAACAGTGGAACTTCTGTGAAGCTATTTGTGCCATCTATGTTTATATGAAAGTACTATTCCGTGTGCTTTTTTAACGTTTTCAGATTATGGTTTCCTTTTACCAGATCTATTGGAACAAACTTACTACCTGCAAAATAGTTTCGTGGTTCTGGTGATCCAGGCTCCTGATTACTAATGCTTCAACTAAGAAGGCAATCCAAAGGATACTTACTCAGAGCATTGAATTTAATGGGGTTTACTCCCAAATTCGTGAGCTCAGAGATGGCTCTCTCTCTCTCTCTCTATATATATATATATATATGCTTTTACAGTGCCTAGGGACTTGTGTGGCAATTCTTTTGTGGCAGCAGGCTGATATAGCAAATCTTACAGAATTTTCAGTTTGTAGCTGACTTGACATTCAATTAACACAGCAGATTTCTTGCAACCCCTTTCTGTGCTAAATATTCTTTTTGCCAGTTGACATGCCATTGCTGAAAATGTCTCTTGATGAGTTGTTCTGCTGTTTCCTAAAGCTTTCTCCATGCCAATGTGTCTTATAACCAAATGCAAATTAAAAAGCCCCCACTAAGGCTAGTAAAGCAGAAATGGAAGACACTGCAGTACTATACCATTATTAATGCTACTCACCAAGTTATTACAGTATGTTAGTGGCCGTGCATCACAGACATAACAGAAAGGAAGGTTGTTCGTCACTCAACAGAAATGACCAAGGTGTCCAATACTGAATCAAACAAAAAATGACTATAACGAGTATATTTTGGAGGCATTTTGATTCATCTTAAATGGAGCAGATAAAAGGCTATTGATTCTGATAGCATGTGTTAGTCTGAATAGAATGGTGCAAAAGTTAATAAACACTTTACCAAATTCAAAAACCTTCTGTAGTGTAAAATAACACTTCTCAACTGAGAGGTTGATACTGATGTTTTTTGCATCAGTAAATTGTTCCTCTCTTCACCTGTCTGTTCCCTGCCTTCCCATAACAAAGCAGGGAAGGTCCTTAGCTCAATGAAAGGTCCTTAGCTCAATGAAAGTACGGTATATGCTTTCCCTGGGACTGGGAATATCCAAAACCCTGGAGAGCCACTGCCAATCATTGAAGACAGTACTGAGATAGATAGACCAATAGCCTGACTCAGTGTAAGGTGGCCTCCAATGTTCCAATGACTTGGTTTTCAATCTCTGTTAGTTTTACTTTTAGCTGAGAGTTTAACAGCCACAATCAAAAGTTTGGTAACACAACTTTAGTATTTTATCTGACTTTGGGAATACCAGCATTGCAACAGAGTTCAAAGCAACCCCTTGCACCAAGAACCTCTTCATGTGACCCATGGTAGAAGATGGATTAGAGCTCTGCATCCCAGTTCCTAGATTTTGGAGAATTAGAGAGAGAAGTGAGCAGCTGAGTCCTGCCTGTGAAATTGGAAACATGTAAGAACTGGCCATAGGATGGAAGCCAGAGGCACTTGCAGGAGATTTCTATGGCTACTGTGTCCTGAAATAGTCGTGGTAAAATGGCATTGGGGGGGCAGGGGGGCAGCTATATAAACTAACCCAAAGTGATTCATAATCACTTCTGGTAAGAGAAATAAGCATCTGTAATTACTGATATACTCTAGAATTTTGAATGTAGTTTTGGTATTTTTCATTATATTCCAGAAGAAGAAGAAGAAAAATACTTCTGAATTAAAGGTAAAATAACACATGTGGTAGGAAGAGATTTGGGACCCGGTTTTGTAAAGGCAAGGCAAAGTGAGATAATGGAGCAGATGGGGCAATACATCCCAATTCCCAGCCTGCCCTGGACATCTGGTCCTCCTAGGAAAGGATATTGCAACAGCTGGTTTTTTTTTGGTGGTGAGATAGGATTGTGCACCCAAGTTGAAGTTGTTATTAACAGTCCCATATTGTTCATTATTACAATAATGGACATGGATGGATCTAACAATCCCTAGTACCAAATGACCTTGTCCTGTCTCCGTTTAATCTGTCATGACAAGGCCATAGCCTTTCAACTGTTCTTGAACTAGATTGTTGGAGAAAATAAAATAAATGTGTTTCAGATTTGGCCTGTGAGCTAATAACATTTCTGCACTTAACCTTTCCCACTGCCTGCAAGCTTTCACTCTTACCTGTAGTGTAACATCCTCACTTCCAGCATTTTCTGATTTGTGCTGACATGAAGAAAGGAGGCAGCTTGCCAGGAAAACCTTGGCCAGAAAAAGCTGATAAACGTAGCACAAAGGCTATCCCAGCAGAGAACACCAGACAACCACTGCCTCCCATTTTCTTGACACTGTGTAGCGAGCCAGCCAAAAATACTAGCAAATTGTCTTGAAGTTAATTTATCCTTGGTGGTGAATATGCTTAATCAGCACACATCTCTTTTTATATTGAGAGTGGGAGTTTGACCACTGCTGTAGACACAGTTGCTCCCAGGCATGGCCTTCTGCTTCTCTTTCTGGAAAAGTGTTCAATAGGACTGTACACCAAATCTCAAAGTGAATCAGGCTGATTTGGATTGACACAGGATTTGGCCAAATTGAGTTGAGGCAGCCTTGGGTGGGATGGGGCTGTCAGAAGTGGTGGTGGTCTGGCTGCAAGGAAGGAGAGGGGAGGTATGCAGGCTGTGTGGGTCTCCTTCTCCCTTCCCTCCCGAATATGCAGGCCTCCAAATCTGTTTAGATCAGGGGTCAGCAAACTTTTTCAGCAAGGGGCCAGTCCACTGTCCCTTAGACCTGGTGGGGGGCTGGACTATATTTCTTTGGGGGGAATGGACAAATTTCTATGCCCCACAAATAAGCCAGAGATGCACTGTAAATAAAAGCACACATTCTACTCATGTAAAAACACGCTGCAGGCCGGATTTAGAAGGCGATTGGGCTGGATCCAGCCCCCGGCCCTTAGTTTCCCTACCCATGGTTTAGATTGTATATGCAGAACCCACAACAGATGACGAGGAAGCATTGGTGATTAAATGAAAACATTACTTTTTCTGAAGACAATCAATAGCAACATAGCTGTCTTCTTTTAAATAATAATAATAATAATAATAAAAGCTTATGCCAGCTTTTCCCAATCTGGGTGTTCTCCAGATGTTGTTAACAAGCCAGCTCCCATCAGCCCCAGCCAGGATATCTAATGGTCAGAGATGATGACAGCTGTGGTCCAGCAATATGTGTGGTCCGATTACAATTGTATCATACATTTGCTCCAAGGAGCTCAAGTTGACATGCCCATGTCTCTCTCCTCCACTCTCATGACAACCGTGTGAAGTAGGCTAAGAGACCATCCTAATGTCACCCAGTGGACTTCATGGCTGAGTGAGGATTTGAGCCATGGTCTCTCAGGTCCCAGTCCAGCACTCTAACCACTGCTCCACACTGACTCAGTATTGCTCAATATCTGGAGGACACCAAGTTGGGGAAGGCTGGGATATGTCATAAGGGTGGTGGTGATAAAGAACTCTTATTCTTCTGCGTTGAACTCTGAAAGGGCATACTGAGGAAGCGATCTGGATGATAGATGGCTTGGACAGTACATATCTCATCTCCAGTCCTTGTGAGACCCATCATTATGAAGGTTCAGCTTCTTCAGATCCTATAGGATTGTGTTCTTGTAGTCAATGTGCTGTCTGGTATACTGTTTCATGGATCCAGGCCTAATAACCATCATTCATGGGGGGGGGGGGGGTTACCTGGAGGTAAATCTACTGGGGAGTGCTCTTATGGACAACTACTTGCAGTAGACAAATCTAACTGATTGAAGCCCTTTGCAAAGTCCATTTTCTCTGAAATGCTATGGCGTAATCTGATAATGGTTGTCAGGCTGCTGGGTAATTTTGCCCAGTGCCATAGCCTAGTAGTTTCCCATGATTGCTAAGCAACAATTTCAGTCCCTCTAACATTTGCACTCAATATGTTGAGCAGAACTTCTCTGCCTTACGGAGAAAACCCAACTTGTTGCAAATTGGCCAAATTATACCGAAAGGATTTAACCCTGAAGTCACAGGGGCAACTAATGATCAACAGGGGAAGGCGCGCACACATGTTAATCCTTTTAAAAATACACAAAATTGATCAGGTCGGAGGATGCCTTTATTCCATGTTAACATTTCCAGTCATTAATAGCCAATCAATAAAGTGGTGGTTGAGCATAAAATATTTAGAAAAGCGAATAAGCAATTACTATGCCATATAGCTGGAAATGGTGGAAACAGTTTATTGACTTCAGGAAGGCAAAAAGTAAGTGATAATCCATTCCTGTGCAATGAAGTTATCATTTGACTCTGGAATGAGGACCATTTGTTATATGGGCTAATGGCTGAGGTTCTCTCCCCCCCCCCCCTTGTTTTAATCGCAACAAAATGGATCAAATAAGCAGTGTATATTTCCCTGCTGTTTATAGAACAGATTCCATGTAACTCAGGTTGTACGCTTCTGACTGAGAAAGAATGGAAGCTGTTTTACTGTCTTGTAAGTTGGATCTGTTTTCCCGTATTGGTGATAATACAGGGTTAATTGGGTTTAAACCCATTAAATCTATTTCACTTCTATTTATGGACTGCATGCGATAGGTCAAACGTTCAGATGCATAATGTTTAATGCAAGCTTTATATAAGCCATTGGGTAGCCATAAAATGTAAATCCCTCCAGTCAGCTATTATTCAAATTACTTTTTATTTGTGCTAAGCAGCGATGGCCTTTTCGATTCCTGTGTGCTCTGAGTCACATGCAGCCCTTTATTTCAAATCCATGCAATGTTTTCAATAAAACAATATGCAATTATTTGGAAAACACAGATCGTAAAACTAGTTTAATGTATACAACTAATTATTATTTCCAAAATTAGATAACTTTGTGGCTGGGTAATTTATAGGAACCTTCACATGGCCAAATCTTTAATCACGTTCTTCCTTAGTTTGGAAGAAAACTCTGGTTCCTTTTCTGTGGGAAGCTTTGTGACTTGGCTATGAATCTTGGTTACCACAGTGAGATAAGCAAGTGTTCTGGCCAGGCAGTCAAACATGTGGCCCTCAAGGCCTTTTTTGGTGGACCTTGGCAACATTTGATGCCCCCCCCAGCCCTCATGTGGTCTTCCAAAAGCTGAGTAGGTGAGGTGCTGGGCATTGGGAATGAGGCATGAGGGCTCTGACAGGGTCCTAGAGCCCTCCCTCCTTCTTCCCAAAGCCTAGTTAGTGCTTTCCCAGCTTTGGGAAGGAGGTGGGAGGACTCTAAGACCTTGCCAGAGCCTCATGCCTCCTTCCCAAAGCCCCGTGCCTCGCTTATCAGGCTTTGGGAAGGCAGTGCAAAGGCTGGTGTGTGTGTCAAATTTTGGCCCCACCCCTCACATGACAAGGCAGTGCGCGGCCCACAGATTCTGTGTCAAAGTACTCTTGCAGCCCGCTTGGTATGAAAAGCTGGACCACCCTGGCTTAGGGTGTAGTGTGAGTCTTTCTGGCTCTTCAGGTCTTGCAAAGGAACCTGGGCTTGGATGATACACGGGGGCCAAACCTTGGCTTTGTTCATGGCAGTGTAGCAGCAGCAGGACCAGAAGAACAAAGTGGCTGCAAATTCCGGGAACCCACACTTTTCACACTGAGCTTAGCATTTTGTGTGAACCAGAGCATCTCCTACCCACCATTGTTGGCTCTCCCTGGTAGAGTAGTTATTAGACCACTTGGGGGGGGGGGTGGCTACAAAGCTGGTTCTACCCCTGACACCACACAGCTTACCCTGCTCCTTCAACTAATGTGTGGACTTCTGCAGGGAGAAATCCTACAGGCACAGACTTTCCTGGGAGTTGGAGCCCCAGTTGCATTGGGGGAAGCCGTGCAATCTTGGGGGCAGGACCAGTGCCATTTCTCTGCTCCCCAACAAACACATGAAGACTCCTTCACATGCATGCAATGGGAGAGGACCTTGGTGTGATCCACGTGCCACTTTCTCACAGATTAATTCGTATACACCATTGAAATATAATGGCTACATTTGCCAGGTGTGGTATTTATTTACTTTCAAAATCTATGTTTGGCTAAATGAAAGGCAAAACTCTGTCATATTTGTTAATGTACAAATTCCATCATACGGAATAATTCTATAAATCTGGAACAGATAGGTAGCCGTGTTGGTCTGCCATAGTCAAAACAAAACAAAATTCCTTCCAGTAGCACCTTAAAGACCAACTAAGTTAGTTCTTGGTATGAGCTTTCGTGTGCATGCACACTTGTGTATCTGAAGAAGTGTGCATGCACACGAAAGCTCATACCAAGAACTAACTTAGTTGGTCTTTAAGGTGCTACTGGGAGGAATTTTTTTTGTTATAAATCTGGAAGTCATCTGAACATCATATTGTCATTGGGCTTTCCAGTCTTCCAGTGCTTCCATGTTTGATATTGTTCTCAGTGCTCACAAACTGACTCCCCATCTCTCCCTCTGTTCCTATTGAATGGTCATTAAAGACCATTAAGGTGTTTTGACAGTGTGACTTAATCTGTCTGCCACCCCTGCAGAAGAGGATTGGAGCTGTAAATCCAAACTTCGCCAGAAATACACCAGGAAAGTACATGGTATTTTCCTTGCACTTGCAAAGCAGTAGCTCAAGAATTTCTAATTAAAGGTATTCCGTTTCTACAAGTTGATTCACAGGCTAGCACCATGGCAAGACTTTCAACAAGCACCTTTGTTGTCTAGAGACAGAAACTCTACTAGCTGAGTTAACACTGAACAGGAAGTTCCCTCATGGATGTTGTGTTTGCTGGTGTCAATCTTTTGCTGGAAACTGATCTGTTGCCAAAATCTGTGTCAGCCAACTCTGTGAGACTTACTCCGTTTGCACACATGTCCCTTATACAGTATGGTACATGACCCTGTCAGTCTGTTTCTCTGTACTTTGGCTGTGTTGAATGCTCCAGAAGGGCTGATAATAAAAAAGAAATCTTGGATTCTACCAGTATCTCATTTACCTCAGACTTTGGAGGACATAGAAGCACCAAGTGTAACTCCCCACAATGTCCCTATGTACAACTTTTATTAACAGGACAATGGTGACATCCAATCCACAGTAAATTATAGGGTTCGTAATCCTGTCTGAGACCCTGGACAACTGCTGCCAGTCGGTGTAGACAACAATGAGCTAGCTAGAACGTTCCTTAAACATTCTCAGTTTAAGGAAACCTCCTATTTCCCTATGATCTTTTAGAGCTCATGTGATCTTTTGTGGAAAACTGCAAAATCTGTCAATTTTGGGGCGGGGTGCAAATCAATCCATTCTTTGCTTTGATAAGTCATCTCAGTTGACATGCGTATTCATATATCATAGTAAATATATATCCAACCTGCACAACTTTCAGAATTCTGTGGACAGAGTAACAGCAACAAGGTGGTGGGGAGGAGTCCTTTTGGAAATGGCCAACTGGGCAGATAAATTGTCCAGATTCTAAGATACAGGCGAGGCTGGATTTATTATCCATCGAGTACTGAGGAATATGCTGAGACCAAGTGGACTCACTGCTGTGATTTATCTATTTGAGAGGATCCCCAAAGTGAAGCATGTGTTATATTTTTTAGCCGAGTGCTTATGGCAGCATACTGCATGCCTGCAGTATTGCAACCAGCCAACATTTGGATTTGCTCGTGATACCCACTGCTTTTAGGCAGTAGCTGTTGCTTCTTCACCTCAAGGTCAGAGTGTTAGGCTAGGCCCAAAAGAAAACCTGAGATTAGGATTTTCTTTTGTCATTCTGTTGCACCCATTTTTGCCCTGGACATTCCAAAGAGTTTCTTATCAAATAAGATGGAGAAGTGCCTTCTATACTCAAAACTGAATTGTGTGTTCTTTTTGCTTTCAGTGCAGAAATTATTTTGCTGGCAATGCATAATGCTGCTGCTCCATCTTAATATATGGGGGAGTGGCTGTGTTTGTGTTCAGAGAGAAAGCCAGTATGAGGATCAGAGTGCTGTGTATATTATAGAAGATTTCAAGGAAAGGAAAGGATGGAGGGAACATATGGAAAGGAATCTCTGAATTGTTCTTTGCTTGCAGCTATCTATACCTCTGGCCTACAGAACAGGAATATGGGGCCCCAGGATATATAATGTCCCAGCTTCTTCACTCAAGCTTTGCATAAGCACACAGCCATCTGGATTCTGGATTGCAGCAATATATTTAAGAAGCTTTCAAAAGGGGCTTGTTTTTCAAAACATGCTGGGACATAAATCAGCTAGAACATGCTTCTAGGAAAAGAGGATCTTGTCTACGAAAATTTTAACTTGTCAAGAATGCATTTTTCTGTCAGACACATTATTCTGCTATGATGAATGTGAAGTGGAAATACATTAGGGTGCGAGAAATGTATGGATGTTGCAAATGGGTATTGTGATTTATTTGTATTAATTCATGTTAAAATGCTAAAAATAGATTTAATGCTAAACCTCGGGTACTGTCTAATAAAAATCAGGAAATTATAAACCATAGCACTCTCAAATCAATTTAATTCATTCTCATAGGTACTGAAGCACCTATAAGGAATAATTTAATCTTGAACAGGCTCTGTTATCCCTGAGGGTGTGGTTGATTTCCTGTCAAAAACTGTGGCAATATTTCTGAAAAGTGGATTGTTGGATATGCTTTCCTTTCTTTGAATATACATTCTATGTAACCCAACATTTCAGCTTGATTAGGCTTTTTCTTCTTCTTACCAGCACAAAAGAATGCAGAACACCTTCCTCAAATCTGTTTCATTTCTCGTGCAGTTCTCATTTAGAACAAGGATGGGGAATCGGTGGCCCTCCCTCATCATCTGATTGAAGTTGGAGTCCAGTAACATCCAGAGGGCCACAGTTTTCCCATTCCCATTTTCCCATTCCATTTAGAGGAATAAGACAATAAGAAAACACCTGGTTTGAGGAAAACCTCAGAATTCCCAAATGAACGAGGTTTTCAAAACCCAAACAGTTCACACTGAGCCTGCAATCCAGTACACACTATTCTGGAAGTAAACCTACTGAGCACAGTAGGAATTATTTCTGAGCCAAACATGCATAGAATTGTGCTACTAAAACTAAATAACTGCAGCTATTTCTTAGCCAGCCTTCACCAGAAGATCCCAGGATAGGTTACAACACATGCAAACAGAATTAAAACTGTAAAAGAAACACTCCTGTCTGTAACTCAGAATTAAACACTCAACCAAGCCTTTTCATTCTATTCAATGAGAACCATAGCTCGGCTTCAGACTTGTTGATAATACCGGTTTCTGTTCAGATCCATCCCTAGCAGGTGCCCATAGGGCAAGGCGGGCAAGCAGCACCATGGAAAGCTCCAAGTGAGCAACTCCAGGAAAGGTTAGAGGTGATTGTTTTGAGTCCCTCACTATCCAGCTTTACCCACCCAGCCACATCTGAAGAGTAGGGAAATTCTTAAAGGTTCAACCACCTGGCCTGAAGGCAAACACTTCTTCTTTCTGTGGCCAGCACTTTCTCTGCACTGCTGTGCAGGCATAATGGAGTGACACTTTAGGACCTAAATTTTAGGTGAATCAGGCTCAGAAGGAGGTGTCTGTCAGGGTCCTGGCTTGGGTTGCACTGACTGCTGATCACAAGGATCAGGTTAAGTCTTGATTCAGTTCCTTAGCTGCAGGTTGGTACAATGGACTGGGCTGGCTCATCTTCCTCTGACTCTAGGCATTTGACCAGAGCCATGACACCACCCCTCCTTTCCAGGAGCTCTCCTGAGATGGCTGGGATTCTGTTGATAAGAGCAGTAAAACTGGCACACCAGGATGGGAGGGTGGACATATTATCTCCCAGGACTGTTCCTCTAGCCCGCAAGATACTGTAGATCTTGCCAGTTGCTGCTTCTCTAGAACATGTAGTTGGCCCATAGTTAGTAGGTTTCTGATACCACCTTCCCATTGCCTCTAGCAATATAGGAGTATGCACAACTGTATCACTCCATAGTTCCACTTTAAACAAACCAACAACCGAGGATGTATCTTTCAGGCAGTCCAGAAATCTGACACAGCATAATGTTTACCTTCTATAATGTATCTTCCATTAAAACAATGAACTAGATCAAAGATCAGTTCAGATCCTGCTTCAGGCCTTTTTTCTTTGCAGATGCAGAAATCCTTAGGGATCATGGAAGCCACTGAGATCTGTCTGCGATTAGCTTTCATGTTTGTGTCTGGGAATGCAGACTTGGGGGGCAAATCCCAAGCCTGCAAAAACATGCCCAAGTATAAAATGCCTGAATTGGCCCCACAGCTCCGAGGGGAGCCTGCACTTCCAGTTGTTGCTGGGCTGGCTGGCAGGATCATATATGCCAATAGCCCTTAGGGTAGGGTAGAAAACATGGAGTGCAGAAATGCAATAAGTCCATTTAGGTTCACTTCCTTGCAAAAGAAGCAGGGTGGGTGTGTGAGAGAGAATGTATGTATTTGGTATGAGAGTCTGAGTACAGGAAGAATTGATAGAAGCTGTTGTGAAATCAAGGTGCCTGTTTCACAAGAAGTTAAATTTGCAAAACAATAGTATAAAAAAGAAATTGTGCGTAAGCCAAAGTATAAAATCATTACTAAGGCTTTTTTTCTAAGAAGTTAAATTTATGAGGGATCATACCTTGTCAGAGGCAATACTCTTGTCAGATAATAAGCTTTTACTGACTTGAAATATTTTCAGCCTTCTATCAACATGGCTTTAACATGGCATTTCTGAGGGTTTCGGCATATGACTGTATTCATTTTATGGAAACTTGCTGACTGATGCAACCTCTTAAACAGGCTTACTCTTGCTGGTTAGTGGTTGTTGTTGTTTTGTTCGTCAGCTAAAGAGAATAAAGGTTTGCCCCTCTCTGCCTGCCAGAGATTTCTTTGAACATAGTACTTTGCCTTATGTAGGGGAAAAAAAATCACAATGAGCAGTTTGTTTACATCTTTAAAGCCAGCCAGTGAAGATTAGCTAATAAAAACTGCAAACTAGCTGTAGTGCATAATTAGGGCATGACCTTGCCGTCTCCGAAGCACGAGTTCTTTTAAGAAATGCCTAATTAGTGAGCATTTTGCTAAGTATTTCTAAGAACTGACTTCTTATAATATTGGGGGGGGGGGACAGGGACAGGCAATGCCTCAGACCCAGCTGCTCAGCTGGAATGGGGTAGGGTGGGTGGTGCAGGTTAATAGTATTCCAGGACAGCATGTGTAGAAGGCATGCAATCTCTGATGGGAGCAAACAAGATATGCCTTATTCTGTACTGCCTGGTCTTACATGAACAGAGCCAATAATGTGGCCACCATAACAAACGGAAGATAAACTCTGTGAGCTGTGAGCATCCATAACTTTTCTTGGTCACTGAAGCCCCAATCCTGCTCAGCCCCCTTCCTGTGGCTAGATATATATTTTAAAAGAAACAGATGCTAAAATGCAGTCATGTGTTTCCTTTATTATCTATGGCCCTCAGTATCCAAGCTGGTAGAAACAATAAACAAATTTGGCTGATAGATACTACAGTGGTACCTTGGTTTAAGAACAGCTTAGTTTATGAACAACTTGGATTAAGAGCTCTGCAAACCCAGAAGTGGGTGTTTTGGTTTGTGAACTTTGCCTTGGAAGCAGAACATGTTCTGCTTCCTATTGAGTGTGTTCCATTTGTAAATTGAGTCTGCTGCTGCTATGAGAAAGCATGCCTTGGTTTAAGAATGCTTTGGTTTAAGGGCGGACTTCTGGAACGGATTAAGTTTGTAAACCAAGGTACCACTTTATTTGATTCTATCCTTCAATTCACCTATCCAAAATCCCCATACAGGTTCCCCACTCCCAGTCCTCATTCCTTTTTCCTTGCCTTATATTTTCTTAGTAGAAAAGTGGTATAGAGCAGCTCTTAAAAATAAACAAATTACTGGATTGCCTTTGCCAAAAACAATCACATATTCCTTGAATTCTGCCCCATGTAAATTTGTACCTAGGTGCCTCCTGCAGAATTGTGGAATAAGGGCTAGTCCCGTGGCCTGGTGTTCCCATTTAAAGGCTCAAATTCAAGTATCTTCTGTTTAAATGGATCTAACTAACAGATGTTCTTGTTAGTCTGGCTGAGGATCAGGGAGCCTTAATCAGATCTCCATTGACTTCCTTGTCCTCCCAATCTGAGCCGCTGTTAAGCTTTCTATGTGCCCACTTGGATTTTTAAGCTGTTAAAAATTTATGTTTGTTTGTACAATACTAGCAGTGTTAAATTTGCACACTTAGGGTACAGAAAGCTTACTGTTTCATGTAGCACGGCTGCAAATGGAAATAAAGCCTGTTTTGCATTTGGTGTGGAAGAGGTGAGCTATTTAATCTGGCCACTGAGCTGCCTTTATTGGCATTCATTCCTGTGCCTTTCTTACAAGGCTGTGGCAAAGTGTTAACTGATTTGGCCCTCTCTGGCAGCAGGAGTGATGTTTCAAATCGCATCTGGGACACAAAGATTTTCATTCAGCCGAAGAAACTCCAAATCATCTTTTCTTCGCACTCCTGGGTTTGTGGGGGGAGTGGAAGAATGTGATGGTTTAAATTTATTTCATTCAAGTTCCCCCCTCAATATACATTTACATTTGGGGGGTGGGGTGTCAGTTATTGATTCTGTAATGCATCTTGGCTTTGATATATCTGAATATTTCTCTCCTGTAGCTGGATCTTCATATTTGTAGCTGTACATAATTTGGATTTATGGTTTAGAAGTGAAAAGAAATATCATTTCTGAATTGAGTTGTTGTTTTTTTATCCATACACATCTTGATCCTCAAACAACGGGAACCTATCTGACCTTGATGGCAGAAAGACTCAGGTGGAGCTTTATTTATAGGAATGCTGCAAGATTCAAATAAATATGAGATTTGGTCAGAATGACTTGGGGGATTTTCTGTTCTTCCTCAAAGGTCATAGTAAACACTTTACTTCAAATTCCATAAAAGCCCTCTTTTATTTATTAATTTAAAGGTTCATATGCTGCTTTTGCGGGACGCGGGTGGCGCTGTGGGTAAAACCTCAGTGACTAGGACTTGCCGATCGCATGGTCGGCGGTTCGAATCCCCGCGGCGGGGTGCGCTCCTGCTGCTCGGTCCCAGCGCATGCCAACCTAGCAGTTCGAAAGCACCCCCGGGTGCAAGTAGATAAATAGGGACCGCTTACCAGCGGGAAGGTAAACGGCGTTTCCGTGTGCAGCTCTGGCTCACCAGAGCAGCTTCGTCACGCTGGCCACGTGACCCGGAAGTGTCTGCGGACAGCGCTGGCCTATAGAGTGAGATGAGCGCACAACCCTAGAGTCTGTCAAGACTGGCCCATACGGGCAGGGGTACCTTTCCCTTCACCTATGCCGCTTTTGAGAATATGTGTCCTCACAAGGCAGTGTACAGAAATGGTAATATAAATTATAGAAAATCAATCACTTTACAAAAAAGAAAACCAATAAAAACCCCACACCATACAGCACCTTGGACAGGTCCATGACACCCGGTTTAAGAAGCTCCTAGAGACTTTGCCTCTGCAGAGTTGAAGCATTGTGTAAGTTGACCAGATCTGATGTCAGGGGCTGGACTGAGGAGGAATGGTGGGGACCACCTCCCTTCTCCTGAACCTTACTGAGAACAGGAGGGCAACATAGATTTAGAACAGTGGTTTGTGGAAGGGCATACAGTGGTGCCCCGCAAGACGAATGCCTCGCAAGACGGAAAACCCGCTAGACGAAAAGGTTTTCCATTTTGGAGGTACTTCGCAAAACGAATTTCCTATGGGCTTGCTTCGTAAGACGAAAATGTCTTGCGAGTTCCTGCAGGGTTTTTTCCCTCCCCCCCCCCTTTTCCCAAGCCGCTAAGCCGCTTATCAGCTGATCCGCTAAGCCGCTTATCAGCTGATCCGCTAAGCCGCTTCGCAAGATGAAAAAACCGCAAGACGAAGAGACTCGCGGAACGGATTCTTTTCATCTTGCGAGGCACCACTGTAGTTCAGAGGCTGCAGAGGGGAGAAGCTGGGAAACATTGGGAGAGGAACAGCAGGAAGAAGCAGCACCAGGGAAGAGACAGCTGACAGACTCAGTGTCTTTGGAAAGCATTCCTGAGCCACCTGCTCCCAGGACCAGGCGCACATTGAGAGTAGTGGAACAGAAAGCTCAGAGGCAGAAAGCTCAGATTAGCTGACACAGGGGTGACATAGAATAGGAGAGACGGAGGGGATGGGACATTACTTGGAGAACACCATTATCTAGGGGAGACTGCATTCCTGCGTCTCTCTCTGTGAATTATTGAATAAATTACTTGGTAAGAATTCTTCTTGTTTATCTGCTTCTTGGCCGTGGGAGGGAGCAGATAACCTGAAGCCTGACAAATGGTAGGCGCTGCCTCCCTGGAGGAGCTGGCTCACTGTATTTTATCATATTTGGCTTCTGTGAGGCTTGGTGGGGACAGAGATACTGCAGGAGACTGACCTGAGTGGGAGGATGGTGGCAGGGCTGTGATCTCGAGCCAGGAAGGCCCTGAATGAGGCGCTGGCTCTTCTCCTCCCAGGGAAGTGCCATGGACCTCATCTTCATCAGAGTTCTCTACCTGTGACTGCAAGATCTCCAGGTTTTTGGCTGTGCATAATATTGCTTTACTGTGGCCCTACAATAGTTCTAATCTATGGCACTGACTCTGTAGGGTCAGCCATGTCATTGTTAGAATTCCTGCTCCATGATTGCAGTCATGGGATTTTTGTCTATCACATGACGGTGTATGTTTTGACTCCACAGAGTGGGAAGTGACGGAGACAGGATGTTTGTGTTACTGTGGTCCGTGAAGCGGGACTATTGTCCTTTGTTCTTTCTCTTTGCTGTCTGATGCTAGAGAGAGAGGGAGCCATGTTTCAGTGCTCCGTGTGTGTTTATATGTAAATAAAGTAAGTTAGCCAAAATGCTGAGTTGCTGAGGTCTGTTACACAAGCTGCGGATCCCTAAGTGTGCTGATGTCTGTGGCATCAATTGCTGTGATGTTTGGGCTGAAGAAAGCTATTGAAGCTCCCGAACGAATGACCAGGAGGGAGAGAACATGCCAGTCGGGCATGTGTCTTTGCCAGGGTTCTACTTGAGTGTAGGACTCCTGACAGTCATTAAGCTGGGTAGGACAGACCGTCCTGTTTGGCAGATTAGGATATGTCTCAATAGTGGCAATTCATCAGATACTTGCAGCACGCTCATGGGTTGACTGTGAGTCCCATCACCCCTGACCATTGGCTATGCTGACTGGAACTGATGGGTGTTGGAGCTCAACAACATCTGGAGATTCCCCATCTCCATCTGATTTAGCACCACTTGGACCCTGAGGTACCAACATGGATTTGATATTAAGCTACTGTCGCTTTATTTCTAATTTTCTGGAGATCTTATTCCTCTTGGAAACATTTCCAGAGATGTTTTGCAATTTGATATAATTGTTGGTCAAGCCATTAGTTCTTTTCTTTTGTTTGTTTAAATTGTTACTATGAAATTGTTTGGTCTGCTTTGTTATATTCACTGAGGCTGGGATGCAACAGTAAATTTTATTTCTGATCAATTCTATTTGATCTGAAGTCCTTGACATGCTTTCCTGTTAACATTCCCATTACCTCATGTCTCCTGTGAACTCTGGTGGGATTACAGTGATATTTCTAACACAAAGCATGAGCAGTATAAAAGCAGTGAAAGGGAGAAAGAGGATTGAACTGCCAAAGCAGAGTATATTTTTTTCCTAAGGAGAAAAAGGGGGGGAGTCTAAAAACACATTACCTCACAAATCTTGTCCTTGAAATCTTAATGGTTGAAAGGATAAGATAAATGTAAGCTTAAGGAAAAAAAGATATTATGACCTGGAATGTGAAAACCAATGTCTATTTGTTCTCCAAATCTGGTTTTAATATATGAGAGAAAAAGCCAAGATCAGTATAATCTCCTTGTTTTTGCTGATTTTGCTTCTACATTTTAAGTTGGAAGGGGGGCATTTGGATGGCACAACATGTGCTTATTGTTAAATTTGCTAATTATATACACACCCAGCTCTTTCCTTTCCCTGCTTTTATATGTTAGTTTCTTTGGTATTGTATGCTGGTTGAAGCCATTTTGACGGATGCTGGTACAGTATGGTTCAAAAAAAGGGTTTTTTTTGGCTCAGTTCAAAGTGTTAATCCACAAACAAGCTTCATAGGAAGCTAACTAATATTATGTCATTTATGTGTTGCTGCTGGGGTTTTTTTAAATGCACTATGAGGAAGATTGCACGCTTTCCTGTATAGTTTGCATGAAATGTGCTTGAGGTTATGCTACATTATTTCCTGCTTCCCCCCTTCACTGAGAGCTTTTCCAGTAAGAATGTCTTGCTGGATCAGAGTTAATCTAGCCCAGCCCTGTTTCAAACACCGACCAACCAGATGCCTCTGTTTGCACACAAGTGAGACGTAAAAGTTATGCCTCCTTCTGGTGCTTGTTCCGTTGTTTATTCTGTATGTATAGGGAGATGTTTGGTTCTAATTTTAATGTGATTCTAACAAATTCATATTTCCTGAACAAATACATGTACTGAACCCCTTCAAAATGGGCACTTTTTAGAATTTTCCAATGTAGTTATCCAACCAAATAATTCATTAAAAATTCATGTTTCAGTAAAAATTGCTTGCAAAAATGCATATACTAGGCGAAACTGGGTACCAGAAAATGTATGTATGTGCACCAATATATGTGTATGTGTTTGTACCAAAATATATAGCTATTTTCACATGGACTTCTTTTTTTCTTTAAATTGCAAATGTATGTGGAAATGGGGTGATTGGGAAAATGAGAAACTGAGAGTAACTTAAATTAAGAGATTAGTTCTAAGGCACCTGGTATTCAGAGTTGTTCTGCTTCTTCCATTGGCTGTGTTCACGCCTCAAGGTAGGCCTAGTTCATGGTTTGTCATAAATGCAGAGATCATTCACACTTTACTCCTCTGCTCTAATCAGCAAGAGCAACAGGCCACAATCCCTGGCTTAGTGTTACATCTGAACACAATCTTTGATTTATAAGCCAATAGCAAACTTTGCCTTCACACCATGGCTTCTTTGAGTAAAACAAATTATGACCCCCAGTTCAGGTATAATACTAAGCCAGGTTGCTCCCACTTATGGCAGAGAAGGAGCAAAGTGGGAAACACTAAGTGGTTGCTCCCACTTATGGCAGAGAAGGAGCAAAGTGAGAAACACCTGCAAATTCAAGACTAAACCATTAACTATGGTTTATCATGACATGCAAGTACAGCCATTGATAGACAAATCTTTTTGTCCAAAACATTCTGAAAGATCTAAATTCGTGTTCTTCATTAGCCACTCTGAATTGTTATGGTAAATCCTATAGGTTGATGCATTTTGTGGAATTATTCCTTTTTCATTCTTGAACTACCTCCAATCAGCTGAACAGAAAATGTGGCCAGCACCCAGGACACCTTGTTAATTCACTGTCTAGGTAGGAAAGCAGCAAGAGGCACATAGATTTTGGAAAAGTGCCTGTCCAGCCTGTGGATCTGTTGGAAGCTGTAGAAATGGCTGCCTCTCAAGCTGCTGGCCTTGTTGATATGTTTTTTTGCACACCTCCTTTGAAAAAGGAGCCTTTGTTGTCTTACTGTTCTATGGAACACTGTATGGAGCTTCAGATCCATATGTCTAGATAAGCTGTTTGCATGACATTTGAATGTGCCCTGAAAGTATAAGATAATTTCTCTCTTCCCCTCCCTTTTTTGCAAAGCTTATAACAGCTTCACACGGCTCATAACAAAAACTGTATGTGTGTACTAACTAAGGAAACGTGGTCTCATTTCTCACAAGTAATCTTTCGTTTAACTTTGAATGACATTTATCTGCAGCATGTGCTGACCAAAGTTAATGACAACATCCAACAACACATAAGGCAAAAGGACAATTGATAAACAGATATATATATATATATATAGAGAGAGAGAGAGAGAGAGATGCATATTCTATTAGGAAGATTCATGGCTGGATGGCTCTTTGGCATCTCTCTCATCATTCATACAATGTCACCTGCGTAAGGCGTTTTTTCCTTTTCCTTTTTTTACAGCCAATATTTACAGGAAGAACTCCATGATTTCACCAAGCGTGAATCCATATGCAAGCCAGGCAATGTAGGCCGTGACTAATTTGTGTGATTATATGTTTTTGTGTTCAGAAAGGGCCAATCTTAAAGCCCTTCGATAAATCTAGAAAAACTTAAAATGGCACCTTACTTCCTCATGCATTAGGAAAGCTAGTTCCTTCAAGCCCTGGGCTGACTCGGCACACCCAGGCAGGCTAATGGATCCTCATGGACAGAGGAGGAGTATAAGTGCATTTCCTGTTCCAGATTGTTTCCTGTTCTTGATTGAGCCATGGGGTCCTCCTGAGGGTTGTTGTGTTGCTGTACCTTTTGACTTTTCTTCAGTTCCGGCTTGCTCTGTGGTCCTGCCTTCAGGTTTGTCCTTTGCTCCTGACTTGCTCCCTGATGCCTTGCTTTGCCCCTTGACTCTCACTTCCTGCTTTGGCTCTGGGCTCCCAGTTCATCTCACTTCTGCCCACAACCCATCCCTGACATCCAGGAAGTAAGGTTCTTCCTTGCTGACACTCTCTATTATCCTCATTTGCCTCCAGTAACTTAAATACATAGCCAGATTTTATTAGCCACAATGGTAATCCATTCATTATGACCCGTATGACTAATACAGGAAAAAGAAAGAAGCATTGACTAGTGGGGAATTACATTACAATACAGTATTTCAATGCACTGCCCTATACTGGGTTTTTTTTTATTTATTTATGGTAGATGTGTTCTTTCCCTGGAAGAGCAGGAGTGGAATCCAGCACAGGCAGGGCGGGCGTGGTGGCCTTCTGTGAGAAAGTGCTCTCCCAGCTATTCAAATGTGCTACAGAATATTCCTTCCCATCAATTATAGGTCTTTGGGAACCACAAAAGTATATTCTAGCTCCTGCTTTACACAGTGCCAGCATCTCTCTTGAGTGCTATGTAAAATAGGCTCTAGAATATACTTGGCCAAAATGGCCTAAATAGGCATGTGGACTGAAGGTTCTGCAGCCCTGGGTGGGGAACATGTAGTCCTCCATATGTCCAACTTCTGTCAGCCCCAGTCAGTATGGCCAAAGGTCAGGGACAGTGGAAACTGGCAGCCCTCTAAATGAATCTTTAGTCTGGGACAACATACAGCAGGCTGAGAGGTCATCATAACAGTACTACAGTGAAGAGCCTGGAATGCACCAGTGTTTTGTTTAGTTTGGATCACCATATTCTTGGGCAGTCAGTGATGGTGTCCAAGTCCCCTGAACTGAAGCCACCTGGCTTCTACAATTGCCAGTTTTAGAGACGAATCTTGGCACCAGATTCTTCCTGGAAAGTGGAGTATGAGACTGAATAAATCTCAGATAGATGGTGGAGGATACAATTTAACATATAGCAATATAACATACATAACAATATAACATCTACAATATAACATATAACTTTATGGAAATGATGCCTGTGTGATACACCAGTATATTTGCCTAAAGCCCAGCACAGATATTATCAGGATAAGTTTCAAAAAAGCAGGAAAGTGCATGGAATCCAAAACAGACCAGATGACCTAACAGGCCTTTAATGTATGAATTTTGTGTGATGGCTTAAGACCTGCCTGTGATGACACATTTCACAATTGCCCTTGATTCCTTGAAGTTCAGCTAAAAGCAAATGTAATCCAGCAATAATCTTGGGGAGATTTCTTCCAAATGTCTGTTTATAGCCACAGTTAGGTTAACTAGCTCAGTTGCAAGGTATTTTATAATAGCATCTGAATGTCATAAATATTATGCCAGCAACTTTTGTAAATTCAGCCAGTATGGATGTATGAATAATGAAAATTCCTAAAGTGGCTATATGCTGGAGTTCCTCACATGAAATCCCAAAATATATGTGGGTTCAAAATAAGTTCAGTCTATTAAACTCTCTGAATTCTTTTTCTAGGCAGCTATCCCTCCCCACAGACTTGTAGTCTTTGCACACCAATCTTCATCTATATAAAAGTACATGCATGAGATGTGTGTGTTCACAAATATGCCTGGGGGGGGGATATTGGATTTTAATAGCAGCCACAAAAGAGTCATAGTTTAGAATGTGGAATAACCAAAATGTGAGCATTAACGTGGTCTGTGTCATCATGACACTCTTCATAAGTGTTAATAAATACTGTCAGTTTTAGATATGCAATAAGATACTGTATGACTCTGATATTGGCTCATGTACTATGTTTTAAGTTTCTTGGGAAGTATCTAATGTTCTGTTTATGTTAATATATATCTTTGGTGCTCTCGATCTGGATTTCCCCCAAAAGCCATGCCAAAGTTATGGAAGAGAATTGACTATGTTAATTTTGGGGTGGAGGCATTAACTATGTATCAATATACAATTGTGGCTGGTGACATAAAACCTGTGGCTTGTGACACAAAACATCATGTTGGCATATATATTTTTGTGGGAGGGCGGGTTGGAACCAGATTTGGGAAGTTCATAGTTAACAGAACTACATGCACCAACCAGCCTGTTCTTAGACAATAGCAGTATGGGAAACAGGTAGTGTCTGTTATAATTAATTATTAGTATAATTAATGTACTATTCCAGGCTCTGGAATCACACTTAGAAATCTTAGTTTTAACTACTTTATAAGGGATAGGAGCAAAGAGAGATGTTATGAGTTAGCCACATTGAGGTGTCCCGAACATGACTGTGTTTTTCCTGATTGTCCACTGTTTCTCTCTGTGTCAGATCTAGGATACCCAACCTTTCCCAAGCTGCCATTTCTTTCTATTGTTGTTCGGGTTCAGAACATGGGCAAATTATTTCCTGAACTGCTGGGACATATAAGCAGGCCAGTTTTGCTTGTTCCTTTATTTCTAAAACCTTTGTGATAGAAAAGTTCAGCATGCAGCTGTTCCTTTCACTGTGGTTACAGAGGAGAAACTGCCTCTGCTCAGCTATTCTCTCTGCAATGCCCCAGAAGACTGAGAAGGTCTTTTGGCTGGGCTTTGGCAGATCAGCTTTTGCTTCTTGGCTTTATTGGCTGAATAGAAGTAATTTCATACAACGGTAGTTCCCTCTGCTGGATTCATCTAATGCAGTGTTTCCCAACCTTGTGCCTCCAGATGTTTTTGGCCTACAACTCCCATCATCCCTGACTAGCAAGACCAGTGGCAAGGGATGATGGGAATTGTAGGCCAAAAACAGCTGGAGGCACAAGGTTGGGAAACACTGAAATGGAGTCACCTAAACTAGGAATAGCCAACATGGTGCTCCTCCAGATATTGTGGACTATAGCTCTCATCAGCCTCAGACAGTGTGGCCAGGGATGATGGGGGTTGTAGTGTAAAACATCCGGCTGAACTAGGAAGCAAACTGCATTGGACACAATTGGTTTCCTTCTGAAGAAACACTGACTGGTTTGTGCAGTAAAGCTGTTCAACTTATGGAAGATGACAAAAGTGTGAGTCAGCAGTCTACACAGAGCACGTAAGAGCTTGTCCAGACTGTAGCTTCCAGGTGGGGAAAGGTGGAGGCCTTCTCCTCAAGGATAGCCTCTCTCCAAGCAGGAGACCAGCTGAGTTAACTCTACAGTCGCTCTCATTCCTGATCAGTTCTTCTTGTCAGTCATCTGGAGGCCCCATGGGAATTGAAAGACCAACCTTATCTTTATGGACTGGGAGTGTGGCAACAACATTCCCAACCTCCATAACTGGAGCCCTCTGATTATGGCTTACTTATGCCAGATTGAAGAACTACTGATGCCAGCTAGATTTTTCCATTCATCAGGGCTATTTCCATTTTGCATTGGGAGGAACAATACATGCTTCTGTGAATTCTGTGGATACAGATAGTCATTGTGGGAAGTTAGAACCATAGAGTTGGAAGGGATCAAAACACTTTCTAGCCTACCCTCTGCCCAGTAGGCACAACCATGCCTCACTGGCCCCCGCGGAGCCAGCTACTGAATCCAAACCACAGTGTGCCTGCAGCCCTGGAATGACAGTTGCAGGAAACCCATTTAAGCACCATCAACATCAGTACTCTGTGAAGCAGTGCCAGAGGGGGGCTTCCAGAGAACAGTTTGTTTTTCAGCTGATAGACAATGAAGCACTGAAGAAAGTGCCTACCAAATAATTTGAGTTCAAGGTCCTGTTTGAAGTAAAGTAGTGCTTCAACAGAATGGAGTATAAAGCATCCTAGCATCATCTAGAGGCCAGTTATAAACTACAGTGCATTGCTTTTCAATAAAGTAAAACACACATCATCCAGATAAAATGTTAAGAGCAGTGGCACAAACAAGGTTTAGAGGAGGTCATAAATATCAGAAAATTGATGCTCTTTCCTGAACCTATTAGGAGCAGAAGAAGAGGGTAATGTAGCTCTTTCTTTGGATGTGCTGTATTTTTCTTACCCGCTTCTGTGCTCAACAAATATGTTCTCAACTGCTGTGTTTCCTAGATCTAGTAATATCCAGTGCCATAAAACAGCCCCCCTTCTCTCAGTTTAAGTTCAAATAGAATACAACGAGCGCCTGCCCCCTAGGTTTGGCAGAGAGGATGGATCAAGTAATAGATTCTAAAATGCCATGTGCATTAAAATGCTCAGTAAATTATGGACACTTCACAACTTGAAGCTAGGTCATGACCACTTTTGAGCACTCAGTGGCTGTCACTGCTAAGCTTTAACACGTGTTCCTGTGTAATAATTTTTGTTGTTCTGTTTAAAAGATGCAGCTTATTTGTTTTCAGTATATCAAGTATATATTTGTTTTCAGTATATCAAGCAGCAGGAGCTGAGATATTCTTATTCTTATTCTTATTATTCTTATTATTATTATTATTAGAGGCAAGCAGCAGGCAATTAATCATTTTTGTATACACATTGAACAACAGAACCAGTTGCTTAGAGCTGGTGAGCAAGGAGTCAAACTGGTTTGAGTTCTGTTGAGGTTTTCAGGTTCCATTTGATTTCTTTTCTAATTCAAATAAATCCATTTGATTTCTTTTCTAATTCAAAAGTCCAGTTTTGACAATTATTTATTACATTTATACCCAACTTTTCTTCCACAAAGAGCTCAGGCTGGCACACATGACTCTCCCACTCCCCATTTTATCTTAAAAACAACCCTGTGATGTAGGTTGGGCTGAGACAGGGGACTCGCTCAGAGTTAACAGTGAGCTTCATGGCTAAGTAAGGGTTTGAACTCTCGGCCTCCTAATTCTTACTCAAAACTATAAAAATTACACTACCCTGGATTGGCTAGTCTCAGATACACTGTTTGAACTTGGCAGCTGCAATTTTAAGTGCTTCATATCCCTATACTAATGTGAGTTTCACATATGATGATGTGGTGATAAACACTCCCGTAGCTTTGTACAGGTAGCCATTAAAGGTTTCTAGTGTGATCTAACTGCATTTAGAGTGCAGGTGGTAACAGTGATGACATTTTGCAACTCCACAATTGTGCACAAATCCAGGGTCCTGAATGGTTAATTTCTTGTTGTGACCTGGCTCCTATTCCCCTCAGTTAATTGGCTCAGATTCTGATGCTAAACTAGGACTGTCTGCTGTGGTGATTTCATAGTCACCAAAAATTAGATGGACCAGGAGCCTGGCACTTATAGCTATGGTCTGAGCCCAGGAGAGGTAGCTCACATTATGTAGTCTGAACAGGGCCATCTCCACTCAAAGTTTGTAGAAACCACCCAGGGCTCTACATTCATCATAGAATCATAGAACTGTAGAGTTGGAATGGACCATGAGGACCACCTAGTCCAAACCCCTGCAGGAATATGCAGCTGTTGCATAGGGGAATTGAACCTGCAAACTTGGCATTATCAGACCACACTCTAACCAACTGAACTATCCACACAGTTGATGGGCATCTGAGGCCCTTCCTTGTGTGTCTCCTCCATGTGAGGTCTGGAGGGTGGCAACACGAGAATGGGCCTTCTCTGTAGTGGCTCCCTCTTTGTGGAATGTGATTTCTCCAAGGAGGTTTGCCTGCCACCATTATATATTTTTAGGCACCAGGCAAAAAATGTTTCTCTTCAACCAGGCATTTGTCTGATTAATATTCTACAGCTTTTTAAATTTGTCTGTTGGGGTGGGGTATTGTTTTGTTGTTTTTAATTCTTTCCTGTGTTTCTTAAAAAGGTAAAGGTACCCCTGCCCATACGGGCCAGTCTTGACAGACTCTAGGGTTGTGCGCCCATCTCACTTAAGAGGCCGGGGGCCAGCGCTGTCCGAAGACACTTCCGGGTCACGTGGCCAGCGTGACAAGCTGCATCTGGCGAGCCAGCGCAGCACACGGAACGCCGTTTACCTTCCCGCTGGTAAGCGGTCCCTATTTATCTACTTGCACCCGGAGGTGCTTTCGAACTGCTAGGTTGGCAGGCGCTGGGACTGAGCGACGGGAGCGCACCCCGCCGCGGGGATTCGAACCGCCGACCTTTCGATCGGCAAGCCCTAGGCGCTGAGGCTTTAACCCACAGCGCCACCCGCGTCCCCTTCCTGTGTTTCTTAGCTTGTATTTTATTTTATTTTATGGCCCATCCTAAGATCTTTAGATGAAGGGTGATATATTAGCTTAATAAAATAAATAAATACATAATTTTGGGCCACTGAATAGCATTATTGACCCACCCAGGTATCGTTTGACTCCAACTCCCATCAGCCCCAGTTAGCATAGCCAGTGGTCAGGGATAATGAGGGTTGTAGTCCAATAGGTTCCTCATCCCTGAAAGACTCATTCCAGCTGACTGTCAGGAGTTGCCTGGTCTGGTCTTAGTACCCTGTGTGCTCACTGCTTGGCTGCAACAGGAAACAGATGGAAATGAACACATACAGTTGTAGTATGGGATTGCGCTTGCTGGTCCTGCCACTGACCCCCATGTGAATATCAGAACTTGTGCACAGAGGCCTGTATGCCTGGAGCCCAATGTACATCAACACATGGTATGTGTCCTCATTTGTTTCAGGATACAGACTGTGCACTTAGAGCCTCTGTGCAACACATTCTTATGAACAATTGGAGGTTGGGGTGTGGCCCCTCTCCGTATCTTTCTGAGCCCTTTGTTTTTTTTTTTTTTTATAATAATATTTATTAAAATTTTCAAAGTACAGAAAGTAAAGATAGAAGTACATTCAAGACCTTATTTTCATACATCCACTTTCTGGGACTCCCCCCTCCCCCACCCCTACCATATTCCCCTTTCATATTGTTGGCTCCACAAGCTCTCACATCTAATTTAAAACTTAAATTGTTTACCGCATTATTCAAATTTAAATTTATACAATCCTCATCAATATCCTTAATAAAAATCAAAAGTTCTCTCCCCAAGGCCCACCCCCTTTTCCTTCCACAATTTCCCTTTTTTTTAATAATAAAAACACCCCACAAAATAGACATATAAGAAATAGAAAATATAGTAGAAAAAAGAAAGCCAATTCAAATAATAGTTGACAAGCCTTTGGATTCTAATTCTCCCCCCCCCTTCCCCGGTTTAATTTCCCCCTGTCCACCAATCTATGTTGTCTGCCTGGAATTCTTAAATCCATAAATCACATTTTTGCCCCAGCTCCTTGCAGGTTTTTTCTTTTTTAGAATTATTTTTAAAATTATTTTTATGTCATTTAACTTCGAATCTCCAATCTAGAAATCTAGAAATGGCCCCATAGGACCTTTAATTCCTTAGTCTTTAATCTTTAAAACTGTAAAGTTGCCCCCATTGCTCTTTCTAAGTTGTAGTCCAGTTCCCTCTTGTTCCGCTGCTAAACCGTTCTAATTCAAAAGTTTAGTAGCTCTGCAGGGGTCATTTGTTATTCAGGAACAAAAACTTGCGTTCAGTCCCTCTTCAATAGAAAATTCTATTGTCTTCTTTAATATGGACACCCTGTAGACAAAATACTGTTTCAGTTTTGCAGCTTTCCCAGAAGATAAGGAGTCCTGTAAAATTCCGAAGGTATTTTTCCACTTACGACCATCTTTGTAATGTCCCGAAACTCCTCTAGGGGGATTGTTGTAACTTTGTTTTCTCTAGTCCAAAAGTCCGATTGTTATCCATGTTTTCGCCATTTTGTATCCAAATCTTAGCAAGTTGTAACAAATTTGTAACCAATTTAACCAGCAAAGTCCTCGCAATAAAATCCTCTTTGAATTTCCGACTTTGACAGCTACTTTGACAGCTGTCAAAATCTCCGTCTCTTTTCACCAGGCTCTCTCCTCAATCCTCCCGGTTCCCAGGGGGGGGGGTTACGTTCTCCTTCTCCCTCAATTCTTCCTCCAGCACAGTTCTTGTAATTTCCCATCGTGGAATTCTTGGTTTTAGTCAGAAATACAGTTCTTTTTGGATCTTGGTTTCCCAATCCTTGTTTTAGAATGTTTACAGTAGGGAGGGGGACTGACTTCCTTTTTGGATCCCCCCCCCCCGCTTGTATCAAATCCGAAATTTTTTTTCTTTTTTTCTCCTTTTGAACCCGGTTTCCAAATTACTCACGGGTTGTTGTTAAAAGTCCGAATTCTCAATGGAAGAAGTCAGCGCTCTCCGCCGGATGGCATGCGGCTTCGCTCGGCAGGGATAGCAGAGGACTCAAAGCACCACGCTTCTCCCCGGCACCCGATCCGTAGCCTTTAAAAAGGCTCCTTCACGAGTCGGGAGGGCGCTAACGGTGCCAGCCGAGTCTCCATGTCCACGGCCTCCGTGGCCGTGGTTTTTAAGGGTCCCCGCGTCGCCGGCGCGGTAGAACCCGAGCCCTGCCGAGCAGGCTCCCTCCGGAGCTCGGAGGGAGTCCGCCATTCGGCGATGGCGCCAACCCGGAAGTCCTTTCTGAGCCCTTTGTTTGAAGATCCACATAGGGTTATAAGGTTGCTCAGAGCAAATACAATAAAGATTACGCCACACTTTGTGAGTTAAATAAATCCTAAACAGCAACAGTAACTGGATGTGTGTTTGCTTGGCCGAAAACAGAGTTACATTAATCAGAAACCTCCCAAACAAGTCAGATGTAATGAAATAAATGTGATCCTGTTTAAATAAGCTGCCACAGTAAAATTAAAGTGTGGAGAGCTTGCAGAAGTGGTGGCTTGGGGGCGGGAGAGGAAGTGATGCACCCTAGTCTCATTTTATGTGATTACATCTGTACATAATTTAAATAGGGGTTGTTCAGATATCTGATTAAATAGTAATGACTCCTCTATTTATATTAATTAAATGCTTACTTAGGGACCTGGTTTTGAACATGTACTGCCTTGCTTATCTAGTGTGTGTGTTTTAATTCCAGAATATAGACTAGGCCTTGAAGCCACATGTGCCTTGGAGGTTTTTCTGAAGCTGAACAGATTATCAGCGCTGTCTTCATCTTGGGGAAAGGGAAATTCAGCCTAAATTGAACCTCTCCCCAAGCAGGTGATCAGGGTTGTCAAAATTTAAAGCAGTGCAAATCTGGCAGTGTTTGCACACTGCACAGACCCTTGGATACTGGATATTAGTGCTTAAAATAAACATGGTAGGGGCAATACCCAAAGCAGAAGTGGGGAGAGAAGAGCCCCCCCATGTCTGCATCCTGTAGGAGTCTTAAGATGAAGTTATAGATGAGGCAGAAAACATTCAAATGAGGCCATATTAGTAGATAACATCATAAACAAGCCTGCTTGTAATTGTGGACCCTCATAGTAGTATTATCTTGGAATCAAGTAACTTATTTGGAGATATACCCAGGGCTTTTTTTCTAGTAAAGGAGGTGCCAGAACCAAAGTTGTTAAGCTTTCTTGGGAGGGAAGACCTCTTCTTTGCCCGCTTGCCCCACCACCATGGCTAAATAACATAAACTGCCACCTTGCACCACCGACCTCTGCCACACAGCTCCGATCGCTTCTGTAGGACAGCCCCGGGCGCCATGATGGAGCAATGCTACAGAGATGCTGGAATGCACTAAAGAGTTGCTGGAACTCAGTTCTGGTGAGTTCCGGCTGAAAAGAAGCCCAGGATATACCCATTCCTGAAATCCTCCCAGTTCTGAAAGTTGCAGTTAAAGCCTCAAAACACTTTTCGAGGAAGATATTTGAAACAGGGCCATATCCAGAAGTCATCCGCTGCTCAGAGCATTCTTCAGTACAATAATCATTGTTTTTGTGCTATATTGTTATTTGTAAGCTTTGTGAAAATGTACACTTTTGCAACTTTAACGCTACTTTGTCTACTCAATTAGGAATCTATTCTCACCATCGACATATTGTTGTCACAATTGTGTGTCTTTCAGCACTTTTTGTGCTTGTATTAGGAGATAGTCAAGTATTGAGTTGCGCCGAGGCAGAAATATACAACAGCTTTCTCATATCTCATATGCAGATACATACCCAGATCTATATTTCACCCTTAGGTGATATACACAGATTATTTTCCAAGCTGACCAGGAAAACAGAGAAACTAGATAGACCTCGTATGAACAGAGGTGGAGATTAATTTTAGCTGGAGCACTAGGTAAAAAGCAGAAGCCAGATTGCCTTACCTAGCAGTTGGAGGGGATGTTTCCTCAGGGAATCAAGTTCCAAGACCAGGTGGTCTAAGATCCTCTTCCTCCACTTCCGGAACCAACTACTGAATGGATAGTATTTCCAAGTATTTCAGTATTTTCCAAGTCACACAAAGAACAAGGGCAGCTGTGTTGGGTCCACAAGAAAAATAAAGGGGGGTGAGAATCCACATAAGAGCAATTCCTTCCTACCAATAAATGCAGTACACGAACTGCTTCATCCCTTGAAACACAGACAATATTCGCACCCATTACAAATACTGTTGTGTGTCAGCTATCTCTATCTTTAGTGTCCCTCCCTAGCATAGAAAGACGAGGTTTGGGAAGAATGTTCCACTGAACAAGAATCTTGTTTTTGTAATTAGGAAAGTCCACCTGTTCCATTCACTAGAAAATGGAAAGAGCAATAAGAATTGGAAATTGGTAGCAGTTGTAAGTTACCACCTTTATTTTTATTTTCCAAAACACTGCCATTTGTGAATAAGATATAGACAAGACATTTCAAATAATGACTCTAGAATTTTAAAACCTTCCTGCCTTTTTAATATTAACAGCACTCTTGTACAGTCATACCTTGGCAACCTGAACGCCTTGGGAGTTGAAAGTTCTGGCTCCCGAATGATCGAAAACCAGAAGTGAGTCTTCTGGTTTTCAAACATTCTTTGGGAAGCCAAATGTCTGTCAGGGCTTCCGCTGCTTCCGATTGGCTGTAGGAGCTTCCTGCAGCCACACTTGGGAAGTCAAACGTTTCGGAAGTCGAACGGACTTCCGGAACAGATTCTGTTCAACTTCCAAGGTACGACTGTATTTTAATTTTGGACCAATTAATCCATTTGAGTCTGCACAATTTTACATTACATGGTTAATCTTTATACACATATAGTTTGCTGGATTTACAAATACTATATTTTTCATAGGCTGTGCCTCCATGAGGCCATAATGTTCCATGCTTTTGACCACTTCAAATCCAACATTCAGGGAGTTAGATCCAGGCTCCCTGTAGCCTTTAATAATTCTGGGAGGTCCATCACTAGGTATATACTTGTGGTGGCCTTTCTTTTTAAAAAATATTAGTGTAATAGGTGGAGCTGTAACATTGATCTTTAAGGCATCATTTCCACATAAGCTAAAATTACAGGGAATATAAATAGATCCAGGAGGAAGAAATGAACTTTCCAGTGTTTTTTTTTAAATATAGAACAACTATAATTGTGATATGCTGAATGGCATTGATTCAAACATTCTGTGGCAGACTTTAGAAGCTTGTAAATAATATTAATTCAATACATGCACACATGCAAGTGCACACATATTTGTGTGTGCGCGCATACACACAGGACTGCTAGAAACCATGCCAGCTCTTGGATAAGTTTGGGAAAGCACTACAAGAACATCAATTTAAGGGAGTTTAAATGGTCAAAACTCACACAACATGGAAAGTCTATTCTAAAGCCTGTCTAGGTTGAGAACATCAGGTTTGAATGTTCTTCTTTCATTATTAAGGAATTCATACTTTTATAACCCCCCTGGTCCCTAGTGAATAGAGTGCTTGTGAAAGTTTTGGCATTGCAGCACTGGAAACACAAGAGGTTCGTGGAATTGTTATCGCCTTTTTCGACCACTTGCTAAAAATGTGCTTGAAAAGGATTATCCCGCAGTCCATTAACCAGCCTCTATGCTGGGAGCAGCCATTCGTGTTACATTCAATTTCATAATGGTCTAGTGATTGGTTTTCCCCATGTCCAAAAGATACCTATGGTTAATCCAAGAAAAATAGAAACTCACAGCTTCAAGTATACCTTGCATGACTTCTTCTTCACATTATTTGTGTGTAAGGGAATAGAAGGGATGAGCACTTTATCAGGTAGTGAAAGAATGTGCTGCATACTGCAGTTTAATCTATAAAACTAGTTTGGAAAAATTAAGCATGTTTTCAAACAGGTGGTGAACCTTTAGCCCCTATCCCGGAAATGGTGCTGGACTGCAACTAATGGTCATCGTCCCTGACCATTGGCTATTCTAGCTGTTGGGACATTGTTGGAGCCCAACAAGAAGCCCACAAGTTCCTCACAACTGCATTAAAATGTTTTTTAATGATAGGTAAAGGTAAAGGGACCCCTGACCATTAAGTCCAGTCGTGACCGACTCTGGGGTTGCGGCGCTCATCTCGCTTTATTGGCCGAGGGAGCCAGCGTACGGCTTCACAAAGTGTGCATTTGAGCACCCAGATACAGCAAGAGATGATGTTACCATGGCTGTCCCCTCCTGCTCTGCCCTTTGTAGTATGCATACTCTGCATACTTTGTAGTATGTTCTTCATTCAGATAAAGATTCTAGAAAGCTGTTATTTGCAGTGTTGTATCATTAAAAAAATGGGACGCAGGTGGCGCTGTGGGTTAAACCACAGAGCCTAGGACTTGCCGATCAGAAGGTCAGCGGTTCGAATCCCCGTGGCGGGGTGAGCTCCCGTTGCTCGGTCCCTGCTCCTGCCAAGTTGATGCACATTTTCTGGCCTCCAATCCAACAGCCATCTTTGCAAGATCTTGCATGTCGATTCTCATTCCTGTGTTTTTCATGCCGTGCTTATAGTTCATCTAACCTGCTGAAATTTGCTTGTATGATGGATAGAGCTCTCTGTGATAGCTTTATCAATATGAGGAAGAAAACTTGTGTGCGATCAGTTGGTCATAAGACAAAATAATCATAGGAATGGGTTAGCAGCTTAATTCGCAAGGGCTGAATCCACCCACACTATGGATGGGAAAAGCTGGCCCCATGTTACCACAAAAATATGGAGATGTCTCAAGTACTGAATGAGGGTAACGATCATGCTTATTATGTTGAAAGGGATAATACAAATTAAGGTGTATTCCTAGTCAGAATGTGACACAATTCCTTTTCCTGTGACAGAGAGGCAGTGGGTATGCTTTGACTTGAGAGGAAAATGAAAATATCCAGAGCCTGCCCATTTTGAAGCAAAGCAGAGGAAAGCTAAATGGACTGTGCTTGCATCGTTACATATATGGATAGGAAAAGGGGAATGACATATCTGTCAAATAAATGTAGTCTAGAGTGTTATTCAATGTGAATGAATGCCCTTTAATCCAGCACTGATAAGTGTAATTTAGGAAACCCACACAAGTGAATTTGCCATATCATCTCATTGGGTATAAGAGGGAGGCAGCCTAATTTCCTTGATATTTTGCATTATAGAATTAGGAATATGGATTGCGTTAAACACTGTGATTATTGCTTTTAAAGAGACTTTTGCCGGCAATGGAACCAAAAAAAGTAATTGTCTCAGGCTGGTTTTAATGACAATAGGTATAAATAGTAATCTAATTATACTTGGGAGAGATTTATAGCTCTAATTACTACTAGTTTAAAATTGCAAAGGGATTGACACGAGCAATCAACACATTCCATGCTGTGAATCCATCTTGCTATTGTAAAAGCTACCTGCCAATTGCTTGTCAGTGGAATGATATGCCATGCTGCACATATTATTTCGGGAATTAGCAGTACAACAGCTCCATATGCATAAATGTTATCTGTTCAGTTGAATGGTAAAATGTAGAGCCCAGAGGTTATAACATTCACAATCGGAGTCTTGCAATTATGTGATTTTCCCCCCCCCCTCTCCCTCTTATACTGGCTTTTTATCTGCCTGATGCAATATGAGCTAATTTCAGGGGGCTCAGCTCTCCAGGTGACTGTAACTTGCTGTAAGTGAACTATCTCTGAACGTGTTTTTTCATACCTGGAAGATTCGATACAGGTCCCCAACAACATAAGCTTGCTGATTATTACAGGAGATGGGTGTGATTGATTTAACTTAACCCTTTTCCTCTTTCAGGTGCACACATCATATATATCTTTCCATGCACTTCCTTGAGTATAACATATGGGCCTAATGCGCTCAGGCAGTTGAACACTTACTTTTGATTATCACATAAAAATAGATGCAAAACACCTCTGCTTTTACCTTGCACTGTTCTCTCCTGGCCACTTGGCTGGCAAGGACCGGGGCAGGTCTTTATGCATGATAAATTGTAGACAGGCTGACTTTCTTCAGTGTACATTAGGTAGCCAAGTGAAGCTGAGGACAGGGCTGCTGCACCTTTAATAGAGTGCAGAAGAAGGAATTTCGGCAGATGTTGCTGGTCATGCCAACTCTGCCTGCTGAAATTTCTTCATCTTCATAGCTATTTGTGCTGCAGAACCATGGTTCTCTTTTTCACCAGTCTACTGTAGCGACTATGGGTAGAGTCCAAGAAGAAGAAAAAAGGCTGTAAGCCTGCTTAGATCCAGACAATCCATGCAACAAACCAGACAAGAGGACTCAAAAGTTTCTCCAGCTGCTTCCGCACCCCAGTCTGTGCATTTCCCTTCCATTCTATGACTTCATTTCAATCAATTTCAAGTTTGTTCCAAGTGGGTCTCATTCTTAAGAAGTTACCATTGTGAGAAATTTGTGCTATTATTGGTGTTTCATCATTTTAGTGCTTAATAAGCTTGAGTCTGCTGTTAAACATGTATGTTAAGTTTTGAATGGACTTTCCTTCTCAATATCAGGTGTCTCCAGCAGAAGTCAGTCTCCCTTATTCCAGCTATATAAGCCAGTCAAGAACTTTCATCTACAGTGCTCCTAAATACACCATTATAACACTATTAATATTTCTTATTTTTATAGATCCATCTCTTGTTTTTATCTTGGGGTATCCAAAACAAAAGACACTTAGAGAGCCTGCCCCCCTTCAGAACGTGCCCAAGATAAGCTCATCTAATTGCTTGCATTTTCAGCACAGCTGTGTGCAATTAGGCTCACTTCAAGATCCCTAACCATTTAACGTCTCTCTCCACCCATTTTCACAATGTGGCATAAGCGTCCACAGTGAAAGCTGAAAGCTTTCCATCTTTATTCCATATAATTATTGCTCTTGAATGCTGCTTCTTTCTATGAGAAAATTCTACATTTCTATTGAAGTATTGTAGTTCAGTACCACTGCCAAATACTGTGAGATGCCCATAATGGAATAAGATTCTCCCCATTGCCCCACAAAGCAAAACAAATACCCGCCTTGCTTTAGCCATAGAGTCTGCTAAAACAATGGCATATCATTGGAGTCTTTGAAATTTCAGCAGTTTTATGCATGGAGCATGGAGCCTACATACAACAGCTTGGGAACTGTGGAATCTACAGCAGGCCTCTCTTATAATACACCCACATACATAAACACACATCATTCCGTAAACCTCCCAACCACTATACTCCTCTGGTATTTGGGTTAAATTATGCTTCCACTGGCACACTGGTTTATTTTCAGTTGTTTGAAGCATTTATTCACTTAGCATTATTTGCCATGTCAGTGCTCATTTCCATGTTCCTTAATATGCAGTGTGAAGGCTTTTGACATCTTATAAGGAGGAGATTTGCGAAGGATAATTTTTATGCATTTTCCCCTGGCGAAAAAAGGAGACTACTTCTGATTGTTAAAGCATCATTTTACTCGCCACCATCTACCACACATGTCAAATGACATTATTTCTGAATTACCCACAACTCCTTATTTATCCGTCGGATTCCATTTATGAAATGCTTCCCATAAAATATCAGGAAGCAATTTCACAGTAAATCGCCAACTATATATCTATCTATCCAATTCCATATAGAAAAACAAAAACAATTCCGTATGTAAGAAACATTTCAAATCCAGCACAGATGCAGACACAGTTCTTTAAGTGCAGAAAGATCTCCACTTATAAGACTTGTCGAAAAAGAAAGGACTTCAGTAGGTGCCGAAAAGACAAGAGAGATGGCCTTTGTCTGATATGTTAAGAGAAGGAGTTCAATTCCTGTATGATATGGAACAGGTGAGATGATACTCATAAGAGCCCCTCTTCTGCACAGCACAGTGATTGGGTATATAAGGGATGGAACAATCTTTCAGATATCCTGGGTCCCAAGCTTTATAGGGCTTGGCACTGGCAAACAAAGAGCTTGAACTTGGCTCAGCAGCTAAGTGGCAGCCAGAGGCAACTTCTAACGGCAGCAGATAATCTACAAATACGCTGTGAGTATATATATATTTCCTGATGGCTATTGCTTTGTTTCTCTCATTGCTTTTCAGAGGATGGATGACTGACAGAGAAGTGGGAAGGATGGTCCATGGCCCACCAACTGCCCAGCCATTGCTCACTCTCAAAATCTCTTCCCAGGAGGGGAAGGAAAATGGGCTACCTCTCACCAGCCTATGCAACAACAAGCTCCTTTCTTCTCTTTCTTCTCTCGCCTCACACACCTTCACATCAGAAGTGGCCGTTCCACCCTCAAGTGTGTTGAATGTTCCCATGGTCAACATTTCACCTTTAATGGTTTAGCAGGCCCATCTTGGGTGGAGGTAACAGGATTACTCTGCCATGAACCTCCAGAGAAGCCTCATCGTGAGAATCCCACACCTTTGCAAGGTTGTACTCCCCACCCCCAATGATAACAATACTTAACAAGGCTTAGTATATTTCCATAAAATAAATTGTAAGGTATCATCAACAATAATCCAGAAAAAGAAAACATACCCAAACGGCACATGAAGTTACACCAAAAAACACATAAGGAAGAAAAGAGGCTCATACTTCCATGTTCCAATGTGTTATAACTATACTAAATTTCTCAACAAATCCATTGTCTGCCTGTCTACCTTTTCTGTGTCTGTTATTTTTAACGTACATGTCATATATATGCTAGATCCGCCCAGAGTGGCTGGGGAGGCCCAGCCAGATGGGCGGGGTATAAATAATAAATTATTATTATTATTATTATTATTATTATTATTATTATTATTATTATTATATAGATTCTCAGTAGTAATCCCATTCCTGCACAATTTTACTTGCATCAACTTCCAAGAAATCACTTCCCATAGTATTTTGCTGAGCCTCTGGAAAGCTCTGAACAGCTTTTGATTTGAAAAGTTTTTCCTATTTCTACTGTATATACTGTTTCTATATCTATTCAAATTCCAATCCACCTTACAATGGGCTATGAAGAATGGGGAGCACATTTTTAGTCTCCTTTCTCATTAGACCCTCTAGGTTATTTTATTATTTCCTGCATCATGACCGAATCTTCTATACCAGAGTCATCTGAAGGCATGAACTCTCTTTGTACTGCAGATTAGAAGGAATGCTGTTTGTATCTCAGTGACAGCTGTGAACAGGCAATGTTTCAGTCCTAGTGTAGCCGTGGAAGCCAAAGAACAGCTGAAAGGACTTTCGGGATTTTGGTGCCACAACTTGCCACCTGTCTTTGCTTCAAGACCAGTGTTTGTAATGAATGTGCTCATTTCAACAAAGTTAACTGAACTATTTTTTTACAAAATCTCTGAACTACACCTGAAAGAAGTTTCCATAATAAAGTATTGGTGAGTTAAGTGCATTTACAGGGCATCTGATGGCTCCATCTCCTTGCTTCAACTCCTCATGTTGGCAGAACCCCCAGCCTGACCAGACTCACTAGAAATTCTCCGAAGTGCCTGATCTGATTATTTGAACTTCCTAGGAAACTCTCCAATGTGTGGTGTGAATGTGACCTCAGTCTGATGTGTGTTACTCTACTGTGACTACCCCTGGAATGATGCTAACTGCTGAGCTTTTGCTGAATAAGTCCCTGGCCCTTGGAAAACAATGTAATTTTAATGCAAAATTCAATCCTCTTTTGTTCCCTTGTATTTGTGATGTTTAATTCCCCCACCACATTTTTTGTTTTGCCATCCTAAATGTAAGGTGAACACATTATATTTTCTCTGAATTGAAATTCAGGAACCGATTTTGCCTTTCCTAAAGATGACAGTTTCGAAGGAACAATGCTTAGAATTCTAGAGCGTTTATTAGGTTTCCTGCAACTTTGCCAATGGACTATTTGCTAAGTTTAAAGCATGTTGTTGACTCTCCCATAAGCATGTAGTCTGGTAGTGCTGCTGAAAAGTCAGTGTGGACTGACAATAACTTTAAAAATTCATCTGCTGCAAGCTCAAAGGCTGAGCCCTGTGAATAGGCCCTTATTTTTCTGGCCACCACTGAGTTTATTAAGCAAAGCTATCTGACAGGGTCTCTCTCCCCTCACTAGAGAGCCATTCTAAATGCTGAAACACTTCATCAGGTCTAATATGCTGAGTATTTTCTGCAATTGCAACTCAGCTTCATTTTTGCGTGTGCCCTATTTGTTGGGAAAGATCGCAGTGAGGATATTCAATGAATTAGGATTCTAATGCAGAGGATTTCTTTGTGGGCTTCTGCTGGGAAGCGAGCAAGTAAATTGCACGACAGAATTGAGACTTATAAATTTGTAATAGGTCTCACACTGTGCAGGTGCCTGAGCAAAAGAAAGTATATCTAGAATAGAACAGGCACATTCAATGCACAGGGAACAACTGTCTGCCCTGCTTCTGACCTTTCCTAGCTGTCTGGTTAAGAAGGTGGCTTGGAAACTGGTGAATCTCATCTTCCTAGTTCAAATAATAATGCATGATAATCAGTAGGAAGAACAGGAAAAAGGGAAGAGGAAAAAATAGTCAAGGAAGTTAAAACTTTATCCCTCCTTCCGCTACATTCCATTTAATGCCATGTGCTAACCAAGTCCTCATTTCTGGAACTTCAGTGCTTTATTTCTGAAGCTAATCATGAAGCTACCTTATAACTTTTGGTTTTGCAACCATTTCCCTAAGAACTCTGGTCAGAATTCCAGTTCTTCAGAAATCTCTCCATGGTCTAGGTTTCTCAGGCACAGAATCACTGATTGGACTTGATTCACACTAAAACTTGCCCACATATATATTTTACCAAATTTTCTTAGAAGGACCCTGTGCAGGGTGGATGTTAAATGGCAGCTTCAGAGAAAATTTTACTAGCCTGGCTGTGTGTGCATGTTTGCTTTTAACATATCTCACAAAAACATCCTCAGCTTGCCTTTGCATGCTTCAATCTATCCCCCCTAAAATGTTTAGTTTTCTCGTTTATGGGAGTTCCCAGCACATACATCGCCTGAACAAAAGGGGGAGTTGGAAAATATTCCCTATTTCCAAGTGAATTTTGTGCTAAATGGATTTAACTTATCTCTGTGATGTAAATTGTTTGTTTCTGTTCACTTACTACCCTGAGACTTTCCCCTTCAACTCAGCCTTTGGAAGCCTAGATTGAATTCCAGCATGGGTGGCATAAATTTTCACTGAAACATCCTCCATGGAAAGTTGTCAGTCCCTGTTTCAAATATGGCAGTTCTGGGCTTATCTACCTTGTCAGAGCTCGAAAGGGACCAGTTTGTTCCCTTTTTCTCCCCTACCTTGCTGTTACCTCATTTAGAAACCCATTTTTTGTCACTCCCATCGCATCATTACTTTCCTGTTGGCAAGCAGTCCTTACTGTGGTTGTTATGGGGAATGGGAAAAAGAAACCAAAAGATTTTTTAAAAAAACAACAACAACAACTTTCCTAAAGCAGCTCTCTTACCTGTCACATCTGAATTTCATTAGTGTTGACAGAAAAGCATGATGGTTCTTAATTGAAGATTCACACCTGTGGTATGACAGCAGCTGCTTCTTTTTTTCAGGCTACCTTCAGGCCTCTCCTCAGCTTGCTGCTGTTCTGAAGATTGGTATTTATTGGGAGAGAAGCATTTATTTAATAAAAAGGCTTTTCAAGGCAATGCTCATTTTCAAGGTGCACAAGCTTTCTCTTATTTATTGTGTGAACCTCTTCATATAAACCTTAAACACATTCAACTAAAGCAGAAGAAAGAGCCTCTGGGCCATTTCAAGAGGCCTCAATTTCCCCTCATGACACCCTTCAATGTTGCTTTCACAGCCCAGAGATGACTTAAGCGTTCTTCACCTGTTCCATTACTCACAGTTGGTTCACCAGTGGTTGCAGTAGCGCAGAACTGATATCCTAGACTGATTTTGACGCACCTGCATAATATTTGACAACAATGGGTAGACATCTTTGACATCATCCCTCAAGTACACCCCTACTAGATAAATACCTGTGGCTGTGGGGTATAGCTATGCTTTCCACTATAGCTACGAAGTATAAAATGCCATGTGATATACACACCTAGCGCAAACGCTTCTTGAAAGACACTGCTTCTTTTTTTTACAAGTACTTTAAAAAAAAAACATCCAAGAGCAGGACTATGAAACTCTACAGAAGTTTGCAATTGTACCATTGGTAAGGGGTTGCTATGCAATATGTATATATGTTTGAAATTTGTATACCGTCTTTCATCTGAAGATCACAGGACAGTTCACAATATGATTTCTAATTTACCCTGTTTGTTCAGAAGCAGCTTCTACTGTAATTCCCCCCCCCCAAAAAAATGTACTCTCCTTCCGTCTGTGACTCAGGAAACACCATGACAGGAAATGAGGTCGCCATCGGGGGTAGCAACAGAACTGACGATTCACTGTGCTAGAGAAGAAAGTAAAAATGTTTTAAAAACTAGCTTCTTTTTCCGTTAGATTCACAAAATGTTTGGAGGTATGTGTCCCCCCCAGGAAAAAATCAGTGCTGTAAACTACGGGACGTACCTTCAGACAAATGTTTTTAGGACTGGTGTGAAAAGTAAGAATAATTCCAAGACTGTCGTTTCAACAGCAGTCATATTGATTTTGCTTGGAAATGGACAGAACATGTACGCATGTATCTTTTCATTTATTCACTATGGGTTTTATATTGTGGTGTTTTTCCATGGTTCAGCAGGATATTAGAATGTTTGCTTTCTGTTGGTTTGATTTATAGAAGGACTGCTTAATGCTATTTTGGTAAATAATGCCATGTTTCCTTTAGAGAAGATGAATATAGCCTGTTGCTAAATTAAGGGCTTGCTATTACATGGAGATCTTTTATATGGCCACAGGAAAGCTGCTTAGCAAGCACCTGGATGAGAAATGTAAGGTCAGGAGATGGGCCTCCAGCACTCAATATTAAAAATACAGGGCCGTTCTGACATTTTTTTAATCTACCAAGGAGTATCTGTGCCTCTTACCTGCATTTATACATTCGCTAACATGAATGAATTAAATGGGCTTGTTCCAATGTGAGCTGAATAGTAGTGTGAACTTTCTACAGACTGAATAGTTACCATTAAAAAATGTAGCCAGCGAATCGTTCATATATATTGTATTCAGACTTGATTTCACAGCGTTATCATGTATTATTTAGCAAAAGTAGAAAAGAGAGAGAGTGCACAAGAGAAAGTAAAGGAGAGGGGAACTTTGCACTAGCTGGGAGAGTGTGAAAAAAGGTAAATAAATAGATAAATGATACTGTAATTAACCCAGAAGTAGGAAGGAATAAAAGTCAATTTTAACAAGAGGGAAATGCGAGATTATATGTGCCTGAAATTATCAGAATTTGAAAGCCACTGTGAATGTTGATGCCTGCTAAGCATTTCAACGTGTCTTAACAATTTCTCAGATCCACTGATTACTATGCTTATGAAGACACTCTCCTCTTTAATCCTGGGCATTTTAAGAGCATACATCCATATTCCCAGCTGCGTGCAGTGCAGTCCAGATACTACAGCAGTAATGCTCATTAAATACGCATTAAAGAGAGTCTGATGCACAATAAGGTATCTGTGCAGACAAGCTTAAAGGATATATGCTATTTCTTTCCATTTGGAGCATTTTAGACTTCCTCACAACCTGATCCCGCCCCCCATCTCTATCCCAGGCCAATGCTTTTGGGAGAGTTAAGGTTAAGATTTTAAACCAGAGAAAGAGACTGATCTACACTCTAGGAGTTTTAGCAGTTTCATAAGTCCACATGGTTTGTTCATTAAGCCATAGCTTTGATGTGTGATAACAGTTTTTTTTTTAAAAAAAATGAGCTGGATTGCATGCTCTGAGCACATGTCGGCTTAGCCTCAGGAATTTCAAAGCTCAGAACAATGAGACTAGTGTAAAACCACTGTAGTACATCATTTGCCAGCTAGTACAGCTATAAAATTCTTTTTTGTCATTGTAAAATCTCATTTGATGTTTCATTTCATGAAGAAAAAACGGTGTGTGGCGCAGCGCTAAGGTACTAAAGTAGCATTGACATCTGTGAAATCTCTCTGAAGGTAACAGTGGTATGCATCCTATTTCTTCTCCTTTGGGTGATGCAGCTAAAGAGAATTGATCTCACAAGCTCAAGCTTGCTAAAACAGATGATTTTGCAGTGACCTTCAAATAAAATTCTTTTATTGAAAATGCACTTTTCACAAATATTTCTTCTGGATCTCTGGCTAACAATGGGATAGTCGAGCTTCAGATCTAGGACGGTGTGACATCTTTGCTGCAAACATCAGTAAAAGCCTATTTGCAATACCTAAAAAAGTAACACAACACTGGCATATAAACTAGGGGCAGGTTTTCTCAAAATGAATCAAAATAGAATATTAGCAGCTTCGTACACAGCTTGATTTGGAAATCTGAAGTTTTGAAATTAGTGGCTAAACTCAGTGCAGTTTTGAAAGGTCCAGTCTGCCATCTTGATTCAAAATGGCACCTAATTGCTTCTAAACCTTGATCTCAGGAACCATCATGCAAAATTTGCTTATGAGTTCTTGGCGAGGTGTCTATAGTGAACTAGCATGTCCAAACCTATACTTGGGTTGCAGCTCTCTGCACACAAACCATGACCTGCAAACGTAGCTTGTCTTATGTTGTGCAGGATGTGGTTTGTTGGAGAGAGCTAAAGCATGAGTCCAAATGGGGATGACACACAAAGTTGTACCATGGCTTAATGCAGCAGCAGCTGCAGGACTTCAGAGGGGGCAAAATGGCCCCAGGCGACTTTCCAGGAGCCGGCACTTTTGCTAATTCACACTAAGTCATGATTTGGCTTAGTGTTCTGTGTGAACTGGACCATTGTGAGAGAACCCAGATGTTTAAAAGTCAGAAGTAAAATGTGTTCCTCTTGCACTGATCAGATTGGCAATGGGACTGTTTATATGGCTGAGCCTTAAATCGGCTATTTCTTAAATCCATCTGTTACGTGGATAAACAACTACACTGGCAAGAACTGTTCCTCATTTTCAACCTTCATACTGAGGACAAATAGGATGAGAGAGGTTCAAAAGGTGCTTTTTAGTGTCTGGAGTAATTTTTCTTAGAGGTGGATGGCAGAACACAAAGATCCACAAACAAAGCCGTGATTTTTATCAGCCAATTAAAATAAAAGATGCACTGTCAACCATTTCGGATTTTTCTATAACAAAACATCTGCCATGTAGGGGTTTTTTGCTGTTAAAGAGAACGTGGCATATAATCGTGCAAGCACTATCAGGCATGATTAAAAACAAAAGCTGATTCAAAATACAGAAAAGGACATGTACATATCATGGTACCATTTCAGAGTCCAGGTGAGGAGGCCCCCTGTTTGATAGCTTCTTCAGATCCATATGTCCCTACATATAGGAGGGTTTTAGTCTTAACCTCCTTGCTGATGTACTGGCTAAGCATTAAGAAATTGTTTTTTGTCTGGGAGCATTCAACATGTCACTCTTGCCCAGGAATGGGAGAGGAATGCACAAACCGGATTTTTTATTACAATTATTATTATTATTATTATTATTATTATTATTATTATTATTATTATTATTGCATTTTCTTCTGTGGTGAATTTGTTATCAATATCTAAAGTTTCTGATCATCACAAATAAGGTACATTATCTACACAGGCAACTTAGTCCACAGATCCTTTAAAAATGTTAGGCCACTCATTCTGCAAAGTAGCCTTCGATGCTGCTATCATTAGAGGTTCAGATCTGCTCCTCCACATTAAAATAGGGAGTTGCGGGTCCATACTGAGGGTCATGGGCCCATTGGCTCCATAAGGATTTGGCATGGTTTGGCAGCCCCAGGTAAACCATGCCTGGGGGCTGGAAGGTGGGTGGCCAGGGATGGAGGAAGGAGGTCTCCCCCTTGTGACTCTAGAAGTCATAGAGAAGGAAGCAGATCTGTTGGTTCTCTTCCCCACCCCTTTTGTGGAGTCCAGAGCCTCACTATCGGGGAGGAGGAAGTACCTTGACCCGCCAGAGGGAGGGGCTTCTTTTGATTAGTTTGGCTTTTATTGTATTTTATGTCGAAAACTCTTTATAGAAATTGATATGAAAAAAACCGGAATCTTCACCCAGAAACATAGAATCTTAGAGTTGGAAGGGATCCTGAGGGCCATCCTATCCAACCTCCTGTGTTGCAGGAATCCCAACTAAACCATCCATGACAGATGACCACCCAACGTCTGTTTGGAAACCTCCAAGGAAGGAGAGTCCACCACCTTCCGAGGGAGTCTGTTCCACTGCCAAACAGCTCTTACTGCCAGAAAGTTCTTCCTGATGTTTAGTCGCAATCTCCTTTCCTACACCTTCTGGGCATTGTGCTTGTTGCTGAGCCTGTACTGCTGTTAGCCTGTATAAAGCTCTTATTTACTTTCAAGCAAGAGTTGCTCACATTGCCTTTTGGGATAAGAGCATGGTGCAGGATAGTCCTCTCTCTGGTTATATGCATTTAGAGAAGGTGAGGCACAGCTCCATGAAGATCCAGACGTCCATAAATAGACCTGCTCTGCACAAGGCAGCTTCCTAATTGTTGCAACAACCTCTTCCCCATCTGAGGCTAACCCCTTACTTCTCTTCTACTGTCAAAATTTACATTGAAAGCATCCTTGGACAGAGTGGTTTTATTTTCCATTTACTTAGGTTACACTATAAAACGTCACACACAGAGATGGTGCACAGCAACAGTAGCTGTAATATCTTTTTGGCTTTGGATAATTGTAATGGTTCAGGAGAAGCCTGAGGCATTGTTTGGGGTTTAGTTCTGGGTTTCGAGAGCCACAAATCCTGGAGTGCAGGCGGAGGGGAGACAGGAAGGACTATTCCTGTTTGATGTTTACAGGATGTGAATTGTGAAACATCTCTTGGAAGCACAACTAATGTAGGCAACGTTTCATGTATTGCTCTCATACCTCAAGAGCCACAGAATCTAAAGTGAATGAAAGACAATCGTTTCTAAGCATCTACTCAGACACAAGCCCTGTTGGAAATGTCATGATGCAAATGTCTTCTTCTTTTATATATACTTGCACTAAAAAGTTGGGTTAATCTAAAATGGGCATACCTCTCTTTAAAAATCAACAAAAAGATATTTATTTTGTTGTTAAAACTACCCTATTTTAAAAATCAGGAATGCAGAAATGTTCTGAACATTATTAGTGTTTTTGCAACTAAGTGTTAAATCCAATAGTTATGATTTTTTTTTTATAAAAAAAGAAAGATCCCTAAGCTCTGCTGCTAATTAATGTTATCAAGACATAGCAGGATTATGCTGCCTCCTTTTTATCTCTGCATGATGAGTAGCTTCAAATATCCTCCCTTCTCCCATTAACAGTTGGATGTCATTTGAAAACGAAGCAGCAGCAGTAGCAGCAGCCAGCTCTTCTCGACAGAACTGTTGCAGCCCTCCCTCTGGGGGCTGATGTAAAATGAAATGTGTGCTCTGCGTATTTAAGCATAGATTTTATGTAATCATAAATTTTTCCACATGGATGGAAAGGCTGCAAATTAGCTGGGAGAGCAGATTCCTGGATGTGCAATCAGGAGTTAAGGAGTCAGGAAAACCTTTGAATTTTTATTTTTTAAAAAAACCCTTATTTGTACTGATAGCATTATGACATTACCCCATCCTCCTAAAATTGATGTCATTGGGTATGTTGCTGTACTCCTCGAAAGATTCCATGAACAGTGTCTCCAAAAATTTTTACACATCACTTGGGAAGACAGGCGAACTAATATCAGTGTACTGGAAGAAGCAAAGATCACAAGTGTTGAAGCAATGATTCTTCAACACCAACTTCGTTGGACTGGTCATATTGTGTGGATGCCTGATGATTGTCTTCCAAAGCAACTATACTATTCCAAACTTAAAAATGGAAAGTGTAATGCTGGTGGTTAAAGACTGTCTCAAGGCAAATCTAAAAAAATGTAGTATAAACACTGAAAACTGGGAAACACTGGCCTGCGAGCGCTCCAGTTGGAGAACAGCCTTTACCAAAGGTGTCATGGGCTTTGAAGAGACTCAAACTCAGGATGCAAGGGAGAAACGTGCTAGGAGGAAGGAACGCTTGGCAAATTCACACTGTGATCAACTCCCGCCTGGAAACCTATGTTCCCACTATGGAAGGATGTGTGGGTCCATTATTGGCCTCCACAGTCACTTATGGACTCATTGTTGAAACCATGTTTATGGAAGACAATCTTACTCCGCTACAAGCAATCGAAGAAGAAGAAGAAGAAGAAGAAGAAGAAGAAGAAGAAGAAGAAGAAGAAGAAGAAGAAGAAGAAGATATGGGCATTTGACTTCCTTGCATAGTACATGTTCACTATTATTAAAAAAAAAGGGGGGAAGTCGTCCTCGAAACCAAATGATAATCTTTTTTGGCTCATCTTGAAGATGAGAATGGATTAATAGATGGATTAAGTTTGGGGGTCACTTAGAGAACTTTGAAGGAAGGCTTTAGTATGTTTTCTGAGACCAGGGCTGTGAGGATCTAACATCTCACTTTAGAATGATCCACCTCTTCTCTTGCTAATTCTGTAAGTTTCCTTCCTCATAATCAGTGTCCATTACTTAGATGTCTCACCTAGATATTTCCTTTGTAGAGTGCTCCTATGCTGTCTACAATGAAGCACCGCAAATGATACACACCACGTGAGCAGCTATCGTTCAAGTGTTTTCACACATGCTAAAACATACGCGTCTTGAGTAATGATGAATGAACTCCCCTCGACTCTCTTTGACCACGTCTCTCTTTTTTCTTTTTCTTTTTTTGCAATCTTTCTTGTGATTGCTTAAAACAAACCACAATCTTGCATTCACAAGGAAAGGTCACAATTTACAATTATAGCACTTACATTACAAACTTTTATATCAGGGATGGGTAACCTTTGCCATCACCCCTGAAATTCCATCATCCCTGACCATTGGTCATGCTGTCTGGGGCTGATGGAGACAGTCTCTAGCAATATTGGATTGGCCACAAGTTCCCCATTTCTACTTTGTATAAATGTGTGTTGACAATGTTCCACTTCCCCAGCAATGTTTATTGTAACCCCCTCCAATAATAATAATAATAATAATAATAATAATAATAATAGTGGGCAAGGAATTAATTTTAGCAGAAAGATGCATGGAATGAGCCCATTCCAAACTGTGATTTTAATTTGTACTAAGGTAGGATTTCCTTTAATATCTTTTGTGTGTATCATTTAAAATTATTTTAATATACTGTGACATGTCTGCCTCATCACCACATGAATAGGATTACCGGTCTGGTAACTGCATAATACATGATCGCAGAATCTCTGTACAGAGGCTGGTGTATAAACACAGAAGTGTACCAAAGCTGAATCCATTTATTATGGCCATGATTACTGGGAATGATGGGAGTTGTAGTCAAAACCACCAGGAGGCCAACAGGATGCTGAAGGATAGTCAAGTAAGTCTCTGACCGAATTGAGCCAATGGCTCTATGAAAATATGCACTATTCAAATGTGATTTAACTGCATAACACAGTAATAGAAGTTTTTCAAATAATTTTTATGATTCAACAGGAAGGTCGGTTGGTTGTGGCTGAGAAAAGCATTGCATTGTATTTGTTAAATGATTTGCAGTAAACACACGTCTTAATTACATCAGAGGCTTAAGCAGATTTGTAAAGCCATTTAAAAAATCAATAGTTAGCTTTTAGGTGATGAATTAATTAATGGAGTGTAAATGTTGAAAGTCCACTTTGGCTGGCAGGCGGTCTGACTTTTCATATCATCACTAAGCAGTAAAATTTTAATGTTAATAGCAGTTACAAAAATGGGTCAATTTTTGCCTGGCACAAAGAGACTAAGTGTAGTATACAATGACATTCTGTCGAAAGAGAACATCTTTTTTTGCCATCCTCATCGCAGCAAATCTAATATTGAGGTCACTGGAAGACTTGACTGAACAGGGATTAACCAAAGGTTTTCTGTTTTGTTTTGTTTTTTCATTTTGAAAGATAACATGATTAATTAAATTAGCTGCCAATTAGCTGAAGTGTAAGAAGAGGCACTAAAAACAATGAAATGGTTCACAATAATTATCCATGACAATATTAGTTTCAAATGCTTTCTTCTGTATTATTTACTTATTTTATTTGTGGCTCAGCACATCTCTGTTTCAAGACAGATCTGGAAGCCAGGATGCCAAAAATATCAGAAGAAAGGCTGTTCTTTTGCCATTTCTGGAACATGCAGAAGGTGCACTTGTCCTTATGGGCTTGCATTAGGTTTGTAGTTAATTCTGCATATGGATGCAGTAGGGATTTGTCTGTAAAACCAGCTAAGTATCTGAAGAAGTTTCAACCAAACATAAAGACTACCTGTGTTTAACACAGTTGAATAGAGGTGATTTGACCCCTGTGATTAGTATATACAAAACTATATGGTCATAATTAATTGACAAACTCTCCAGTCTTCTGCGCCTTAATCCTACAACAGTTATTTGTGTGCTTTGGGCAGACAAGAAATTGTGTGATTTAAATGTGCTCTCATGAATGGAGGCAAATAGTTCTTTTCATAAATAGGCACACCACCCAGTGGCCAGCTCCCCTCTGACTTGGGAACGTGTCTATAAGCAAATTGTATAATACATTGGTTGGTTAGGCAGGTGGCTCAAGAACATTTTCTGAAGGTAACAGTAGATGGGATAGTAAACAGCCATATTTTATAAGTGTGTGTGGTATTTCAGAGTGAAAAGGCTCAATGGGGAAACTGAACATTCCTTGCAACCATCACTTCATGGTCCTGTAGCCTGGTCTTCTTGTTTCCCCCTCAAGAGATTTTCTCCAATTGATATTATTTCTGGTAATGGAACAGGGCTGAAGAGAAAAGCACTGATGGGACAGAGGCAGGCTGTAGGGAGCTAAACCATGGGCTGGGGTGGGTGAGTATCACCCTCATCCATGCTCCTTCTGTTGTGGAAAAATCTTACCTCCCCCACTTCAAATGGATCTGCTGCTTTGTCATTCGTGCCTTGGGTTCCAGGATCCTGACTGTCACAAAATTTGCAATATTCAGTTTACAATATTCCTTTACAATATTCAGGTGTTTCAAGGATAGATACTGCATGCAACCATATGAGTTGCATGAAAGAAAGTACTGCAAAGGTAGATCTCTGGTATGTGGTGATAAACAGAGAGGCAGGGAAGGGGTGATTCTTCTTCCTGTTTTCCATAATGGCACACAAAAATAATGCATCTGCTTATGACAAGAATATCTTAGTAAACACAAGCTTCAGAATATTATGAGCAGGACCTTTAACTGCAACAAAGCACTCGTTTGAGTCATGCTCCTAAATAAAAGTAGAGGTAATTAGCCGGATACAAATGAATAAATCTATGGAACCTGTTTCTAGCGGCTGCCCGTTTACACAGCTATCTTTTACTAATCTTTGCACAGGAAGAAGCAAGGCATTGGGAAGGGACAACACAGTGACACCAGCACCTTCCTTTGCCCTTCAGACTGTTCCTCAAAGCTGTAAGCTCAGAGCTTCAGTCCCATCGATCTTGTTCTGCTGTTTCAGCTGCAGAGAATCAGTGGCTTCCTGCTGTGGCCAGTTCATCCTCGAGATGAAGATGTACAGGTCACCCAGGGTAGTAAAACATTAGGGCTAGCTAAATGTTTAGTGACTTTTAGCTGGTGGTGATGCTAGGGGTGAACAGTTTCCAGATGGTCTGCTTCCAACTGTTCTGCCCTTTTTACTCATCGTGCTGGTTCTGGTAGAATTCTAATTGCTCTCAACTGAGTTGTCACAGGGTGAAATCTAAGAGAGGCTTAAAAAAATTTCATTACTAGTTGCCCATGTTGTTGTTGTTTAGTCGTTTAGTCGTGTCCGACTCTTCGTGACCCCATGGACCAGAGCACGCCAGGCACTCCTGTCTTCCTCTGCCCCCCGCAGTTTGGTCAGATTCATGTTTGTAGCTTCGAGAACACTGTCCAACCATCTGGTCCTCTGTCGTCCCCTTCTCCTTGTGCCCTCCATCTTTCCCAGCACCAGGGCCTTTTCCAGGGAGTCTTCTCTTCTCATGAGGTGGCCAAAGTATTGGAGCCTCAGCTTCATGATCTGTCCTTCCAGTGAGCACTGAGGGCTGATTTCCTTAAGAATGGATACTAGTTGCCCATACAAAACAAAAAGTGTGTTTCACCTAAAGAACCCAGTGGCACTTCATACTTCTTCATTCTTTATGGTGTTTAACCTATTCCTCCTCCCCTACTGTTAACCTGCCATTAACTTATATAATGATTGGATGGCGTATTTTAGATTATATCATCCAATCCAGGGTTTGGTTTGAAGTACCAGGCCAAGAAAGCTGGCAAGGATGATGTTGGAGAAGAAACTAATTAAAGAATGCACATTACGATGTCGGACGCTAATGAAGTTGGCTACATGTTACTCTCGTCATATGAGGCTTGTAAACTCATTCACTATGCATTTTCAGTTAATGAGCATTGTGAGGATCAGTGGTCAGCTTTGCCATCTGCCTATGTACATTCATATGAACACTTGAGAAGAGCCCCTGTATGCGCTTTGGGAGAGCTCAGTTGATAGAGCATGAGACTCTTAATCTCAGGGTACTGGGTTTGAGTCCCACCTTGGGCAAAAAAAAAAAAAAATCCTGCATTGCAGGGAGTTGGACTAGATGATCCATGTGACCCCTTCCAATTCTACAATTCTATGATGATTATATGTACAATGCCGATCAGGTGTTGTACACAGAGGGAGGGATGGAGTTCATTCATTGCACACATAAAGCAAGTGAGAGCTTTGCTTGTTGAGAATTCTGAAGGCTCCCCTGACAGAGGAATAGAAAGGTTGAGGGTATAGAAATATGACTGCAAAGTAAATAAGGAGCCATTGGCTACTTCCATGCTGGGCATTTACTGTGGAAAAACCACACTTTGTTCACTTAGACCGCATCTGCATTATACATATAAAGCAGTATCATACCAATCATGGCTCCCCCCTCCCACCAAAAAAAAAAAAATTATTATGGGAACTGTATGGGAAGTGTCATGGCTGCTGAGTGTTGTTATTGAACCCTGTTTGCCTCACAGAGCTACAATTCTCTGGGATGTTTAACAGTCAATCCCTCTTTCCTCTGACAAACATTTAAAATATCTGCTGCAAGGTGTAGTGCTGACCAATCAGTTAGGACACCTGTGAAACAAAGTGGAAAAATAGAATATATATATATACATATATGTGAGTGTGTTTGCACATGCATATAGAGATATTTAAATATTCAGATGGCTGTCATATGGTAATTGCATGTTTTGCATTACAGTTTAGCCAGTCGCTTTTAGAGAAATTTGTGTCCACCATGGAAATGAAGACACAGATGTACTCAAGGGACAGTTGCAAAGCCAAATGTGAGCAGATTGTCATCATTCTCTGTGATACACACAGAATTACAACTGTACGTGCCCTCCTGCCCTACTTTCCCTTTCCCCCAAGACTCTATAGAAATGCATTTTTAATCAATGTCAATTGATTCCAGATTAAAAGTGGCTGGGATGCACTAGATAAACAAGTGATTAAGAATGGAGACCTTATAGTTGAGTGGTAGGCTTCACTTCATTGTCACTATCGTTCAGTCATCAGAAAAGTGAGCCCAAAGCAAAAGTACTTAGATGAGAAAAGGAATGTGATAGGAAATTAACTACTAGGTGAACTGTACTTACTTAGCATGTTTCCAAATGGGCGTTTATTGTGGGATCGGTGGTCTTCATGCTTGCATTTATTGATTTTTTTGGGCAGTGTTCACATGATGTCATTGGCATCAAAATGCCAGCCCATATATCCTCCATTTAATCTAGATCGACCCTTTCTGGGGTAAAATGATGTCTACAAAAATACACATACTAGGATAAGGTAAGCATTAAAATGCATATATTGGGGGAAATTGCTGTGCAAAAATGTACTTATTGGGAAAATTGCATACAAACCTACATTAAGAGAAAGTCACCTTAAAATGCTGATGAATTTTCATGAGGAGTTTAAAAAATATTGTAAATCTGTGTGGACAATATTGTAAACTGAATTGAAGACTGGGAAAAAGAAAAAACTGAGAGAAATCAAAATATAAAATGATAACAATATAAAACAAAACAAAAAATATGTAAGAGAAGAGGTTCAAACACATTATTTAACTAAGCTGTCATATATATATGTATAAAATTTACAGTGTGTATATGTTAAGGGGAATGCCAATTTTGCGGCAAATGGACATATCAATTGGCCATGGTGCTTGTAATCATTCCACAGAAAGGGAACACCACCACCAACAACAACAATTTTATTATTTATACTCCACCCATCTGGAACTGTTTACAGCTGAAAGATACACAATGATGCATACCAAAGACCAAGCATGCTCCAACCATACAGGTCTTCCTCAGTGGTTGAATGAAGTATCAATTTGTCTCAGTGAATCTGGCCATTTAGCTATTACGCCTGAAAGAAGTGGTGAAACTACCACTCACTACTCATAACACTCAAATGGCTGTGAATAACCAAGTCAAATAATTGTGTCAAAGGGTTATGATTACAGTTAGAGCGCTGGATTCAACTAAGTGGTCCCGCTAGTGGAAGCAGGTACGAGAACTTCAGCTATCAAAATGGGACTGCCCCCACCTTCTATTCCCCACTGTACTGTGGGTTGCTGTCAGAAGAAATAGGACTAGTTAACTAGCATAGGTTCATTCATTTCAATGGGTATACTCTGAGTTGAATGTAGTTTGAATGTAGACTTAGCTGAATGTAGTTTGGGACATCTTCTAATATTCTTTTTATAAACATCAGCTACAATTATTATTATTATTATTTAAATGATATTTATTAACATCAGCTACGATTATTGCTTGTCACGTAGGTTTGCTCAATCCTAATGGATTAAACCATTTTGTCCAGAATTCGGATCTTTGCTATATGAAGCTGTATCAGGTGAGACATCCCTTCCTCTTACTCTTTCGGTGACCTCTTTCAGATATTGCAGAGGCTCTTAAATCCTATATCCTTCGCTGCACAGGAATACTATATTTAGAATCGCTACACATAAGCATATCTATATCCTGTTCTTTTCTACCCTTGAACACTTACAAGAGACTTCCTCTGATTTGTCACTGTTGAGTGCCTTCAAACAGATGCAAGCTATTTTGGACATTTTTGAAATGTATATTTGTACAGCTTGACAGTATTCCTGTACACTTCATTTTCCTTTTGACGTGTTCCCAGAGATACAACTCCCTCCCCACCCTGTATATTCAGAAAGGCAAACTCTGATCCTTTCTACATTGCTAGTTACTCCCCTACAGAGTACCTAGAAGTCAGCTAGTTAATTTGCACCAGCTTTCCATGACCCTAGTGCACTAGAAATATTGTTTGGGTAATGTCTGTGAGTGGTGAAAAGCACTTAGCAGTTGGTGAATAAGGCCACTGTAACTTTCAATTGGGTTTATATATCCGAAGGCCATATTGCCAGTATAATCCCATGTATAATATTCCCATTGCACTGCGGTTAGTTTTAGTGGAACTCACTTCCATGTTGGTGTGTCTTGGGTTACAGAGGCCTTTCATCTGTGGCATATTGTGCCGAATGAGCTGCTTTCTTCCCCTGAGAGAATACTCATCTAAGAAGCTGCTCCAGTTACAATAGGTAAGATGTGATGGCCACCAGTTTGAATGGCCTTTAAAGAGGATGAGAAACATTCATGAAGAAGGAGAAGGCTATAAGGGCCAAGAGCCACAGTGGCTATGCTCTGTTCCACTGTAGGAGAGCACTGTTCCTCTCATGTCCAGCTTGTGGGCCTCCCATAGGTTGGCCACTGCAAAAGCACTGAACCAGATGGACCTTTGGTCTGACCCAGCAATGTTCTCCTTATGGTGTTAAGTTCCTCAGCTGCTGCATAGATTTTTTAAAAAAGTCAAATTGATAAGATAACCAGCATTTTTTTCCTGCTCTTCTCACGCATAGCTGCCACAATGACAGGAAGTGCATTGTGCCATTTGCTCTCTCTCTGTGTTCTTTGCACCTTTAGCCATCTCACACTCATTAGTGAGTCTCTTGAGGTGGTCTACTTAACACCTCATTAAAAATATGCCTGGATGATCTCTTCTCTCTCTGTTCTTCACATGTCAACAAGTCATTTTCTGCCCTAGCCGCTCTTCCTACCCCCTTTGCACATGCGGCTCTTAGCAGCCTAATATTTGTCAATCATCAGGTGTATTATCGGGCATGATTACCTTACCCTGTTGTCATTAACAATCTCCTCTGCAAGATTTCGCGCTGTGTTCTTATTCCTGTTGAAGGAACATTTCTATTAACGGTTAGACTTGGGAAGAGTAAGAGTGTTATTCAGGCAGTCTGAATTATGCTGAGGCCTTTCTTTGCAATAAATACATTTGAGCTTCTTTGTAATGGAAGGGTCGTAAACATATTCCCAAGCATTTTTAATTCTGCACAAACTTAAGTTCACTTCTCTCTGTAGGAACGTTTGCCTGTCAGTCAGTTTCCATCTCCTAACACCCACTGCCTTTCTGGGACCCACAAACATTAGCCTGGGTTCTTCAAATATCAATTTCCCATGCAAGGAAGCGTTGAGACCCAGTAATCCCATGGGAAAATGATGCTACTTGCTACAAGGTGTACTGGTGAGGGCCTGCAAGATGAATCCAGGCTGTAATGGAGGAATAAGTGAGCGAAGACTGGAATTGTAAATGTCACTTGACTGTGGCACCTGCCAGAACTGATAGGTGCAACAACTATCAGACCACCCATTTAGCTCTGCTGCATAAAATGGGCCCGGAAGCATGTTATCCCATTCCTTGCATGTTTGGTACCTACCACAGATTCCCAGACAGTGTTAAGCAACAACAGCTGCATGACAATTTGGCCTGCTATAAGACGCATGCACTAAACCACTTTTTCACATGGAACCTTATTCTATTCATGGGTCAAATTTGAATCCCACAAGGCGCCTCAGGGGAAGGGATATAGCTCAGTGGTAGATCATCCACTTTGCATGTAGAAAGTTGCAGGTTCAAACACAGCATCTCCAGGTAGGGCTACGAGAGATGCTGGTACCCTGACATCCTGGAGAACCACTCCCAGCCACTATAGTTAGTGACTGAGTTAGATGGACCAGTGATGCGACTCAGTAGAAGACAACTTTCCATGTTCTTGTCTGTATGAAGGGAAGAGGGTACACTTTCTGCTACAAAGTTTACAGTCTGATTGCAGGCCCTTTACCCTGCACTTCCACCCTGCTGAAATACTTTAAACACTCCTGCTCCCACATTGTAAGTTGAATACTTAGAAAGAGAATGAATGGACTTGGTCAAGTATAATGTCTGGACTTTATCCATCGCTGCTTAAACCGGGCCTACCTGTGCATGTTAGCAGTGAATCTTCAAAGAAAACTGCCCAAAGTTCATCTTTGCTGTAACTTCCAAGTGGAATTGGTTATTGCTCAATGGTTAGCCTTTTAAAAAAGAAAAAAGAAAGGTGAAAGAATTGCATTCAGAGTGTCTGATTGCTACAGTTTCTGCATCATTAATTATGCCAGAATAAGCAGCTCACTCCTAGGCCTGTATCACAGCAAGAGGATAATGAAAAGGAAAAACATTAGCATAGCAAACGTCTACTGGACTGTGCTTTCTATCCCTTTCACTATCTTGCTTGAAAGTGGAAGCTACAAAGTGTTGCTGTTGCCACCATCTCCGATTAATGGCACCCATTATTCATGGGAGGGCAGCTGAGGTCAGTTCCATGGGCTTTGTGCTGAGAACCTCACTATTCATCCTTTATAGTCTTCTGGATTGTGAGCTGTGGCAAATGGATTAAGGGAAGAGTCTATGAGCCTGTTCCTTCTCACTGAGATATAGATTTGACCTTCAGTTGTCCTTGTTTTTATTGTATGATTTTATGTGTGCTTCAGATAAGATTTTTTTTTTTTTAAGCAGGCTTGGAAAACAACATAACACTTAGGTTTGAAATCCTAAGCGTGTGGTTAAGCGAGGGTAGCTGGTCACAAGTTTCTGATGCTATTTTCTGAATACAGAGTCTCTCTCTCTCTCCACTGTTTTAGTAATCAGATGAACTGATAGTTGAGCTCCTCCATAGCAAGCTCCAAGGATTGGGAGGCAACTTTGTTTATTGCATGCTGTTCCTTGGCCAAAGGGCTGAAATAAAAAGTCAGACATGTATGTCGGGTTGACCACTGGGAGAATTTATTGTTTAACCCAAAATTACCGGCAGAGGAAAACCATTTATGTGAAAACTGTCAAAACTTAGATGAAGCTTGGGGCCATTAGGATGACTGAGCCTCTTCCTGGGAAAAGGGGGAAGCACCTCTGTCTTTCCCTTTCCCTGGCCCCTGCAACAGAGGCTTTGGGCTGCATTCATCACCTTCAAAGGTGGCTTAGAGGGTCACCTACCTGCCCTGCACATAACAGAAGGGAGGCAAACCCAAACGCTAGTCTTGTCCCCATGACACAGAACCAAGTCTTGCAGGGCCTTTGGCAGGTCCAAAAGAAATATACAATTACCAACACTGTAGAGGTCTATCCCTGCATGCCAATACAGTTCAACTCTTGTATGGAAAATATCTGTGTGGTTGGTGACCACCCCCCCTTCAGAATTGAGCAGGTCCAGCTGAATTTCCCAAGTAACCCTATTAATACACATAGAGTCCAAATATTAAATCACGTGAGGCAAAATGTCATAACAAACAATAGGGGTGTCAGGTCAATGCTATCGGATAACCTCAAAATCCCTGGAGGCCCGCAGATTAAGGAGTTTTCTCTTCAGAAGCCCAGTATCATTACCTCCAAGGGGAATGACCAACATGTGCAGAACATGCTGCACCACATCTTACTGAAACAAGCCAGGTGGGAGCCAATTGCACGGTATTTCCCATTGACCCAGCAACTGCATTGTAGCCCACTGGCTAAGACCCAACTGGGTCCCAAAGCATATCGTTGCTCAAAGGATCATACCACAGCCATAGATAAGGACGTGCACCCATCCATCAACCTGTAACACAAAACAGAGCTGAATAAACTGCCTAGGATAGGCCTGATATATCATTTGTTTTCTGTGCGTAGATATGGGTTGTTGTGGTTTTAGGAGAATAAACACAGCCTCTGCTCACATTCTGAAGCAGTACAATCCAAATCACTTGATCTACTTCAAATCCATTTTGACATGGATCAAAGTAGAAGTGAGAGGAAAACCAGACACAATGGTTGTTTATGTGTTTGCCCCATTCATCCCCAAGGCAAAGTGGGTAGGAGGGGTTTCATTTGCATGCCAAAAGGCTGTCCTGTCCCCTACCTTGTCACTTCCTCTACATATTGTTGCTGTAGGCTAGGGATTGGAGATCTTTTCTGGACAACCTGCTGGATCCTGAGCTCCCCAATGGGTCACTTTGATGGGTACACAGGTCCCCCGCCTGTCAGTCACCTAACATCACTATGACGTCTGGTGACCAGTTCAAAGGGGATTAATATCAATGCCAACCAGCTGTTTGGCACCGAAAGTGAGCCTCTTTGAAGACATGCTTTCAGCACCAGCCAGCTGATTGGCAATGACAGCACACCTTCAAAGCAGCTCGGACTGAGCCTTGCTTTGTCTGACTGCAGGTGCTGCTTGGATTTTTCCTCTGCAGACTGGCAAAGCTGACCATATTGACCAGATGGAAACCTTCTCGGCTTCAGCAAGGTTGTTACATCACCTTCGGCAATGTGATATGCCTTCAGAACACAACTCACCACATCCTGGAAAAGTGTCATGGTTGGAATGAGTGGGGATTCTGGAATAGTCACATGACTAGACTTGTTTAGTTTGCCAAAAACTCCAGCTCTGTGTTGCATGGTTTGGAAATAGTTGACTGAATCATTCGTATTTTAAAAAGCGGTAGGTAAAGGTAAAGGTACCCCTGACCAACAGGTCTAGTCGTGCCCGACTCTGGGGTTACGTGCTCATCTCGCTCAAGAGGCCGGGAGCCGCCGCTTGTCCGAAGACAGCTTCCGGGTCACGTGGCCAGCGTGACTAAGCTGCAGTTGGCGAGCCAGCACCAGCGCAGCACACGGAAACGCCGTTTACCTTCCCGCTGGAGAGCGGTCCCTATTTATCTACTCGCACTTTGAGGTACTTTCGAACTGCTAGGTGGGCAGGAGCAGGGACTGAGCAACGGGAGCTCACCCCGTCGCGGGGATTCGAACCGCCAACCTTTCGATCAGCAAGTCCTAAGCTCTGTGGTTTAACCCACAGCACCACCCGCGTCCTAGCGGTAGAACACACAAAATGAGAGAACCTGTTGCTGCAGTCAATGTGTTATTTCTTACTATTACTATTGATTGAGAAAAGGGATTCACCTTCTTTTTAGATTCTGCCTCCGCTTCGCTCTGTTTTATGCTGTTACTAGCACTGATAGTGTGTATTTTATATGTTTTACACAATCAATTTTAAGGAATAGCTAGTGCCCCACAGGGGAGAAATACATATGTACTCAGTATAGGGTTTCCAGTGATTCTGAGAATAAACTATAGGCAACTACAGCTAGCTAGTTGGACTACATGCTAATTTGCAATATTAAAATAAGATATTTCAGTGATTGTTTGTTGAGGTTTTTGAATAATGCATTCTTACATAATGCATAAGAATTACATAATTATGCTCAGGTCATCAAATGGGAACTTCTAATAAAAATTGTATATACAGTTGGATGCTAGTGACAAAGTCTTTTGACTTGGTATTTAAGAGCATAAACTTGGCTACTGGGGTCATACTATTAGGAGAAAATAATTTACCCCATAAATATCTAGGTTCTTTCTTTTACATAATGAAAGGACATGATCATAAGGATGCTCAAGGATGTCATTTCCGGCATACCACCCTAATTTGGACTTCCAGCAATGACAGCAACTTTTGGCACATTTTTAAAGGGAATGGCATGGAAACAAATGTGGTGCAAATCTCTTTCAGATGTAACAGTGGACTAGTCAAACTGTGTAACTTGAGCAAGTCATCAGCCGTCAGTTTTATCTGCTTTTTAGGATAATAGCAGAGGTGAGTGAAATAAGAATTACACAGTTGTTGTAATTCTATAGAAATGGCAAATAGTAAAAGTAAAAAAAAAAAAAAGCATAACCAATTCCACTTAAAGTAGGAGCAGTGGCGTAGCGTGGGGGGTGCAGGGGGGGCCGGCCGCACCGGGCGCAACATCTGGGGTTAGGGCAAATCCACAGGTTAGGGGGCGCAAATCCACGGGTTAGGGGGCGCAAATCCACGGGTTAGGGGGCGCAAATTACTTGCCTTGCCCCGGGTGCTGACAACCCACGCTACGCCACTGAGTAGGAGACTTATTTTTGACTAACGGTGCAATCCTGTACATGTCTACTCAGAAATAATGCCCACTGAGTTCATGTAAGTGTATATAGGACTGACACAGCAACGTCTTGAAGATTAGAGTGGGGGAGACTAGACTGGAGAGTTTGGTTTGTTTCTCTTCAACTTTCCTGTATGGCAATAGCATTTGTAAAGGCTGCGCCCAACACCAAAGCAGTTTAATTAAAAAATTTCCTTATGTTCCTAAGCTGCAGGGTATTCCTCCCTCCCCATGTTTGTTAATAAAGAACTCATTTTACAAGGTCAGGATTATGAAAGCAGTTCTGGCTTCTCTCTTATCTGCTGCAGAGCTTCAAGCAAACGCATGTCAGCTATTTGCCTGGTATGCATGCTCTGAATAATCCTGGAATGCACTTATATTTGATATCACAAATGCACATCCATGGGAAAATGAGTTTCAGTCTCAAGGTCAAAATAATTAAGAAATAGCTGGGAGATATGAAGAGGTCTCTGTGTTTACAATGGTACCGTGTGCCCCAGCCTTTGGGCAACCTGGTGCCCTACAGGTGATACGGAGTACAATACCCATCATCCTCAGCATGAGAGCTGTAGTCCAAAACATCTCAATATCACAAGGTTGAGGTTATACCCTTTTCTCAGCCTTGATGTTTGGAAGTCTGTTTGGGGATGCCAAAATTCCATGGTGCTTTCAGATGTGTAATGGTAATGCAAATGTCTGTTTTATACTGGACAAGGGAGTTGGGATCAAAGAAGGGAAGGACAACAATGATGATGATAGTGTTCTTAATCCTTTCTCTGCCCTCTGTTTCCTCACTCCAAATCACCCCTTTCCAGCATTCACACATATGAAGTTCAATTGCTGCAGGTCACACAATTAGTATGCACAGAAGCCCTGTTTGCAGGTGTAATGGCTATGTGGATATTTGGGGCAGAGACCCAAGCCTGTTCCCCCATTGCATTCATTTTATATGAACGAATGCATGAACAGTCTGATTGCCTCCACTGAGCAAGATGAAATTGTGAGACCACCTGATGATTCCCCCTCCCAAGATTTCCTCATAAGATGTTGCTTCTTTATATTACACGAGGCATTTCAGGCTGCCCACCGAAAGCCTTCCCAACTCGGCTCTAATAATCTCTCCCAGAAAAGGATTCAGGAGTTGAGACCTTTTGGGGCTCAATTTACCCTGAAATTTGTTCTGAGTTTTCAATATTGATGTTACCACTATACAGGTTGACCTTTAAGCTCTTGAAATACCTTTCTGCTCCATCCTGATAAAGTCATGTTGCTTTCTCTTCCTTTTTATTCATTCCACCACAGCTACAAGCTGAGTTGCACAGTAATAACAGCACAAATTTGAAAAGACCAAGACTCTCTCCCCTTTTTAACAATGTCCTCATTGAGACCCTTTGTTTCTTTCTATCTCTACCAAAGGATGTTAGTACAACTTTTCCCCAAAGTATTTTGTTGCCTGAGGCAAATAACAAGAGGCTACTCCCACACCTCAGTCCCATGCACAAAACACATTGGCTCTTGAATCTGGCAGTGGGATAGCAGTCTCCATTCCACCAGAGGAGATGGGCTAATTTAGGGGCGCCAGGGCAGACCATGCCTTACAACACAGACAAAGGGCCAAGGAACTCATCAAGAACAGCCACTGCCTTGCAGCATATTCCTGCTGAAACACAGGAGGCCCCATCAGTATTAGCATTCCACTGGCTCTTGAAGATGCACCTTTTAAAACAAGCACTTCCTTCATCTCCTGATTTGAATTTCCTGCTTTGGTTATTGCTTTAACTGTTTACCACTGTTATGCTGTTTTAATGGGCTTGCTTATTAATGAACGTTTAAACATAATTGTTTTGCTATATGTTTTAGTTGTGGGTAGCTGTATTTTTACAATTGGTTTTATACTTGTTACTGTGCTGTTGGCTTTTATTTGTTTGTGAACCACCTTGAAGAAGAAGAAGAAGAGTTTGGATTCGATATCCCGCTTTATCACTACCCGAAGGAGTCTCAAAGCGGCTAATATTCTCCATTCCCTTCCTCCCCCACAACAAACACTCTGTGAGGTGAGTGGGGCTGAGAGACTTCAGAGAAGTGTGACTAGCCCAAGATCACCCAGCAGCTGCATGTGGAGGAGCGGAGACGCGAACCTGTTTCCCCAGATTATGAGTCTACCGCTCTTAACCACTTCACCACACTGGCTCTTAGTATTTCTTCTTGAAATAAAAGGAAGTATATAAATTATTCTAGCAATGACAATCCACCTGAGGCTGCTGCCTTACTCCGTCTAGTGCATGCATGAGGAATTTGTGGCCTGTGGTCCAAATGAAGCCCAGCAGGTAGGTCCTAAATTGTCCCATGAGGCAATTTCACCTCAGACATCCCCCCCCTAAATGTAATGGCAGGGTCAGCCCTGGCTCTCTGTAATGACATAGCTTGAAATAAAAACAACAGTTTGGGTACCATATGCCTCTTTATCAATCATGTTTACAAAGGGAAGAGATGTTGCTAGTAGAGTCTGTTTGGGGATATACTGAGCAAGATTTTGCTATTGCTGCTCCTTGAGAAGTGGCTTCACAATAAATTGTGCCTAATTCACACCTCATTTTTATTTGAAAGGCACAGAGTGGGATGACATGTTTAGAGACCTTTGGGTGCTTCAGGTTGGTTGCTTCTTTACCTTTCACCTGAAGGGAAAGCCATGCTCATAGTGGTGAGTCTCTATTTTACTTGAATTTCATATCTCCTTGGGTATGGTTTCAAAAGCAGCTGTCCAAGGTTGAGGGTCTAGATGGAAATTTGGAGTCAGTATATGGAGTTTATAATAGTGGGACAGTTGACAGTATTAAAAATGTATAACCAAGATGCTTTAGCAGTATGCATTAGTGCATTCAGCTTTGAAAGTGAAATGGATAAATCTGCAGGCCAGTGGTTGTGAGCTGTTGTGTTGTCTTGCTTTTAAAATGTTTAGTCTAAAGCATTTTACATTATCCTTCCATAGTGAATGTACTTCTCAAAATTACAACCCAAGCCTCCTGTTCAAAGGATATTATTTATTATTTAGGAAACGCACTCTGCTGTACTCAAAGAAGGACATAGTCAAGGAAAAGAATCGGAGAGCCCCTTGTGGGGATATATTTTATTCTGCACCCCACTCAAAATGAGGGGAAATAGATTGCTAAAATGCTACATACTGGTTGAAAGAAAGACAATAATCATGTGTCCACTAACATCTCTGTTTCGAGAGGTGTCACACACACATTTATGTGTGTATGTTTTTTCATGTATTTCAAAGGCATTCAGCCTCACTGCAATTAAATTCACATTGATGTGAAAAATTTGTGAAGATGATCTGGTAATGTAAAACTGTTGTACACTGACTTTATAAAGGAGTCTGGAAAGAGAAAGGGTAGAACTGAAATGACTGTTTTATTAATAAGTTAGAAAAGCAAGACAGCCAAATCCTAGAATATAGCATTAAATTTCCCAGTAATAGCATCACATGGTATACTTATGTCATTATATAATAGATTACAGCATGCCACTTTTTTGTTTATATTGGTGGGAGTGATGTCAGAAGTTGACGTGTGCATTGTTCATGTATAAAACACTGAATCAAGCACTCCTTTGTAATTACACTGCTCCAAGTGCAGCAAGGATAACAATTTGCATATTTTAATCTGGAGGTGAGGCACCTCTGTCAGTGTAACAGCTTGGCCCAGGTCAGAAAAGAGAAATAGAGTAGAGGCAAATAATTGAAAAGGCAATTCACAGGAAAATGAAATTTGTCTCATTGTCACTTAAGGTTGTCTTCCCATCTGTCTGGAGGAAGAAAGTCAATTTGCGAATGAAAGAGGCAGGCCAGTCTGCTCTGGGGCGAGGACCAAAGGATAATTTCCTTTTTAATAAAAAGTAGCAATAATGTATGGAGAGAACAGGGAACAAGGACAGAGCTCACACTCTGGCCCCTTCTGAGGGAGATAGCAGGTGTCCTTTGAGGATCCCATATAACAGAGGTCCAGAGTTTATCTTCAAAGACAAAACAAGGCCTGGAGGACAAGAAACACTTAATGAAATAATTCTTTATGACATATGGACATTGAAAGCAAGAGGGCAGAAGTGGATTTGCAACAAAATTGAAAGTTTCTCATTTGAAACAGCTGCAGCAGCAGCCTGGTACCTCTGACTTCCTTATAAGGTATTTCTGACAAGAGTATAATTGAAAGCTTTTTCTCTTCCTTCCTGAACTTGCCAGCATATCTCTCTCTCTCTCTCTCTCTCTCTCTCTCTCTGTGTGTGTGTGTGTGTGTGTGTCTGTCTCTCTATGTGTGTGCTTATCCTTTTTACATCAGACTGAGATGTCATTGTTTTGGGATTAGTGCAAGGCAAGAGAAAGTAAGCTTTTTCATCTTGTATCTAGTTGCACCCTCTGGGTGCTAAGGGAAGAACTTTATAAAGTCCACTTGGAATCAGTGGGAGAGACTGAAGCATGCTGAGTATCTGTCTGGAGTCACAGATTCATAGAACTGTAGAGTTGGAAAGGGCCGTCTAGTACAACTCCCTGCAATGCAGGAACCAACAACAAAAGAATCCCTGACATCCAACCTCTGTTCAACAACCTCCAGTGAAGGGGGTCCATCACCTTCAACGCTACTGTTGAACAGCTGCTGGCAATGCCTACACATTCATGGGGTGTAGGACTCTTGATAGCTACTAGCCGTGTTGGCCATGCCCTGCCTCCATGATCAGAGGCAGTAATGCTTCTGAATACCAGTTGCTGGAAACCACAGGAAGGAAGAGTGTTTTTGCGGTCAGGTTCTGCTTGAGGGGTTCCCACAGGCAGCTGGGTGGCCACAATGAAAATGATGTACTAGATGAGGCATTTTCCTGATCCAGAAGGCTCTTATATGCATACAGCTGAGTTTTTAAATCAGATAAGCAAGTGGTCATTTGTCAGTTAATCCGCATGTGTTTAAATTGTGCTATCTTTGTGGCTTTCATTAGCAACCCCTTTTAGCACAATGAAGGCAAGAGTTCTTCTTTGTGTGGTTGACTGATCTTGGTTACAGAATGCTGGCAGTGGGTTGGCCTCTCTTCCAGTAGGTAGGTTCTTCTGCTCATGCCCAGCTAGCAAATAAGTCCCATCATTCAAAGGACAACACTTTGAAAGCATGCTGAATTCTGCTTCCCTTCAGGCAAGATTTTAAAAACTCAGCAATGAAGACAAAAAGAAGAGAACAAATTAAAAACGCAGAAATTACTACTTACAGAAAGCCTGAATGATTCCAGTGCTAGACATTCTAAATAGCACTCTTTGCTTCAATATATTTTGGGGGGGGTGTTTTTTTTCAGAAAAGGAGGTGGAACGGTTAATTTGAATTACAAAAAAGTCCTGATAACCCTCCACACATCAATTTACCTGTGAACAAAAAGATTCACACAGAGAAAATGGGATTTGGGACTATTTGATAAATTACTGCAGACTACTTGAATATTCCATTAGCAAAATAATAGCTCGTTATGGAACCCAGAAGAATGTAGTCTAATTATGACAGCACCATCCCTCCCCCACTAAGGGGTAAGAGGAATGCAAATGTTAGAACTGATAGCTATTTAAAAACTGCTTGCTGATAAGCTAGAACACAAACGGAGGAGGGGGCTTATATGATCTGCAGTGTTCACAGAGTTTTATTCAATGCTACTTTTTTTTTTTGCATTGGTGAGTATATTCTAGCTAGCTGAAGTTCACACATGCATTACGCATCCCATTTATCCCTTCCTTCAAATATGTGCACATGAGTGTACTCCAGTCATTCCCAGCCTGCTGTGCTCTAGAAATTTGGGACTAATGCCCACTATCTCTGATCACTGGCCATGCTGGCTGGGGGCTGATGGGAGACCTGGGAACAGCTGCCTAGAGGCTAGAAGCAGATGTGATTGTGTGTCCAGGGCACCGTGGAAGTTGCTGTAAGTGGGTCCTTTGTCAATTAAGTATCATGTGCCTTCCTTGTCACCAGACCACTGCCCCTTTTGACAGTCCTGGATCGCTGCAGGTGGATCGAATCTGATCCAGGGTAATTTGGGGTTGCCTCAAGGTGATCTAGTCAAATCAGCCTGAAGGAGTCTGATTTAGTTTAGGGTCTTGTATCTGGCCAGATCTAGTGCACTTTACTTTTGATCGTGCTTTTGTTAACAGTGGTGCTCTCAGAGCAGAATTTGGCAGGTGATTTTGCAAAAGAAGCTCAACAACCCTATTGGACACAGTGTTTGGTCAGAGAAGTGTGAATTTTGAAGGGTAACTGCATTTCGGTTCATATATTGCTTTGGGAAATGTGATTAGACTGGAAACGGCACATTCCTACTGTAACCTGAAAATATAATTATTTCTACTTTTGAAAATTTGGATAGTCCTGGAAAGCAACATTATGAAATGGTTAACAGATTATGCAACAGCAATTTGGACACCAGTCTAATTCATGCTTCCTAGAAGGGGTTTCGAGAAATACTTGAAAAAGCAGCTCTACATCAATATTATAAATGATATGCATTGCAGCACATAACATGTCAATTTCCTGGAGTATAAATAGAAATGTCCAATATGATGAGTTAATGAATATGTAACAAATTGCCCTTCTGTTGCTCCCTGGGAAAAAATAGTCATATTTCTTCCAACCTGCAAGGATTTTAAGTTTCTTCTGTGAGGTGCCAGAATGTTAAATGTGACATTCAATAAACCACCTAGGAGAAGCTAAACACTGCTAATCAAGCCATTTAATCTTTTAAAGTTAAGAGCTTCTGTGGGAGAATAGAATGTGTAATTAATAACTCAAGCTGGGAAAGTATGGCAGATTTTTTCCCCCATTAAAAAAAAGATCTAGATGTAGTGTATGGATTTTTTAAAATTGGATGAAAACTTCCAATATTATGACATATAGAACATATTCTCAGCAACTGGAATTCTACTATGGCGTCATCACTGCAGATACTGAAGGAATGGCGAGAGTTATTCAACGACACTTAAAATCACTTCCGTGGTCTGTATTTCTGAACACTCCTCCCAGTTTTCAAAGCGAAACAAGAAGCTATTGCAAAGGGAAGTTGCAACAGCTTTCCTTCTTCCTTTCAGCCCGGACACTGAGATCCAGCGCCGAGGGCCTTCTGGCGGTTCCCTCATTGCGAGAAGTGAGGCTACAGGGAACCAGGCAGAGGGCCTTCTCGGTAGTGGCGCCCGCCCTGTGGAACGCCCTCCCACCAGATGTCAAAGAGATAAACAACTACCTGACATTCAGAAGACATCTTAAGGCAGCCCTGTTCAGGGAAGCTTTTAATATGTAACGCTGTACTGTTTTTAACACTGATTGGGAGCCGCCCAGAGTGGCTGGGGAAACTCAGCCAGATGTGTGGGGTATAAATAAATTATTATTATTATTATTATTATTATTATTATTATTATTATTATTTCGAATGGAAAGGGATTTCTTGAAGATGAGCCCACCCAGAGAATGCACAGAAAACAACAACTGTAATACAATAGGGTTTATGAAGGGGAAAGGAAAATCCTACAGGAGGCCTGGCAGCAGCACCATGGCCAAGGTGGGGTGGGTGTTGGAGCCACCACCTGAAGCAAATGGCTTCACCTCACCTTGTGCATGGGGCCACCCCTGTAGAACACCTCTTCTGGTCCCTTTGCAGTTCAGATTCATGAGCAGAAGCTTTCCCAGGTCAACACTTGCAACTGATTATCGCATTGGCCATATTAGGTGGGAAAGCCCCACACTGTATAATTATGAAATAAATAAATAACTAAGGACCCTAAGCTTATACCTAGGGTAGCCAATATGGTGCCTTCCAGATGTTGTTGGCCAATAGGGAAGGTGGGTGTTGTATTCCAACAACTTCTGGAATTCCAACTACCCCTGGCTTAAACAGAGGCTGCTCCCCACTTTCTTGAGTATGACTCAGCAGAGGAAGTGCTTTCCTTGCAGGAAATATAACATACTTTTGTTTGGAACTATTTTTCTTTTTTTCTTTTTAAGCACAAATGAAGCAAATGTCTGAATTAAAACACGCAGAAGTGTAGATTTTTAGACTTTGGACGCCACAGACACTGACACCATGAAAAGGAATTTGTCTGTTGCTGGTAAGCAGTGTTAGGAACTGCAGACAATGGTATCTTAATCAAAATATTTATTACTCCTTGTGCTGCTACGGTGGTCCACAGTCTCTTTAACTATCTAGGCAACAACACGTAGCTGACAACAATGTGCTGTACAAGACAAGTCTGATTACAATAGTAATAATAAAATGACTCAAGATAGGAGGCCAGACATACGCAGAAGGTGATTCATAACTCAAGCATAATTCTACCAGTAACTGTAAATGTTGTGATCGTTTTTAGGCAGCGCAGGGGGTACTGGAGATTATAGACATTGTATAATGTGTCTGATCCAAACCCCACTGACATCAGTGGAAACCATCTAATTATTCCAGTGGCTTTTAGGCCACAAATGGCATAGATGTTTCTATTTCCTTCCGCCCTCTATAGGCTTACTTGAAATGAATTTGTTTTCAAGTCAAATATACAATAACTGCTGTTTAAATTATTTCCACATGGGTGAGGGAAATAAAAATTTAATTTTATTTAATAAAATAAAATGTATTAAATTTATTTATTAAATGAAATTAAATTTTATTTATTTATTTGGTGACCAAAATACACTGAATTTTTGATATTTTTTGCCTTTTTTAAATAAATGGGGTAAGCTGAAAACCACTACTCCTCTCCCCCAATGATTCCGCAAAATAAATAATACACAAACATGATAAAAGCAAATGATTTACTTGAGTGCAAAATGGTGCCTGAAAGCTCCAGAAGTAAGTTAAGAAATTAGCCCACAACCATCACCAGCCAGCTGGAAATAAACTGGGCCACTGCTGGGGAACCCAAGAGAAGCAGGAAGCATGGAAGAAGGTGGCGTTGGACCACCCACCTAGGAAGCAGTGGGGCAAGGCAACCCATAGCAGTGGGTTACCCATAGCACTCTTTAGCAGTGAATCATTCACTCCTTTTTGGAGCATTCCTGTTGTGAGAAAATCCAGACTGAAAGAAGGGAAGGAAGTGGTTTGGTGGAGAACATGATATGGACAATGAAGAATTAATGGAGGTGCTGGAAGCTTACTATCCACATCCAATGACAGTATGGATGAGCCTAAGTCCTGTCTGAAGAGGTACATCTCTTTGTATGTCCCTAATCTTCTAACATTCAGCTTCATTGGACGACCCCCCAGGCCCTAGTATTATGAGAAAGGGAAATTTCTCTATCTACTTTCTATATAAAAGGTAAAGGGACCCCTGACCATTAGGTCCAGTCGTGGCTGACTCTGGGGTTGCGGCACTCATCTCACTTTATTGGCTGAGGGAGCCGGCGTATAGCTTCCAGGTCATGTGGCCAGCATGACTAAGCCGCTTCTGGCGAACCAGAGCAGCGCACGGAAACGCCGTTTACTTTCCCACCGGAGCAGTACCTATTTATCTACTTGCACTTTGGCATGCTTTCAAACTGCTAGGTTGGCAGGAGCAGGGACCGAACAACGGGAGCTCACCCCATCACGGGGATTCGAACCACTGACCTTCTGCTTGGCAAGTCCTAAGCTCTGTGGTTTAACCCACAGCGCCACTCACGTCCCCTAATTTCTATATACTGTGCATAATTTTGTACATAGTTTTATATCATCCCTTGCTTGCCTTTTTTTCTAAATTAAAATATCTGAAATGTTGTAACTTCTCACTTCCAGCCCCATGCTCATTTTGACTGACGTTTTCTGACGCTCTTCCAGTTCTACAATATTCTTTTTTTGAGATGTAGCAATCACACAGCGCAGTGCAGGCGCATCAGAGGTTTGTTTAATGGCTTTATGATATTGGCAGCTTTATTTTCAATCTCTTTCCTAGTGATCCCTGACATGGAATTTGCCTTTTTCACAGCTGTCACACCCTGGGTCAACATCTTCATCATCCTACCTACTATCACTCCAACTTCTCATTGCCTGGTCAGTCACGTTCCTATGTGTTTATATGAACTTAGAATTTTTTGCTCCGATGTGCATCACTGAATCATTGCTTATGCTCAACTATGTTCACGATTTTTAATGATTGTTATTTACTCGGGTAAAGAGTAAATAACCCCCAGTTTGTCTTACAACCCTGAATAATTTGATGCTGTTTGACTCCTTTTGTATCAGTTCCATTCACAGGCTCTGGTTCTGTTAAAGTCACTCCCCTTTAAACAATCCTGGCTGCAGATCTTAGTTTTTGGCCATTATAAGCATGTGTTACATGAGGGGCAGCCAACATGCTGCCTTCCAGATGTTTTGTTTGTTTGTCTATTAAATTTGTAGGCCGCCCTTCATCCGAAGATCACAGAGCAGTCCACAACACAAAAATACAAAATGAAAACACAAAATGCATAATAAAACAAAAGCAAAGCAAAATAGTAACCCCCATTAACTGGTCATGCTTCCTTTAGCTGACATTTTGGGTGTGAGGGTTAAGTCTGACCGTCTCATGAACCCTCAGCCATATCTTCAAGTTTTAGAAAAGTATGGCAATCTTTCCTCCTTCCCGTTCCTTGCCACATGTCTCTGCCCTTGACAGATCTGCCTGGACCAGCCTGGAAAAACTTCAGTATTGAAAGAAAAGATGTTATTCACAGTATTCCTGGCTAAGCCAGAGTGTTTCCTTTTATAAACATTTGAGCTGAAAGCATGAGGTGCAATACTGGGAGCCTTGTATTTGTTGCCTCTGTATTCAGGATCTTCTCTGAAACGGGCAGATGCCATTTTTCTGTTTCAGCTAAGTACCTGGCTGTAAGCTGCAGGGCACATTCTTGGCTTTCTCTAATGAAGTCAGCAAAAGTTCAATTCTCTGCCATTCTTCCCTGGCTCTTCCTTTGCGTATGTACCCATTTACCTGGGAATTTTCACTGAGTAAAATCTCCTTCCATTCTAGTTCACACTGAATGCCTTGCAACTAGGACATTTTTAAAATTACTTCTCCACATCTCTGCAGCTATTCAATAATAAAAAAACAACAACCTCATGAAAATTCTTCAGCGTTTTAGTGCAAAATTCTCTTAACACACATTTTTAACACACATTTTTGTGTGCAAATTAGACAAATATACCCAGTTCTTGCAAATAATTTCCCCCATAGGGGAAACATTTCTGCATGTTATTATTATTACTGTTTTACTAATTTGTGCATTTATATGCACAAATACATGGAATTGTGTACACATTACTTAGTTGGAGAACTACACTGCAAAATCCAGAGAACTGCAAATCTGGAAAGAGGGCTAGGTTCCAGTTCAGACACTGTTCCAGAAAGTGCAAATTTAAATGTGAACAGAGTTTAATTTCTTCCCCACTCCTAATTGCAGCCAATTGTAAAACCATCGTATAGCTGCCTGTTGGTGCAAATAGATACTTATGCATTTTAAAAAATCCCTTTCATTACAGGCAGATGGGTGAGATCTGCAAAGACTGCCATCAGAAAACAGCTTATTGCAAGCCTTCCTAAATCAGAAGCATCTGCTAGTCTAGAACCCTTCCCTGTTTAGGGAAGTTTTTAATGTTTGATTCTATTTTTAATATTCTGTTGCGAGCCCCCCAAAGTGGCTGGGGAAATAAGTAAGTAAGTAAGTAAGTAAGTAAGTAGTGGCTAGATGGATGCCTCTGGGAAGCAGACAAGCAAAACCTGAAGACAGTAGCCCTTTCCCATTTTATGTCACCAACCTCTGCTTCTGAATGTAGAGGCTCCATTACTGAAATACTTTATTGTCACTTGTACAACTTGTATACAGTGAGATTACACAAGACCCGTCTTTACACAAGGCTACAGGGAACCAGACAGAGGGCCTTCTCGGTAGTGGTGCCCGCCCTGTGGAACGCCCTCCCATCAGATGTCAAAGCGATAAACAACTACCTGACATTCAGAAGACATCTGAAGGCAGCCCTGTTCAGGGAAGTTTTTAATATGTGACATTTTAGTGTATTTTTCATCTTTGTTGGAAGCCGCCCAGAGTGGCTGGGGAAACCCAGCCAGATGGGCAGGGTACAAATAATAAATTATTATTATTATTATTATTCTATATCTTCTGCCCGAGGGCAGGAGATCAAGAAAGTGCCGGCCAGGGTGTGAATCATCCCTGAGAATTTTCCTCACTCTCCTGAGGCAATGTTCTTCCGCTATTTTATCCAGTGGATTCACGGGACAGCCCATAATATCTTGTGCTGTATTCATCACCTTCTGTAGGCATTTCCTATCTGTTGATGTCAAACTAGCGTACCACACCGTGATGCAGTATGAAAGGACACTTTCTGTTGTGGACCGGTAAAAGGAGATCATCAAATGTTGATTGACATCATTCTTTTGCAATACTCTGAGGAGATGGGGTCTCTGTTGGGCTTTCTTAACCACCTGGGTTGTATTGATTTTCCAAGTAAGGTCTTCACTGAGATAAACTCCTAGAAATTTAAAGGAAGAGACTCTCTCCACACAGCCCTCCCCAGTGTACAGCAGGGCTAGTTCTCTTTTCCTCCGAAAGTCCAACACCATTTCCTTTCTCTTTATGAAGCTATTGTAATCATGGATTTTGTCCAACCCATTAAAAAAGCCACCTAGATGGCTAGTGGTCATTACCACATCCTGAGGCAGAGGATTCCTAAGTTAATCACACATTGTGTGAAACACGACCCCCTCTTGCCTGTTCCGTACCTACTGCCAATACAATCATTTTGGGTGAAACTGGAGATGGGTGCACTCAACCCACATCTGGTGCTGCATAGAGGAGAATGGATGTGAAATGGTTCTCCCTCAAATAGATACTTCATTCATGAAACTGTTCTATACTGAGCAACCTGGTCCATGTTTTGGCAATGGCTAGCAGAGACACAAACTGTTTGGAGAAGCTGAAAATGCCTGGAATGAAGAAGGCAAGAAGTTGGCAGGAAAATGGGACAATCCAGAGGGAAAACCCTGTGTGTGGCATCCTCAGTGACAAAGGGCTGCAGTAGATTTGGACGCACTATGGCAGAAAGTGGCTTAGAGTGCAGAACTATGGCCTAGGAGACCAGGATTCAAATCCTCACTCAGCCATAAAAATTAGTAGGTGACCTGGGGCCAGTCACAATCTCTCAGTCTAACCTACTTCACAGGGTTAGGATAAAAATGGGAGGGTAACCACATGCACCACCTTGAACACCTAGGAAGAAAGGTGGGCTATAAATGTAATAATATAATTTTAAAAATAGATGGGCATTTCTATGGTCATCTGTTTCCGAAATCATCTTCTGTGTTAAATATATTTTTATTGGGGTTTACATAACAAATTTAAATTCAAACTTTAAACATCAAGGTCATCATTTAGTATTCCCTCCACCCTTCCATGGTTACCATTATCAATCTTGTTTTTTCAACTGCTTCCCTTATTTTCTCCATTTTTTTAAAAAAAAGAATAATCCATTTTTAACCATAGTTTTTTGTACATTACAAGCATTACTCAAATCCCACCAATGTTTTTAGTTGTTTACAGTGTTCTCTTAAGTACCTTATGATTTCCCTCCATTCTTTCTTGAAATTCTTCTCTTCCTGGTTTCTGATTTTCCCAGTCAATTTTGCCATCTTGGCATAGTGCATCATCTTCATCAGCCATTCATCTCCGAAATCATCTTCTGACCAATGATGTTATTCTGGTTTGGAGCTGCCATTCCAAACATTGCAAAAGGTGCTGGGAATCTGTGCCTGACTTGCAGAAGCCCACATGACACCTACTGGCTTCCAATAGACTTCCCGGGTGCATCAGGTTTGCAGGCCTCGATCTGTACCTTTCAAATCGTGCCTGCATGTCTTAAATTTTCAGCGTCACCTTTTATTACATCTAGTTTATTTAGCACCGGTTGTCAGTTTATTAAAGATCCAAGAGAGGGCTGTGATTTATTATTGAAATTCCACTGCAATTACTTCAGCTCTCATCAGCATTACAATTAAGTTCAATACTGAATACTTTAATGTTATTAGGATATTAATGACTATTAAATGCTGGCCAGCATAATCTGTTATTAAATTAAGCAATAGGCCATGGCTGACTGACTGCTATAATGGATACAGTCACATCTCAAGTGTACAGGGAGACATAATGATAGAGATATTTGAGGAGAAGGAATTAAAATCTGGCTAAGTTTAAGAAGCTGATGGCATTCATTATACACTGGGACAATATAATTGAGGTGACTTTGCATTTCCATTTGTGTGAGAACTAGGTTGTACATAGAGATATACACATATGTACGAGCATTGCACACAAGAGCCCTTTGTATACTGTACTTAGTCTTCTGTTCTTCCTTTGGAGAAAGGTGTTCCTCTAATGTTTGCAATTTCTGCAGCTAATCCTTAGTTTTCTAAAAACTTAATATCATATTCTAATTTCATGATCAGTGACACTGATAGAAATCTCCCATCCAAACATCTGTTTAGAAAAAAATTCCAACGATTTCCTTAAATCCTGAGAATCACATCCTTAGTTTTTGGAAAAATCCAAATGCTTCCCCTGAATTATTACTCACAGAAGGTGAAAACACCCTGAAGCAAAGTGTTCATGAAAATATTTTGAGGAACAACAATGCTCTGAAAGCTTAGGGGTTGCCTTCCTGAGACTTCCGGGTATAGGGCGGTGTATAATAATGATAATAATAATAATAATAATAATAATAATAATAATAATAATAATATAGCTATGTTGAATTAAAATTCCACTATTCAGGAAGAATGTATACATTAGTTTTATTGAATCATGCTATTGGAATTTAGGCTCTTCATATATCTGTTCTGCATACAATGGTAAACTGGGCCAGTCAAAAGCATTTTCCTACCTGAGTCAGAACAGCCAATGGCATCCCTTTCCCCCACAAATCAAGGTGCAATAACTGGGGCCAAGATACCTTGGCACCTGAGACAGGAAACCCCCAAAGGACATCTATGCTTTCCTGTCACCAGTCACCTGTCAGTAAAAACACAACAATAATAAATTAAATATACCTGCTGCTCTTTTGCTATATGCAAAATCTTCCAACTGAGGTGGCCACCTCACTTTACCTAAACCTAAGGCAGTGTCTTGAAAGATCTACAGTGTATGTTCTTGGCTATGGCTATAATCCCCTGTGTGCCTGATTCAAGAGTAGCTTCTACACTGGCACATTGACCTCCAATTTATGTAGCTTTACAGGTCAGTAGGTTCTCCCTTGGGAAAGATGGAGGACACAAGGAGAAGGGGATGACAGAGGACGAGATGGTTGGATAGTGTTCTCAAAGCTACCAGCATGAGTTTGATCAAACTGCGGGAGGCAGTGGAAGACAGGAGTGCCTGGCGTGCTCTGGTCCATGGGGTCACGAAGAGTCGGACACGACTAAACGACTAAACAACAACAACAGGCTCTCCCTCCCCATTTTCTCTTGCTCATGACAGAATTTGCTTTGGCGTGGTAGGGGATGGCAGGATGTACTTTTTGCAATGCTAAAGTAATATGGGAATCAGTGGGGCCTACCCAGTGCTTTTATTCTGGGGGTACGCAGGGGTACGCACATCCCTAAACATTTTGTGAATCTAAGTTTGGACTCATTGAGGGGCAGTATTTCAATATGAGTAGGAAAATGAGAGTACGCCTAAACATTTTTTTAGAAAAAAAGCACTGGGCTTACCCCTCTTCCTTTTTCTGTTAACCCATCCAATTTTAGAAGAGTGTAGGGCACGCTTCAACTAAAACATCAGGGGGCAACGCTTTTGGCATTCATGAAAGTATCTCCCTCTGCCTTTCAGAAAAGCACCCTTGTACAGAAATGGATTGCCATGGGCATGAATGCCATGGACGTTCTAGAAATGCTTTCATAAACCATTTGTTGTAGGAAAACAGAGGAAAACCTCCTCGTGACTTTCCACCCCTCCAAAAATGGTTGTGTGAATTTCCTTTTAGGGCAAACATTGTCTAGTTAAATATTTGCTATTGAATAGAATGGGCAAGACTTTTAGCTGGGCTTTGGTTATCTTTCTTGAGTAAATAGCACAATCCCATGTACACTTGTTCAAAAGCAATCCACTGTGTATCTAATAATAAGTGTGTACAGGACTACAGAAAAGAATGATGGGGAGTTGTGGTTTATGGCTTTTAGAGAAAGGCATATTGTACATAATTTGTAGGAACGATCTTTTTTGTAGGTGAGACGTCCCCATGTTCTTGCTACAAATAGATTGGCCTCCACTTACTTAATACCCAGTTGCAAACCATTTAGGATCCTGACTTGCTACGATTTCCCATCCACAAACATAAAAAGTCATTTTGTAAAGAAATAACACCAGTGTGTATCATGCCATAATAGATTCTTGCAAGTAGCCTTGCAAAAGGGAAAAGAAAGGAAATAGGAAACTTCAGCACTCTGAATCCCATTCCGTAGGGTTCCCATTTCTTATGGAGCATAAACTAGCAAAGGATCGCAGTCATGGTCAAAGCCAAAATGAACCCAACTCTCTGTTTTTTGTAATCACCCCGGTCATCTTTGTGGAAGGTTTCAACTTTCCTCTGTTTGTTCAGATGGGGGGGGGGTATCTCTTTTGGCAGTGCAACTTTTACATTAACATGTAATATTGGGTATATCCACAGGCAGCTGGCTGAGTGCTATTTAAGCTGGGTGCTGAACTAGCCGCAGACACTGACAGGCAGTAGTTAAGCTGCTCTTATCTTTTTTCCTCCATGTCACCGATAATGATACTGTAATTCTCTGCAAAGTGGAATCCTTTGGCTGTGTTTTGACAGCATGCTTGTTATTCCAGTGGCCTGCACTGTTCTCTATGTCATTTCCGTTGGAGAGTTCTCTCCTCTCCCATCCTTTCATTCCTGCTTCAAGATTTTTGGAAGCAAATCCTCCCATCCTCCGTTTCATAGTTTCTTGTTGTTGTTTCCCCAGCCCCATCCTGCTAGTGTGTATTGTTCACCTTAAATAAGATCTGCCAACAGCCTATTTAGCTCTTGAATATTGTAGCCCATTTAGCACTGTTCTTCTGATTGCGGGGTGGGGTATCCCTACAGTCACTTCCTAGTGTCTCTCTTCATTTCCTGTGTTTAGATTGAGGGGATTTGTTTTCCAGATCTTTTCTGGAAAATCGCATACGTTCCCCTCTGCAGCCTGTCAAACCATTAATTCCTGAAATTAGCAGTTATGTCTTTAAATGCTTTTGCATTGTTTACCCAGAAAATAGAAGAGGCCTCCTATTCCCTTATCTTTCCCTTTCTCAAGATTACGTTGACTGTCTTCAGCAAGTTTTCACATTCTGGCCATAATAAATGGGACCCTGGTTCACTAAGCTTTCTCTGCTCACACTTCATTAGTTACAAATTTGGCATGGTTCAAGTGTTTCGACTTTTCAGGAAACTGGAACGTCCCCCTCCTAATCTGTAGGAAGAATATAAGTGATGGAATTTAATTACTACAAAATGTACTCCCCTTCCTTCTTCTATGTGGCCACATTTCTACAAACCAGTGTTTTCTAATTTATGTTTCCATCTCTGTGAACTTAGCAAGATATCCATATATGCATGAAGAGCAGCAGTCAATGTAATTACAGCAGCAATTCTGATAAGCACATAGCTATGCTCTTTAGTAATAGTAAGTATTTAGCAAAAGCAGCAGTTTTGCTGTTAATTATGTTTTCTAAAAGGCCATAAGAATAAGAACATCCATTCTGAGTCCTTTCCACCCAGCCTTGTGATTTTTGACAGTTGGCACATTTAGATGTTTCTGGAAATTTATAGCATGGGAATAACTCAAAAAGTTCATTCCTTGACATCCTTTGGCAACTCAAGGCATTAAAAAGCCTTCCAAATTAGGATGGATGTCATAAATAAACATTCTACATATCTACCTTCCTCGAATCTATTCATTTATCCAAAATTATTTACGGATCGTCTTTCATTGCAGTTTACAAAGTAAAACCACTACAAATAAATAATAAAATATACAAGTGCAATAGAACCGGTGCTAAGGATAGTTCGTTTACATTAACAGGCAAGTTTTTAACAGGCAGTGGAACACCTGGGAGGTTGTTCCACAATGAGGGGGCCACCACAGAGAAGGCTCTCCTTTGGATCACCACAAATTCTACTTCTCCTGGGTGCAGCATGACTGGAAAGGCCACTTTTGATGAGCTCAGTGAGTGGGCTGGTCTCTCAGATAGCCTGGTTCTAAAGCTGCTCAGAACTTTGTAAGTCAATAGCAACATCAGAGCTGGCACGATAGTGAATGGACAGTGCAATTCCTTCAGCGCTGGTGCAAAGTAGGATACTCAACTGAGCATCCCAGCTGCTGTGTTTTGTATCAGCTGCAGCTTTCAAATCAACCTCAAGGTACCCCCCCTTTTCTAGTCTTTAAATGTTATCCTCCAAGCCATGACACCCATTCTTGGTCTAGTAATGTTGGCCATATTGTTACTGACATGGTTGCTGGGAAACAAAATAATGCAGTGGCTATAATCCTGCACCTGTGTCACTTAGGCACACTTGAATTCTCTTGCCTTTAAAGATTGCAATGTGCAAATGGATGAAATAATTAGTGATAGGAAAGACAATCCATTTTATTAATACATCCCAGAATTCCTTGTTCTCTTTTGGGAATGATCATGTGTGGGCTATTTGCACTTTAAAGGACATGCACTCATTTTCCTTGTCAGTTTCAGAAAGACACAAAACAGGAGTTTGGCTGCAGGCTAGCTTGGGTTGTTTGCTTTGCCCTGCATCCCATCATACAGGAGTTGGAGGTTGATGTCATTTTTCAAGGTCATGGTACCAGAGCACTGTGTGGGTCCCCCAGTTTCCCCTGCCTTAGCATAAAAATAAATAAAGAAAACAACCCACTTGTATTGCAACTGTGCAATGGACATAAAGGATCAGTGTTAATAATAAACCTATTCCTTTTGGAATCCACAGTGACGAAATTCTGTTTTTGAGATGCTTAATGCTCAAGCAGTGAAGAATTGTGGACAGTAAATTGCAGGGCTTTAAGAGTGATGTAAGAAAGTGAGTGCAATCTTCAATGTGCCTTTTTAACTGCTACTACTCATACAACTGCTAATAATGTTTTTGTAATCAGAGCTGGCCCCAGAACATCCAAAGTCAGATTGGCCAAGGGCACCATTCCAAATTTTCATAACTGCCAAATACAAAACTGAGCAAGACCGAAGATTAAATTGGGGGGGGGGGGGAATTCACACGCAGAATTGTTTTCTTCCTTCCTTCCTTCCTTCCTTCCTTCCTTCCTTCCTTCCCTCCCTCCCTCCCTCCCATAATTGTTACTGTAATGTTACGAATGCTCAACAAATAGCCATTCCTTTTTGTCAGCAAAGAGAATTTGTGCCTTTGCCATGTACACAAATGCAACTGTGATGGAGAATGGATGGCTTGACTGGAAGCAGAGAGAGAGAGGGATGCAATCCTGAAGTTTCTGGCCCCTTTTGGCTACTGCTCTCTGTCCTCAGCAGTAAAAATCTCCCACACCCCAGACTTATAACAAGAGCCATTTATTTAATGTGCAAAAGATGCCTCTTGATCACTTATGATGTTGTACAATGACACAAATTGTGCTTGGGTACCTGCACTTTCCCTTGGTCTTTTGGGGCCAAATCCAGATGGGGTGCATGGGACCAACAAAGGTGCCCCACATTGCCCTAGTCCTGAACTGCCTTATTAAGTTTCAGAGCCTGACTTTATTGCTAGATGAATCCTTCTGTGAGTTGACCCATGCCTGTTGGTAGCTGGCCAGATCTGCTTATCTGTATGCTGCTTTTACTGCTGCTCATATTGTAAATATTTTGCCTGCTCTTTTTCTTGCGTTTTAAGCCTACCTTCCTGTTGCTTTTTTAACTTTTCATTTGATAGTTTGCTGTTTTTAATTCATTACTTATTGCTGCTGTTAGCCTTTCGGTTGTAATTTTTTTGAAAAGGTGGGATAAAAATATTTATCGTAAATCTACCAATTGATAAAAAATGTGAATCTCTCTTTACACAGCCACTATAGATCAATACTGAGATCTTTGAAGGTTTTTTTTTTTTTTTTTGTCTTCAATAGGTTTATTTACACCAACTTGAGAACCTGATCTATCATATTCAGGATGATGTAGAAGCTGAATCCTGAATGTGACCTTCCCTTTCCAGGAGCTCTCATGGTGCCTCTGGGAAGAGCGAGGCAATATTTCCTGGGGACTTTGTGGAATGATGTTACCTTCTCCTTCCCCAAGAACGCTTCTCTTTTTTGAAAGCTGATGGATGGGGGCAGGACGTGTGGACTCGAACAGGAGGGCAGGCTCACGGGAGCCTGAATCCTTGGTGAACTCTCCACTAACATCTCTAATTATAAAAAACATTACAGTTGTAACAGTTGCCCAGCCATGAATTATTCTGACAATGTTTAACTTGCAGATAAGAAACCACAATCAGCCTGTCACATATTCCCCACTAACGAGGTTAGCATCAGTCGAAAAGGAAAGGCAGCTCACCACGCAGTGTCTTGCTGTCATAAATTATAGGTATCCAGCATGCATCACAAGGAGAGGAACAGTCAAATAGCATGGGACTCTATTACACATTCTGACAGTGACAGAAAAACACCACTCGGCAGTGTTTAATCTACCATAGCTTGTTTATTCCCTTTTCCCATCGATGCCAGCCTGAAAGATTTGGCGCTGCGTTTTGTTGCTATCTGCAATTAACACAAGGATCTATTTAAAGCTTGTCTTTGATAGATAGCATGGGCCTCTCTAATTGCCCAGTCAGTGGGAAATGGGGTACCCATGCAAGGCCTGGTCCTGTTTTGTGCGTTCAAAACAAAAATGCTGTCTTCAGGCAGGTTCCTTGTTTTGCTTGTAATAAACTGCACCGTTACTTGTGCAACTGAAGGGTGCATTCAATGCAGAATTTCCTCTGGAAATAGTAAAATACGGCCGGTTACGTTTTTGATGGGAGGACACAACCACAGGATAACGTGTTACCCTCCAGGTCAGAAGCTCAACCTAGCTGCCGGGTACTTGCTTTTGCAACCCCAGGCAAGAAAGGCAGGAGGTTTATTGAATCCTTGGTAGGCTGCCCTTAGTGGCTCACAAATTTTGCAGAAAGAAATGGAAAGATTTGAGGAAAACCCTCATTGAAAACACTTCTTTTCAAGAGTAGTGTTTGATATGCAGAAGCAGATAGCAGGAGTATGGCTGTTTGGAGCAGAAGCCAAATAAAAGGTGAGATATGTTAGCAAGGAATATGCACCCTGTACCTTCCATATTTCCTTCCATTGCCTTTTTTTTTTTTAACCAGTTGCTGCCTTTATCTAAGAATATACTGAAATGCCTTATACCAGCTTGCCAGTGGGGTGGAGCTGCTACGTTAGCTAGGAGGGGTAGGGTGGCAGGGAAGCTGCTGCAGTGCAAACACGTGGGCAGAGCCAATGTGGCATTCCTGCCGATTTGTTTGCACCACACTGACTTCGTCTTCACCTTGCCCCTCTCAGACAGCTGAGAAGCCACTCTACCTGGTCTTCTGCTTCTGAAATCAGGCCAGACTCTTAGTCCATCTAGTTCAATATTGTCTGCCAATGGCTGTCCAGGATTGCAGGCAGAAATAGGCCTATTCATATCACCAGTTGCCTGACCCTTTTAACTGGACCTCCTGCATGCAAAGCAGATGTTCCTCCATTGAGCTATGGTCCATTTCCCATATCTGGCATCCCCCCCCCCTTTGTTACATTTGATCACTTATAAAATATATGAAGGTGACCCCTTGCTGAATGCTGGAGTAATTGTATCTTAAAACATAACACACATTATTCTTTGCACACAAAGTAATAGCAGGTTGGTTAACGTGACACCCTCATTTTTACATGCCTGACCTGGAGCTAAGCTGAGTCCTGAATTACAACACATTTTAATTTGCTGCCAACAAGCTTTCTGCAGTTGGGTGATGCTGTTTTTAATTTAGCCTGCTTGCCTTGGCTCTGTTCAGCCCTTGCCACTGACATAATCAGAAAAGGTCCACATGAAATAGGGAATGAATTCTATCTTGGCCAGTCAGTGGAGTAGATTGGATGCCCCCCAAACCTAATGCTTACTTGCATTGTAGGGCAGAGTGTAAAATATATCTGCAATTAGAAGACCTTGTAAAACCTAAAGGACAGCTAAGATTCCTCGGACAGGAACTTCGTCCTTCATTCTGAGTTGTCAGCAATAGTGATGTTAGTAGAAATTTTGGGATCTTAGCAGTTTCTTCAGTGTGAATTCAATAATGGTTTCTGAAACGTATCATGAAGAGCAGAGGAGGCATAACAAAAACAACATTAATGCAAAAGTTTGCTGGGAGAAAAAAACATGCAGCAATCTCCTTCTTCTGCTTATAATGCAGAACTGAAACAAAAAACACACAACTCAGGCAGTTCCTGATATGAAAAGCCAGTTCCTTAAAATGTGGGAACACAGCCCATAATCAATGTAACTGAATTGTGAATTGCTTTCCTCTGCTCCTTTGGCATGTACCAGAAGAAGAGTTCAGAAGCACCCAGTTCTGGTTTTAAACATAGCTCCCTGTTGCATTTGGATTTGACAAACTGTGGCTTGTTAAAACTCTAGTTATTGAACAAGAAAGGATCATAAACTACAGTGTGACCAATCGTGTCCTGCGCCTGTGAAATCATTACTTACTGTTACCTTCCTCCCAAATGTGAATATATTCGGCTCAAAGTGTGAGAAGTGAATTGCCCGTTCCATTTTCAGTAGGGATGACTGAAGAGCCCCTATGCATGAGCACGATTTAGCAATGTCAGCTGTCACAGGCATACTTTGTTTCGAAGTGTAGAAAACAACTTTGTTAAATAAATGAGTAAATGCAATTAAAATAACTAGAGATAGTGAACCCCAGTGTTTCTTTCTTTCTTACATCATTTTTGGATGTTTGGAAGAATAAACCAATTTTAACCAAGTATAATAATAATAATAATTTATTTATTATACCCCTGCCCATCTGGCTGGGTTACTTCCTTCCTATGCTCAGCCAGAAGCCTGTCATGCCTTAGGGTGGAGGATGGATTGATTTATTATAATAAATCGAATTGTATATTTTAAACTATTGACTTTTATTGCATTGTTTATATTTGTTGTTTTAGATTGTATGTCCTTTGTGGAGGAATTTTTTACTGTGCACAGCACCAAGTACATTCAGGGAGTTATATAAATACACATTAACAACAACAGAATTGGCACTACTCCCCACTACTATAGAACAAGGATATTGGTGGTAGCAGCTGAATCATCACCATCATTTTGAGATGTGTTTATGTTCTTGAACTTTGAGCACAATTGGTGTGTGTGTGTGTGTGTGTGTGTGTGTGTGTGTGTGTGTGTGTAAAGGTGCATGCAAATAAAGTTATGATGATGATGCTCTGTGCACTGGGCATTTGCAGGTTCAAGCTCTGATTACATTATCACTCTAGGAAAGCAACATTACTACATGCATAGGCATAAAACTCACAAAAGTTATTTACAAACTTCCCACCAAGCTTTCCACTGCAGATGATGTGCAGTGAAATCCTATGCTATGCATGTTTACTGGAAAGGATGTCCCATTGTTTTCATCTGGGCTAATTCCCTAATAAAAGTGCACAGGATTGCAGTCTAACTGTATCAATGGGAAATAAAGTGGGACATGAGGCACATACTCTATGACCATCATTAAACAGAAAAAAACCCTGAGACACCTAAGGTTGAAGAACCCTGATAATGGAAACATGGCTGGAAGAATATGTCTGAATATGTCATTCAGAATATGTCTGAATAAATCCCTAGAGCAAGAATAGCACATTACAGACTTACAAAACTTGGTGTCCTCCAGATGTTTTGGACTATACTGTATTTTTTGCACCATAACACTCACTTTTTTCCTCCTAGAAAGTAAGGGGAAATGTCTGTGCGTGTTATGGAGGGAATGCCTACGGGTGGCATGCCTACGGATTTTCCTCCTCTAAAAACTATGTGCGTGTTATGGTCGGGTGCGTGTTATAGAGCGAAAAATACAGTAATTCCTAACCACCCAGCAGGGCAAATGATCAGAGATGATGGGAGTTGTAGTCCCAAACATCTGGAAGTTTGGGGAAGTTTGGGGAAAGCTGGTGTAGTATAAGAAATGCATATTATTATTATTCATTTGGCCACGTGCTTACCTGGGAATATATCTCATTATATAATATATGTATTATAATGAAAATATATCACATTATATAATAATAATAATAATAATAATAATAATAATAATAATAATAATAATAATAATAAGAAGAAGAAGAAGAAGAAGAAGAATTTATTATTTATACCCCACTCATCTGGCTGAGTTTCCCCAGCCACTCTGGGCGGCTCCCAATCGAGTGTTAAAAACACTAGAGCATTAAATATTAAAAACTTCCCTAAACAGGGCTGCCTTCAGATGTCTCTTAAAAATAGGATAGCTGCTTATTTCCTTGACATCTGATGGGAGGGCGTTCCACAGGGCGGGCGCCACTACCAAGAAGGCCCTCTGTCTGGTGAGAGCAATAATCACTATAAACACAAATAAAACTAAGGTGTAAATGTATTGTTAACTATTATTATTATAATTGATGGTGATAAACTTTGCTTATGACTGATGAGAATGTTGAAACACCTCTAATTTTAAGGAAATGTAATTCTTTCATTTCCAATGTTGTGATTCTTTCATTTCCAGTAATGAAACCATCTTTCTTGATTTCCTACTGAACATGACTTTAAAAGTTATATGCTGGGGGGTGGGGGTGGGAATCCATGCCTTCTCTGGTATACAGTGGTGCCCCGCAAGACGAAATTAATTCGTTCCGCAATTTTTGTCGTCTAGCGAATTTTTCGTCTTGCGAAGCACGAAATCCCATAGGAATGCATTGAAAATCAATTAATGCGTTCCTATGGTCAAAAAAAGTCCAAACAAAGCCAAATTTGGTACAACAACAGTTTATTAACTGCTCTTTAAAGTCACACATACTGTAAAGAGCAGTTCAAAAATTGAAGGGAAAATAAATTAACTTTATAAACAAAACATGTCTTTGTTTTTAGACAAAGAAAACAAAGTCGCGAGACGTTTTCGTCTTGCGAAGCAAGCCCATAGGGGAAATTCGTCTTGCGAGGCAAATCGAAAACGGAAAAACCTTTCGTCTAGCGAGTTTTTTGTCTTGCGAGGCATTCGTCTTGCGAGGTACCACTGTATTATGAATCCTCTCCACATGACTGTGCAGACTTAGCATGCATGCACCCGAGAGCAGCGTGGTACTCGTGCAAAGCACAGCGCTGGAAGTAAAGCACTCAGACTTTCCATCCCCTGAGCTCTGAAAGCTCGCAGCCCTCATCCCCCATAATACCCAGATGCCTGGGTTTGCAGATTGCACGCACGTTACTTGAAGCAATACACACTTGCAGGCGGCAGCTTAGCCAGGTGAACCAAAATTAAAAACCTCCCTCTGGCAAAGCTATTAGAAGCTGTGCCAAGCTTGTCTCAGCTGGAAACAGCCTTTTTCCATATCTTATGGAGTTCATATGAATTGTTTTCTCTTCCAGGAGGTTGTAAATTCTCTGGGTCAGCAGATAAAATGGAGGGAGGGAGGGAGGGAGGGAGAACCACCCTCAAATGAAAGACATTTATTCTTTTGCTAAAAACGAGCTCCCAGCATTTTATTGAAATCAGATGCCATGTATGGTTTGCTTCAAGGATGTTTTGCAGAAGCCAACTGCAGAGTGCAATAACTCTGTGGAACACAAACACACAGCGTTCCCACCCAGCAAGCCAAGGTGTAGTCAGAGCTGATTCAAGGGAAAGGTACCTGCTGAACAGACAGGAGAGCAAACACGTAACGTATTTTATCTCTTTTACTACATGTATAGCCTGTCATTTTCTCCAAAGAGCTAAAGGCACCACACATGGCTCCTCCCCTCTCCATATTATCCTCACCAGAATTCTCTGAGGTAGGATAGGCTGAGAGACAGGGGAGCCAACATTGGGGTTAGAAGGGGCTTCGGCCCCCTCCATATTGGTGGGCAGCAGGCTGAGCTCCCCCCACCCCCAATATGGAGGGGGCCAACATCCCCTGCCACTGCAGGGCACCCTCCGCATGACCCAGCCCCAGACCGGGAGCCCAGGAGCTGGACAAGGACTGGGATGGGCGAAGGTGAGGGAGATTATCTCCCTCTGTGCTTTCCACTGGGTGGCATCATGTGACACATCATGTGACACGTCAGTGCCCCTGACCATCCCTAAATCACCCAGTAGGCTTTTTAGATGCATGACCATTTGAATCCAGGGTTTCCCAGGCCACAACACCGCCATACATTGAAAGCCCATTCATATGACTTCCACCGTCATGGCTTTCTTCAAGGAATCCTGGGAACCATCATTTGTTCAGGGTGCTGGGAAATGTGGTATTGTGAGGGGGTATACTACAGTTCCCGGGATTCTTAAGAGGAAACCAGATAAAGTGATATAAATGTGTTTTAAATGTATGGTGTGAATGACCGTGGTCTCACACAGGGCTTTTTTTCAGCCAGAACTCGCAGGAACTCAGTTCCGGCAGCTGTCAGGTGGGCGCCATTGCCATTCTACTAAAATGAGGGAGCTCATTTCCTAGAAAAATAGGACTGGTCTTACACTCTGACCACTGCACCGCACTGACTCTCTGGCGTGGTTGCCCTTTCTTACTTGATTTGGCTGCATTCAAGTTTCTTCCCCCTCCCCTCCCCAGTTCTTCCTAAGATCATTATCCAACTCCCCTTCTATTTCTCATTTGATCCTGACCTCCGGAGACACTGTTGCAGGAGCGAGCTGCATGCCGGAGTGAGAGAAAAGACTGTTTTTTAATGCTTTTAGCAATGTGACCTTAGGTATTGATTTAGAACCTGCTGCAGCGCTTCAGTGCAAAAAGGGAACTGTGGTAATTAAGTTAGTATCTGCACTTTCTAAAATAGTGCTGAATTGCAACAAAGAGAGAGAGAGACCCCTTTATTTCCTCCCTGCTGTCTCTCACTGAATGCAAATACAGACACTGCCCTCTGACCCTGTGCAGCTTTCTTCAGCTGCAGCTGTGATTTGTCTTCTCTTTATGCCTTTAGGTAGGGGATGGATGGAGTCAAATCCATTCCTTCTGCTGCCCAGCTTTCTCTTCCCCAAACGGGCACTGAAGCATTTTTACACCCTACCTGACTTAATCACCCCCCTGAGATTTCTAATTGCAGAAAGAAAAACAGAAACTTGGGGGGGGGGGGATACACATAAAAATGGTTCTGATGAAATTGCTCCCCCCCTTTCCATTTATGCATGGAAAGACTCCTATCTCAACAAAGTGCATTAAATATAAAATAAAAAATCTTTACAAAAGAGATGTGATAACGCCAGCCTCCTGAAAAGTCTGTTTTTGTATTATTTCATTAGCAAAACAGAGCTGCTAAAGGTAATGGCAATAAAACCCTGAGTACCTTGGGGTAAACATGCAAATGACATGCTAATGTATGCAGATTAGCCCACCATGTTCAGTGTCCATAAAACCCCCACTAAATGCAGCTAATTAAAGATAGGTAAGTTGCTGCTGCCTGGCATTCTGCAGAAGGCAGTATATTATCACAATTATACTATGAGTGTCTTGGGGAATCTTGTCTTATATCTACCTTTCCAAATAACTTTCTTCTCCCTTTGATTTTTTTCCCTACTGCAAAAGAGCAACTGCCTCCTTTCTTTATTTCTCAAAGATTCAGTGTAATTGAACTGTAAAATTTAATAATGAAACAAAAGACTGGTTCTGCAAATACTGTTGAATGCTGTGCAATTGAGATCAGTAGGTGTTAAGCATGAACTAAAAGTTATTTTTCAGAACAGATATAAAGAGAATCCCAGGATTAAATCTTACTTTGTCTCTCACACACACCTGAGTCAACTCTAAGCCAATTATTATTATTATAGAACTGAATCCTTTTTACTGACTACCAGCCCAGAGCTCTGGCCTGTTCTTAGAGATCTGAAAATATGAGGGTGTTGTAAATATTTTCTAATTGCACAAATGCCTATTTTTAGATGCAGCAGAGTATATTTGTTTTTATAATAATTTGCATATTTTTAAATGCCATATTATGGCTCTAAATGCTGTTTTGTGCCTGGAGCCTACAGGAATTGGCTGGGTTTAAGTAGCTCAGTTGGTGAATGGATCCATTGTGTGCCCTTGGTTTTGAATAAACCAGGTTGTCAGTCCTTGAGCAGAGTGAAAGCTACTTGGTGGCAAGAGCTTCGAGGCATTTTCCTTACAGATAGCTTTAAATTCGTTTCCTGACTCGAAGACCAAGCTGTGGAATAATGCAAATGAGCGAAGGCCTAAGCCTGCTCAAGTATTCAGAAGTATTCCTGTGACAGCAGAAGAAACTTAGAGCTCAGTACTATACATGTTTACTCAGGTAAGAATCCCATTGAATTCAATGGGGCTTAAAGGTAAAGGTACCCCTGCCCGTAGAGGCCAGTCTTGCCTGACTCTAGGGTTGTGCGCTCATCTCTATAGGCCGGGAGCCAGCGCTGTCCGCAGACACTTCCAGGTCACGTGGCCAGCGTGACATCGCTGCTCTGGCGAGCCAGCGCAGCACACGGAATGCCGTTTACCTTCCCGCTGGTAAGCGGTCCCTATTTATCTACTTGCACCCAGGGGTGCTTTCGAACTGCTAGGTTGGCAGGCGCTGGGACCGAACAACGGGAGCGCACCCTGCCGCAGGGATTCGAACTGCTGACCATGCGATCGGCAAGTCCTAGGCGCTGAGGTTTAACCCACAGCGTCCCCCGCGTCCCCCAATGGGGCTTACTCCCATGTAAATGGTTATAGGATTGCAGCTGGAGCCTTACTTAGTTATTCTACTGAGGCCACATTGTTCTGCCTCAGTCAAACCCGTGATATCAGTGCTTACTTAAACATTTCAGCACACACTGAGATCCTGTGGTGAGTTACATGTTGTTTGTGCCACAGTTCTGAGCCTGTGGCAAAATTATACACTCTCTCTCTCTCTCTCTCTATATATATATATATATATCACACTTCAACAGTTGATTCATCAAGAGAGGATGCATAAAATGAGGGAGTGGAAGAAAACATGCAAGGCAATGGATTCCTGTACACACTACAACACAAGTGAGGTCTAATGTGATATTACCAACAAGCAGAAAAATGGAAAGCTGGATTTTGATAAGATTGGGAACAGTGGGACACAGAGAATGTGAATCAACATTTCCAGCAGCTTGAAACCCCACCTTATCATCAGTTCCCTCCTGAATGAATTGCATGTAAGAACACTCCTCGCTTCGCCTCATACTTTCTTTCTCTCGTCTTTTCAAGTTTAAAAAGATACAGTGAAGGACTTCAGAATTCTGTTGCCAAAGTCTGCATCCTTACGATAACATTCAGCAGCCTGGTGCCATCCAGATGTTTGGGACTAAACTCCCAACATCATGCTGCCTGGGCTGATGGGCAGAGCTGTCAATTTAAGTTTTTCTTCAGTTTCTCATTTCCCTCCCAATCTTAATTTCAGTATAAATTACTGTGCAAAGCAGCTGCAGCAGCTGAGTTGTGTCACCAGTGGGACTCTGTGGGGCATGCCCTCCAGTCTGTATCATCCACGCGGTTGCTTTGCCAACACCCTGCCCTTACCTTCCTGACTGACATTCGCCGCCACCCCAGGTTTTGGCAGTTTCTTGTGTCTTGCTCCTCTGCAAACTTACATAGTTCTGAAGACCTGCTATATGACACCATCAGTCCGTCATCAGACAATGGAATTCTGCCTGCGCCATACATTGTTGGTGACTGTTATCCTTTTTCACACATTCACTGGATCGATCCATACATATGTGTAGTGAGGAGCAGGAACATGCCAGCTCTGCCCTTGCTTCAGACCGCAATATGTTTAGCTGAACATCGGCACACAAGGTAGGCTGTATTATTATATGTTTTCTGTTCACACAGTTGGCAACCCTGCAGAAAGAAGTTCCCCAACTCATTCATATGAAGCCTACAGTATGTGTCTTCATGTATGTGTCCAGACCTTCAATTAAAAGGTAAAAGGTAAAGGACCCCTGGAAGGTTAAGTCCAGTCTAAGGCAACCATGGGGTGTGGCGCTCATCTTGCTTTCAGGCCAAGGGAGCCGGTGTTTGTCTACAGGCAGTTTCTGGGTCATGTGGCCAGCATGAATAAACTGCTTCTGGCATGAAGAGTATCAGAGCTAGCATGGAAATGCCATTTACCTTCCTGCTGCAGCGGTACCTATTTATCTACTTGCACGGGTGTGCTTTTGAACTGCTAGGTTGGTAGGAGCTGGGACAGAGCAATGGGAGCTCACCTCGTGACGTGGATTTGAACTGCCAACCTTCTGATTGGCAAGCCTAAGAGGCTCAGTGGTTTAGACCACAGTGCCACCCACGTCCTTTTTAGATCTTCAATTACTGTAATGTGAAAAGCGGGTGCAGCCCTCCCTCTCCTTCGTGGATTCAGTGAATTGGTCATTAATCTGTATGAAGGCCATGATTATAGAGCTGTTTTCCCACTTGAAGATACCTGAAAATATGTATTTCTTTAGATTTATGGGTCATCCAAGCTTCAGGGAAGGTAAATATTCCATAATTCATTTCTTCTCTGTTCACTATTGCTGTGGGTCTGCTCTTACTTCTTGTACAAGAGCAGTGACTTCAGGAAGGCCACCCAGGGACTCAACGGCTAAGACGGGAAAGGTTTTGAGTTCAGGTTCAGAAGAGTGACTGTGGTTGACTTGGGAAGATGAAAAAAGAGTTCCGTCTTGTAAAAGTCATTTCTGCCTATTTAAGAAGCACTTCAAGGGAGTGGCAGCACTTCTTTCGATTAAGCCTTATTCGCGGGGAAGGGACAGCACAGAATCTGCTGATATTGGCAGAAATGGCCTTGGCTTCTTTTCGATGCTTCCCTTGATGAGTGTTTAAAGAACAGCTTTGGATCTGGCAGTCAGAGGACTTTTCCCACTTGTTTTACTTCTAAATATTCTTCAAAAGCTTCAGTGGCCTACTGAGCATCACTTTGATCCTTCAAGCATATTCACCACAGAGGCTTACACCTACCTCGGACGATGCTCAACTCATTTCCTATCCACATTCAAGTTTCTAATTATTACTCTCAGGCACAAGGTGCTCTTAGCCTCCACCCAAACCACTGAATTTATGAAAGGATAGATGGGAATTTGGGCTGCAGATGGGTAGGATGAACCCTCTGATAAATGGAGTGGAGACTACCTTACCTGGGCAAATGGGGCAGTGTCCCACCAACCTCAGCCAGTTCCCACCTGCCTTCCTTCTTACTTACAACCAGTCCAGAGGGGTAACACTGTCTGACAACTTCCTCCTTATTAGGAAGAAGATGGAGACAAACTAGAATCTGCCTGCCATTGGTTCTGGATCCACCTACTGCTTGACCTTCCTGCTTTCCTGTGCCAATGGGCACCAGCCACGACTGGCTAAAGGTAAATTAGTTTTAAGTTAGAGCATCCCCCCCCCCCATGTGAGTACTGTGCTGTTGCCCACAGCCTGTTAATTTCAGATCAGAACACCAAAATGTGAGTGTTATAGCTACACCATTGGTATTCATGTAGTTGTCAGAGCCTGACCCTCAATTCCCCATGTACTCTATAAGCAATGGTAGTAGTTTTCTGGACCCTGAGATCATCTTCTGAGGCTCTCCTTCATGTCCCTCCTCCTCAAGAGGTTCAGAGGGTGACAACATGAGAACAGGTCTTCTCTGCAGTGGCTCCCCATCTGTGGGATGCTCTCCCCAGGGAAGTTCACCTGGTGCCTTCATTATACACCTTTAGGCGCCAGGCAAAAGCATTCCTTTTTAATCAGGCCTTTGGTTGATCTGATTTACATCCTATGCCCTCTTAAAATGTGTTGTTGTTGTTTTTTTGTGGGGCGGGGGCATTGGGTTGTTGTTTTTATTTTTATTATGTATTTTGTGGTTTAGTATCTTGATTTTATTCTGTGAACTGCCCTGAGTCCCCTGGGTATAAGGAGGTTAAATAAATAAATAAATAAATAAATAAATAAATAAATAAATAAAGGTTCCTGAGGATGCCCACTCCCCTTTCTTCCATGGTGAGAAAAAGAAGGCCACTTTGCTGGAAGAACTTGCCCAACATGACTTCAACTCCTTGCTCAGTGGTAAAGCTTACCGACTGAGCATGGGCCAGCTGATATCTCTCAGCCGAACCAACCTCACAGGACTGTTGTGGGGAGAAACAGGCACATTGCCCTGAGCTCCTAGGAGGAAAGGTGGCAATGAAAAAAATTAAAATATTCTAATTTGGGACAGCAGTTCCTCCTCAAAGGCCGTGCTATTCAATATATTTAGCAATCTTTTCCAAAGTAAATACTTACTGATTTATAGTGGGTATGGGTTCCTTCCCTTTTCCATACCTTTGTCAGGGGTTTTATCATTCAGAATGTGAGTTTAAACTGCACAGGTCTGCTATCTTTGTAGCTTGGGCAGGTGGTGAGAAGATTGCAGTGAGAAGATATTTTGATGGCAAGTTGAAGTACACTGGATAGCACTTGAACTTGCTGATGGTCTAACATGAACCCTGGTGTTGGAGTGGGAACCGACAAAACTAATTTTAAGTCTGAACAATTGTCCTACAACCAGAGGGTGGTAGTGGTTCTAACAAACTTATAAACACTGGTTCTAACTGGTGAGCCTCTTAGATTTCAAAGGAAATCATGCTGATTGGATAGTTTGCAGTTAGTAAGCATCAGTGAAACAGGTGAACAGAAGAACAGGCACTGCTTGCCTACATAAGGACATGCCTTACCAAAATTATGACCACCAAATCTAAACAATCTACTGATGCAAATTTCCTTTTCTTGTGACCAAATATGATTTTTAAAATGCACACTTTTGGTTACCAAACTCTGTCTTTAGCTCAGCAGAATGGAGCATTCTGCTCTTCCTCCTGAAATCAGCCCACAGTGGTGGGTCAATATATTTCCCTGATAAAGAACATAAACTTATTAACATATGAGTAATACATATCAGTGTGATGTTGCAGCAATGTGGGGATTTTGTACAGCAGCTGATATTCCCAGTGACCTTGTAATATGGATGAAATCCAATATTAGAACCTGAAAGGGGTTATTAGGGAGAGGGGAGGGAAAGCCTTGCAAGATTCTTTTGCACAAGTGGCCTTTGTAGAAAGAAATAAGAAATGAAATCCAGCCACCTGCTGCAAGGCATGGCTATCCAGGCACCAGTCTGACCCCCCCCCCCTCACTTGACCTGCTATGACACCACCCAGGCTGTACACATAATGCAACCCAAACATCTGATCTTGCAAACCGCACTGGAAAGTGTGAGCAAGTACATTGGCACATCCCTCACGTACTATGCTGCAATGTTTTCTTTCTTTCTCCATTGGATTGAGCCATTCTGCAGCAGGAGCTTTTAATAGACTGAAAGAAAAGAGATCTATCACAAGACTGCCCTGGTCTTGCACCCTTCTTCTGTTTTAAGCTGGAGTGACCTCAGAGAGCACAAGACTAGTCCTCCTGCCCGGCCCTTTTCAAACCCAAGCCTGCCTCAAAGGAGTCTTGTTTTCTTGCTGGCTTTCGCACACCAAGGCACTGTTGTGTGACTTTAACATTGTAAATTATGTCTGTTTAAGAAAATGTCAGTGTTTTTTAAAAACAGAATAACAAGAACTGTGGAAAGGCCGGGCTGTGCATTTTACTCCCAAAGTTTGAATGCAAGGAGAATGGTACATTCATCATTCTAAACCAGCAGGAAAAGAGACGAAAGATGGATGCACAATGCAACTTCAGTCCCAAGTAACGTGATAGCTGTTTCTTTTCTTTAAAGCAAGCTTATCTGGGACATGTTAGTGCTCATAATCTGACATCTGAGGTACTATCAATGCAGGTCTCTACTTACAAGCAACTGAAATGTTGAAAAGCCTCTTTCTTAAAAATTGAGGCTGTTTCCATATGATATACTATCTTAACCAGGGGGTTGCTTGGGGTAGGAGCATTTTGTGGTCCTCCAAATAGGATGACATGGGCACCCCATTGCCAGCTGTTTTTATGTTTTCCCTCCTTGAATCAACGTCATCAATTTTTTTTAGTTTTACCTATGTCAGGAGCAGTCATCTGACTATGCTTGCCATTGCATTGGCTTTAGGCTTACTATATCCTACATACTGGGGTATTTAACGTGAACATAGCTCTGTGTGTATTTTGGTTTAGTGAATATTTCAGGACAATAGTGCAAATTGCTTCTTGCCTGTTGGTTCCCCCCCCCCCCCCGCGGCACACACCTTAAGGCCCGTGTGATGATGATTGGTTGCCAGATCCAGAGCCCATGCAGGTGTACACCCTGATGAAGATGGAAGATGGGAAGGTAGGACCCAGGGAAGTCTGAGCTCAGTCCCTCCAATTGTCCCTATTTTCCAGGTATAGGCCCGGATTTACAGAAGCTGTCTCGGTTTCTTATTTGATCCCGGAATGTCTCGCTTTTCCTTAAGACGTCTGTATTTTCACCAGAGTAATGTTGAAGGGTATGATAGGACGTCCCTATTTTCATTGGAGAAATGTTGGAGGATATGGAGTTATGCCACCCCCGAGCCAAGGAGATGAGTAAATTACAACCTTTAGAAGGCACCAGAAGGCAGGGAAGTTTTTTTTTTAATGTTTCATATTTTATTATGCTTTTATTTATGCTGGAAGCTGGCCAGAGTAGATGATGCAGCCCAGTCAGATCAACAGAATAAAGGTAAAGGGACCCCTGACCGTTAGGTCCAGTCGTGGCCGACTTTGGGGTTGTGGCACTCATCTTGCTTTATTGGCCGAGGGAGCCGGTGTACAGCTTCCAGGTCATGTGGCCAGCATGACTAAGCCACTTCTGGCGAACCAGAGCAGCGCACAGAAACGCTGTTTACCTTCCCGCCGGAGTGGTACCTATTTATCTAATTGCACTTTGACGTGCTTTCAAACTGCTAGGTTGGCAGGAGCAGGGACCGAGCAACAGGAGCTCACTCTGTTGCGGGGATTCCAACCGCCGACCTTCTGATCGGCAATCTTAGGCTCTGTGGCTTAACCCACAGCGCCACCCACGTCCCAACAACAGAATAGGATGTCCCTATTTTCATCAGAAAAATGTTGGAGGGCATGTGAGTTGTCTTCTGATTTCATCATGGATGATGGAGCTTTGGCACTGGCAGTGTAGGGTGTGGAGCTGGCTGAGGAGGAAGGTTTAAGGGGTGCCTGAAATATATGGTTTGGACATAGCCTTAAAAGTAAACGGGAGGTGAAGAAGGTGACTATATTTTGTTGAGAACACAAAAATAGTAGCAGCAATGGAAAGGAAGCTGTGAAACTTACTGAACACAACTAATACTCTGTGTGTGTGTGTGTGTGTGTGTGTGTGTGTGTGTTTTGGAACGACAGCCTAAAGGATAAATGAGAATAAGCCACCGTGGTAGTGACAAGTAAGAAACCTCCTCTTCGAATGGAGATGCATATTATATCAGATGTGACTTCAGTAAGTACAAGGACTGGAATTTTCTGCATAAATAGATAATAGAGGACAGAGGCTCTAGAGCAGAGATAAAAAGCTGAGTAGGTGTGACAAAAACCTGCTTCTCTTATGCTTACAAAGCCCAGGTCAAGCGCATCAACTCTAGGGGGTTGATGTGTCTCAAACCCCAGCAAATTGGGGGTGGGGATTGTCTGCAACAGAAGAGGAGAGTTAACTGTGAATAGGGTTAAGTGGTGGAAGAGGAAAGTCCCCAGCAAGAATTAGTATGTCTGCAGCTGATCATTTTATTAAAATAATGAATACTTTATTTTGTTTTCAATGGCCTGAAGACATGTATAAAGTTGTTTATGAGTTATTTAAAGATGGGGTTGAATGGAGACTCTGTAGTCATAGCAGTCTGTTTGGAATTCTTGTAATGAGAGGTCAGATGTGATGCAGCAAGGAACACACAAAGCAGGGAGAAAGAGGGATGGAGATCCATTTATAAAGGTCAAGCGATCAGATTTTTCTTAGCGGGCACATGTGGTTCTAGTTTGCTCGTATTTTCCAAGGGCTTGTTCTCACAAGCTTCTATTTCTCATATCATAAAAACGATGGTAACAAGGTCAATGATAAATTGCCTTACTCTGGATTTGTTTCCATCATCTTTCTTCCAGCTGCTCCAGTCACTGCCTATGCTCCAGTGAATCTTCGCTTCCATCAGCGTTGATGCATTGTGGCAGAATCACCTTATTCATAACTCCCCTCCTAAAAAAAAAAGACCCATGCCCATGATAAGATTCTTACGATAGCTCTTTGGATGGAGCTGATAAATGCACTGAATCAGACTTGTCCTTTAGAAGTAGTTGCCAGCCTTTTTCTTTCGGCGAGAGTGTCATAAGTCAGGTGCAAAATATGTAGCAGTGCTACTCTACTGTTCACCGGAGTACATTCGTCAGCCACTCACGCCTTATAGTTATGCAGTCACTTCTCAGGACTACTGTATAAAATGTGACTTGAATTGGCATTGACAAATATTGTCACAGTGCACCTTCTTTCCTGGCAGTAGAAAATGAACATAAGAAGAGGCTGCAGGATCAGGCCAAAGACCTATCCATTCCAGTATCCTGTTCTCACAGACAGTGGCGTAGCATGGCAGGGGAGGGAGGGGCTCCCGGGGCAATTGGCCTGGGTGCAATTTTTATTTAGGGGTGTGCCTCTGCAGTTGCTGCCCTGCCTGGAGGCACTCCCTGCACCACCTGCCCACCTAACTTGAGCAGCAGCATGCTGAGCAGGAGCTGGGAGAGAACAGGAGGAGGACAGGCCCTTTCATCCCTCGGTTGCGTGGCATCCCGTGCTGGTGGGGAAGGCAGGCGGACAGCGAGACTCACGGTGGAGTGGCACCCCAGCCCAAGGAGGCTCATGCATGTCCTGCCACTGCTCTGCAGCTCTGTTCGGCAGCAGAGGCCGCAGTTAGGCAACACAATACTTACTTTAGGAGGTACGATACTTGCCCTGGACGCTGACAAGCCACGCTATGCCACTGCTCACAGATGCTCTTGGGAAGCCCACAAGTAAGACCTGAGTGCAACAGTACTCTTCCCACAGCAACTGGTATTCACAGGCATACTGAATAAAGATTGAGCATTGGAAATGCCTACCAAGAAGAAACAGAAATGATCAGTTGTTTCACCACTTGTTTAATATCTGAGCTATTGCAGTGTCTCTTCTCCTGGCTTACTCATCTCTCACGCTCAAGCTCCCTTTTCTGTTTTCATTTCTGCTGTTCATCATTGCTCTTCCCACTGGGCAGTCTGAGTACAAATCACCTCTGTTTCCTGCATCTTCACTGCTATAGAGACTTCTCTGTATTTTAGGAACACTCCCCTATCCACGGCCAATCTTCCTTCCTTTCTGCTTTGATGTGGATCTCTGTTACACACTAAACAGATAAAAGCGCTTGTTCAGGGGTCCATGGTCACAATTCCTCAGGCACTAGACTGGCAGAAAGTCATATTAATTACAGTAGCCTTTGCAGAAACTGCTCTCAGCAGATTAGATCCCACATAGGAAGAGAACCTTTATACGCTCCTCATCAAGTCGACACAATTTAGCACTGTTCATAATTGGAGTGGCTCAAGCTGTTGCACGACAGAAGCATAAAAATATGAAATTTATTTTCCTGATACTAAATATTTCAAGTTCTTGTTTTAAGTGTTCAGAAAGTGGTCATGACCCGAGGCGCTTCAGACACATGTAATAGTATAATACACTAGCTATTTCATTTTTTTTAAAGAAAGCAACTGATACAATTTTCATTCCTTCACAAACCTTCTAAGTGTACAGCAAATTGTCTCCCAAATGAACAAACCAACCCCACAAGCAATCAGGTTTCGCTCTGAAAACACTTATTTAACTGTTTCTTATTATTATTTATATATGCCAGCAAATTGTTAGACATTTTAGCAGTCCATAAGTAAAGCAACTTCATTTCATATTCATTATGCTTCTCCAAGAAATATATTAGGTGCTATGTGTAGCAATTTTTTACATTAATAACATGATTATTGTGACCCTTCAGCTTTTCAAATACCATAGATAAATATAGATAGATGATAGATGGATAGATGATAGATAGATGATAGATATAGATAGATGATAGATAGATAGATAGATAGATAGATAGATAGATAGATAGACAGATAGACAGATGAAAAAAATAATTCAGTCTGGAAAAACCTGTTGGACTACTGAGGCTTTATAAGATGTCCATAGGGTCAAACATTATTAAGTATAAACATAGCCAGGGAGCCCATCTAAAGCACTGGGGCCAGCGTTGAAAAGGCTATGCTCTGACAACTCACAGATATTTTCAGAAATAGGGCAGGGAGCAGGGAAAAGGTTTTTTCTGGGTTATGCAAGACCCGTGGTGTGTTTATTAAAACTAACACTTAAAATATGCTTAGAGATAGTTGATGCCATTGCTGCAGCATAGGCTGAAGAGGAAAGAGCTATGGCTAAGTGGCAGAGTATTTGCTTTGTTTGGAAAAGGCCCTGGGTTCAATCCCCAGCATCTCTAGCTAGAGCTGAGAGACAACTCTGTCTGCAACTTTGCAGAGCCTCTGCCTGCCAGAGCACAGAGCTCTGCCTTTTTCCAGAGCACAGTACTTGAGAGGCCTTCTTTGCAATGCATGCGAATGAGGTGATGGTGAGGCTCCCAAGTTTGCTTGCGACGTATTATGATAGTCAGAGAGTGAGAAAAAGAAGCAATAACTGGATCCTTCTTTTCTCTTCTTTGATGGTACCATTAAAATAGTATCACTTCTTTGCAAGGTTGGTTAAATGTTGCATTTCATCTGGCTGAAAATCTTTTGTGAAAGCTCGGGGTAAATCTGTGCAGTCAGAAGTAGCCACCACCAAGTTCAACAGAGTTTACACCCAGGAAACTATGCACTAGATTACATTTATGCTGATCATAATAAATAGGGTACTGTGTGCTATGTGCTCTTTGATGTTCGCAGGCAGTACGGCCCACCTGTGCAGGTTACTTTATTCTGTTTTTGGGGGAATGCAGCACTTTAGCCAGTGATGGAAGGGAAAGAATTTTTTGTGGTCTAGTAACATGAGTAAAAACAAGAACTAGTTGCAGAGAGAAATTGAGACCTTATAAAACTGTTGTGGGCCTCCCTCTTGGGAAGGGACATGCCAATCCCCTTCTACCTGTTGTCAAACAAATGCAGACACCCCAAGTGTCCCTATTTTCCAAGATGTCCCTGATTCAGAGAAGCTGCCCCGGTTTCAGATTTGATCCCGGAATGTCCCACTTTTCCTTAGGATGTCCCTATTTTTGTTGGAGAAATGTATGGAGTTATCTGACCCCACCAAGCCACCTGAAGGCAATCCTGTATAGGGAAGTTTTTAAAAATATTTAATGTTTCATTTTGTTTTTATATATGTTGGAAGCTGCCCAGAGTGGCTGGGGCAACCCACTAAGATGTGTAGGGTATAAATAGTAAAATTAACATTATGGAATGGGACATCATTATTTTCATCAGAGAAATGTTAGAGGGTATGCAAATAGTATGTGATATGCACTCCAGAACACACACCAATTGTACATATAACTAACACTGCCCATGTGATATGCAGGTGTTTTAGTTTATAACTTTCTCCTCACAGACAGCAGCCAGATTTCCCAAGAGTTTATGCTCCACGGTTTCTCGGCAAAAAGAAGAGACATTGTACAGGCTCACAGACCCTGGCTGTTGATAAGTGTATTTGTTTTCATCATTTGAATTTTTTTTTAAAAAACAACAAAACAAAGCAAGATCTTCCGTTGTGTAAATCAGCTGGGCAGATGTTCTCAACACTGTTCCTTGGCCCGTGAAAAATGTGTGAGGTTTACATAGTGGCTAGACCATCTCAGTCTCTGTGTTATGTTTCTACTAATCCTATGATACCTTACAGTCTACCACTGTGGTTCATAAATCAGTTAAGGCAGAGCACAGGAGCACAGGATATAGTGCACTAAGTACACCTTGTCATACTGGGCTCCTGTGAAAATAAACCAACTTATGAGTAGGGGTGGGGGAGAAATTTGAAACAATATGCAATTTGAAACACAGCCATTTATGATGTTGCTTTATGCTGAGTCGGACCATTTAAACCAGCATTGCCTATTCTGACTGGCAGCAGCTATCAAATATATCCAGCCTCTCTCAGGTAGAATATGTTGAACTTGAGGGCAAATACTTTGAAATAATGCATTTAGGATTACCCCATCTTTCATTTCATTCCATTTATTATATTTCTGTGCTGCTTTCCACTCACACAAATCACAAAGCGACTCACAAACAATAAATAACAATAACATAATTAATTACAATAACAGAACCTCAGAAATTCAACATAAGTCATATAGTCATTTTGTTGACTATATTAACAAATCCTCACATTCTATAAAACACTATTAACAAGACAGCTTTTAAAAAAAAGCTGAACAGCACAAGCATATAAAAGTCATATTATAAGATGCACAGAGCGCTCATAATCCACAAAGCCAATAACCAAAAACAAACTTGGCACTGCTGAATTCACACACACACACACACACACACACACACATTCCTCACCCATACGACCACTAATCTTCTACTCAGCTCATCAAAAGACACATACACATAATGCCCATGGCAGCAATTTCATTCTGAAGGCTCCTAGGACTTGAGGGTGGGGTAAAGCAACTGGAAAAACTATTGCCTGATGGTCAGCACAAAGTCTCTCTCCTCTTACAGATCTTCCTCTGGAAACAGCTCCCTTACCAAAGTTCCCTAGGGCTGAAGGGTGGGACAAGGCAAGTAGAAAAGCCTTAATGATTTTAGTGAGCCCAACACTCTCATCCTAAACAACTATCTTTGGAAGTAACATCCATAAAACTGAATAGGATTGAGTGATCAAAATGTAAGATAGTTTGTACATTATGAGCTGAAATTATAAAACGTTATCCAAGGGGACGATGCAGCACAGGTGGATTTCAGCACAGCTTCACAAAAGCCAGAGGGAGCTACCACAGCTGCAAGTAGTAGCTGTTGTCCTCTGAGCAGCATGCCATCCCTTACACATGTTTTGAGCTGTATCTTTGATCAGTGTATTCAATGCAGTGAGGCCCCCACAATCTTTGAGAGGGAGTAGACAGATAAATCTCTGGAACAGGCTGTAAGTGCCCTAAGGTTTTATAGCTAAGGAAGCAATCGCTTTCCCAAAGACCTGAAACTCACAAACCTAGCAACACCTGTAGAGGCCGGTTCTTCACTAGGAAGTTTTCTTGGGATAAAATTTTCTGTGGTATTTTTTGATTCCTCTCTGGAGTTTTGTGACATAATTCCAAGCAAAACAATATGACATCGACATGATGTACAGGAATCTTCTCGTTTAAATTTCCTTGGCTCAGCTTTGTGAGCTAGAGAAGGGAAAGAGAGAGACACTGGAAGATGATTCATACTGTTTATAAGAACTTCCTCCTTCTAGTGAACCATGGATGTGTCAGAAAAAAAATTGAAACTTTCCTTGCAGATATGATTTTATTTTGTTTAAAATTTCTTTAAGAGCTCGTGCTGGAGCTCAACAGGACAGATCTGGCTGACTGAAAGAAATTGCACGATGGGTTCCACTGCATTTGTCCTTGCCAGTAATAAGGCCATGTAGCCAATTTTCTCTACAAACCCTTCCCACTGTCTTCACCTCTCATTCTGACTCCATTAAACAATGTTTTCTTTTCTTTTTCAGGAAGAGGGCAAAGATGTTTAAACCCTGATCCAAAGCACATTTAACTGGAACTAAATCCACTGTTTTTCATGCAGCTTAAGATGCCTTTCTCAGTTACACATGGCTCTTCTTAAATATATAAATAAAATTTGAAAAGGATTTGTGCTCCAATTATGGTTGCCATTTGACTACAGGGGAAAAAATATTCCACCTTTTTTTTGGGGGGGGGGGAGGGGAGACGGGAGGATTGAGCCTGCTGCAACAAATGAGTCAAACTTAGCAACTTAAGGATTTTGCCAGGCTTGCCTAATATTTGTATTTGCAGTTGGAATCCATTCATTGTTACTAATAAACTTAATAAATGGGACATTTTCCTCAGCAAAATAAAGCACTGGGACATTTTCCAGAAAGCAATTGTGTTTTGGACGTTTTCCCACCCCACATCAGGGACTAGGCCCTAGGATATAAACACAGGCTCGGCCTCCCATTTCTGTCAGCTCCCGACACAGGGGCAAAGAGAGGTTTGTTTGCTTGTTCATTAAAGTATCGATATACTGCCATATCATAAAATATCAGGGTGGTGTACGACATTAAAACATAAAATCTGTTCCTGCTTCAAGTCTTTCATACTGGTGGTTGGCGCCCATTCTGAACAACTGGTATTCTGAAACAAAGTGCCTTCAATACCAGTGCTGGAACATAGCCATCAAGTCACTGATGTCTTGATCCTCCATGAATTGTTTAATCCCTTTAAAGGCCATCCAACTTGGTAGCCATCACTGCTTCATGCGAGGGCAAATGCCATTGATTATCTATGTAGTGTGTGAAGAAGTGCTTCCTTTTGTCTGCCCTAAATCCCATCACCCCTTCTCTCAGGCCTTCCCATATCTCCCAAGTACCTCAGGAAAAACAGGATATCCTGTTTTTTGGTGAGAGATCATGGTGGCCATTTTGGGTGCCATGATATTGCGTGGACATTTTTGGGGGCCATATTCTCACTCAGCACCCAAAAACACAAGACCTCATCCTGAAAGAACACTTTTCCAGGTTGAGAGTGCGGTGCGGGTCTGTGACTCACCCAGGAGCACATCCTGGAAGATGCTTGTCCTGGTTTTGGCTCCAGAAAAGTTGGATGTTATCCTTCCCCTCCCAAGTTTCCCACATGCACCACTCTAGAGCCACATCTTTACTGTGTTTTCTCTCTTTACATGATGGTTTAGCAAGCTATGTGCACTGAAGAAAGACTCGCTTATGGTACTGAAATGCAGTCCCCAGCCTGCACTCTGAAGTGCTGTAGTCCCAACAGATCTATTCCATGTGATTATTTTTTTTAAGGGTAGATAAGTTCTGGCATTGCTTTGAATACAATGGAGAACTAAAACCTTTCCATTCTGCCTGAGAAAATGTTCTACCTTAAGCCTTTTGCAAATGGAACAATATCATGGGTTATTAATTCAGCTCCTGCGAGGTAACGAAGAACTTCCAGCCTGCAAAGGCTCAAGCCAGAACAAACAGAATTAATTATTTCAGATGATCGCAGCTAGCTATCTTTATGATGCATTTTTTCATACTTTCATAGAAGGCGGTACCCTTTGCTGTAATTAAAAGTTAAGCTTGTATTGCTGGAGTAGATTCTCATCTTCCACACCACATAAAGTGGGCAGAGGGAGGCTATTCTAAGGTTTTGTGGTATTCTGTAAAACTCTATACAGTGGTTTGTATTTTTGTTTTATCTCATTTGAAGTTTGAGCACTTCTGTCATGTTACATAACTGAAGTTACAGCTTTTTAGCTGTCATGACTTGGGTTCACTGGGTGGCTTAACAAATGCAATGAAAAGCATATGCACAGCAAATAAATGTGAATATAGGCTACTATTTTTCATAGATACTAAACATTTCCTCAGTGAACATGACAATGGGTATTCCTCATATCTGAAGAATAGTAGGTAAATTCAGGGGACTGATTTGTAAATCTGGGGACTGTCCCTGGGAAACGGGGACGTCTGGTAACCTTATATAGCAACAGGAAATTTCTGAAGTCTGGCAGCCAAAACGTGTGTGTGTGTGTCTATATACGCTAAGGATGAGGGAGGAATTTCATTTAAGTCTGCATTTACGGATAAGTTTACCTCATTTGCCCTTCCTGGAAAAAATATACAAACTGATACACATCCATCTTTTGAAATCCACACTTTTCTGGTTTTTGTGGTGCAGTTCTCCAGCCAAATAATGCATCTACTAAGGGAAAGTGTGCATTAGTGAAAATTTATTGTACTAGGGTGAATTGCTTGTAAAAAAACATTCATATTAGGCAAAATTGCATAAAACGTGTGGTTTAGGAGATATACTAACTAAAATGTTGACAATTTTTAATGAGGACTTAAAACATCAGAAACTGATGTGAAAATGTTAAGAACAGAATTAAGATTGAGAAAAGTGGAGAAACCAAAACTGACAGATTTGTCCATACCTAGTACACCCACCCACACAAATTACTTGATTTGTAGTATTAGCAAAAAGTCCCTTTTGAGTTTCCAGCCTCAAACAAAGAATTCTGCCATGACCTCACTTAGACTGGCTTGTTGTAAGAAATTCTCATGCTGCATTCTTTGAACTAAGTGGGACTTGGGGTAGTATCCCACACTGCTGTTTTTGGACTGCAGCAGACCTCTGCTTGTGCAACAGAACTTTCCCCTCACCTCCTCGTCTCTCCCCTTTCTTGCAGCCCCAAGCCCCTGAACAGATGATGAGGACTAGCACAGTGTTTCCCAACCTTGGGCCTCCAGCTGTTTTTGGACTACAACTCCCATCATCCCTAGCTAGCAAGACCAGTGGTCAGGGATTATGGGAATTGTAGTTCAAAAACAGCTGGAGGCCCAAGGTTGGGAAACACTGGACTAGCAAAAAGAGGAGAAGAAGGGGAAGTCCTCTTCTGTGAGTGGAACTCTGCACTTGCAGCACTGTATAAAGCCCCCAGCTTCAAGTAAATAGGTGTGGGGATTGCACTGAATATCTCCATTTCTTCTCTGCAAAGTACACTCTGTACCCTGCCAGTGATTCCAAAGTACCTGGTGAGAGAGCACCATATCTTATACAGAGTCAAGACCAATGATTTGTTTAGCTCAGTATTATGAACACTGACAGCAGCAGCTGCTGTGCCAATGTGAGTTCTGAGGCTCTGCAGAATTGTTACCAGATGTGGAGCAGGGCCAGCAGCAGATTCCTCACTTAGGATCTTCAGGGTACCATTATTGGAAGGCTATGATTTACAATAGTATTTCAAACATGTAAGTCATTTTGGGTTCTCAAAATGATTTACAAGTATAAAACAGTTGTCACAACAACAACAACATTATTATTATTGCATGCAACCCCCATCTCCGAGTGGTGAGAGATTCCTGGGGTTCCAAGCCCTTACCCAGGGTTTGGTTTCGTTTGAAATGAGGGGCAATGGAGACTGTGGTGTCTTTATGATATATGGTTTATTTACACTTATATACAACCTGAACCTATGATGGAGCACTTCACAGAATTAACACCACAATCTCATCTTATGCTGGAGTACTTTCCTGACTATCATGCACATCTGCAAAATTGTGTAAATGAAGAACAAGGGTTTTTTTATTAGCTTTGTTTTCTGCCCTTCACCTGAAGATCACAGGGTGGTTCACAACTTAAAAATACCCCAAGAGCAACCCTGTATGACAATCCTTACCTTCTGAATCCAGCCAGCGCTAAGTGAGTCTTGCCCTTCCCTACTGATACAAAGCAGACAGAGGTTGCAACAAGGCTCCTGCAAGATATGTAGGGTTTCCCCCTTGCTCTCCCATATTTGGGATTTTTGGTGAACTGCTAAAAGCTGTGATTGTACAAGGGAAAGCAGCATACAATGTGATCTGTATTATTTACTGCAGAGTCTAATTTTGTTACAGGCACCACCAGCAGGACTGCTCGGCAGTGTTATTTATGGATGGCAGCCTTTGAGCATTCCAGTGGTGTCTTCCTTCACCTTCTTTTCTGTGTAGTGTTGCATATACATAAAATTAATATTTATATGCAGCTTGGCAGTACAGCACAGGATGAAATGCCTCAAGAGCAATTGATGCTCCAGGTTCTTTTTCACCTCAGGAAGTTCTTTTCAAGGAAAAAGCGATGACAGTGATGCTTCAGAAACTTGATCTTGGTATTCACATGCAACATGAGTGCAGAGTGGTAGTAAGCCTTGGGCTTTGCAGTTTTGATGGTGATGATGACTTGGAGGGAAGAAGAATCCAGAGGTTAAAAAATGCAGAAAACACAGTGTGATGTGCTTAAAACGAAGCCCCTTTCCATAGCTAAAACGTTAACAGAGTGGAGAACATCTTCCTCTTACAGAATTTGGGCTTCTGTTTGTGTGAAGCTGACAACCGCTTTAATCTGCGAGTTTTAATCTATTGGCTGTGTTAAACAAGAGTTTGAGGAAACTCTGGTGCTCTGGCTACCCCAGAACTTGACATTCTTGCACACGGTTAAATGGATTTCTTTGCCTCTTTAAAGTCATTTTGAGTCAGAAAGCTATCACGTGAGCCTGTTCCATCTTCATTCTCTCTTTTTGCCTCCCATTTTTTCTTCCTTCACCTTGAATCAAAAGATCTATTCAGCTTGTGACCAGATGTGAGCAATCACAGCTTGACACACGGTACAAATAACACCTACACCAGGCATCTACTTTTGAATTGGAAAGGAGCCCTTGATGTGCACAGGAGATTGCTCTGGTTTATGTAACTTGCACATGAACAGTAGTAGGCATCAAGTGAGAATTACATGTGAGGATCTCTCGACAGCAAGCCCAGAGGCAATCCTGAGCTCCCAACTAAATGAAGGCAGCCATTTCAAAATGGAGCTGGGGTCAGAGGCCACGGTTCAGCCTGATTGTATAAGTGGTCTAATATGTTCTGTAAGTAAAGATCAGCCAAAGGAAGAAAAAAAAAAGGAGTCTGCATTGAAACCCAAATTAACATTTGTTTTCATTTTTCAGCAACTGCAGAACACACAGGGGTCATTGAACTGCTGGGACTGACACTATTTAGCATTCATGATCTGGAGAAAAATAAAGTGCTAACCTCTGACCTTTCATTAGAGTGTAGCCTAGAGTAATGGCGGGGAGCAGGGACAGTTTGTGACTGAAAATAAAGCATAAAAGGACTATTCCCTATTAGAAAACTGAGCTTATTCTGTTAGTAGACACAGGGAATTTAGTGTTCTAACAGTAAATGGGGCCCATATGATGCTTGTGGGTGTTTTGGTAATGTGAATAGTTTATAAAAGTCATATCATAGACCATTTCATCTGGTACTTTTAAAGTTTGCCAAATACAGTAACTGTGGTCTTTTAAAATAAAAATATAAATCATAATTTGGTTTTCTTTTTCTCTTCAAGCACTGCACCTTGATTCTCTTTCAGGAAAATGGTTTCACCAAACAACTTCAAAGTAAACACCTGTCATTCATACATCACAGTCAGAACTGTACAAACGTTCATGAGTGAACTGTCACATTATGGAGCAGCAAGCAGCTACAATACCCTCCCCGCCAAACACACAATTCAACATGACAGGATTCCTCACCGGTCTTGAATGCCTGATCACAACATTGCAAACATACTACTGTTCTAGCTAGTGTTCTAGATCCAGTTTTGAACTGGTGTGAACAAATGCCACAGAAGCCAGAAGACTTAGAACCCACTCCTGATAAAATGAAGTTGAAGAATTGTTTTGTATATTTCATGACAACTTGAGGTTTCTATACAAGGGGGAATAGAATATCTCAGATGTTGAAATTTGGCAATGGGATACACAGCTTTTCTCACTCAGTTACCTGTGCCAACGCTTCCTAAGTTGATAGTAGCTGAAAATTGCTACCATCTGTTGGCTGCTTCAGTGCCAAAAGGAGATGGTGGTTGCTATTAATCTCTTACTGTACCACTGTTCATCAAAACATAGAAACCCTATCATGCTTGGTGTGAGCTTCTAATAATTTTCTATGGCTTCAGCTAGCAAACAAAACAGGTATGAGTTTCAGTTGTTTCTGTAGCGTGAATTGTTATGAGTGAGTAAGGGTGGCTCTACACATGTGTAGAGGTGCTAGATGGCCAAGGTGGAGGTAGAATGGACTGAACCACTTCTGACAGCAGATGGGGGGATACCACCTCTTCTCTATATTAAATCAACAGCAACCATAAATCTCAGCAGAGCAGTGGATCTTTTTGTCAGATTCTTGGTGTGCTTTTACATGTCTCTGTACAAACCAGGGAAGTCTACATAAGGATTTCTAATCCAGGCCAGTTGCTGTCATACGGTATTCTTGAGAAACAGTTGTGGCACCACCAAACTATATCAAGCTATCAAACCTTAGAAGCTTCAGATAATTCAGATTGTTTCCAGGGCATACAGGAATCTAGGTTGATAGTTTTTGACCTTTTCAGATCCTGACCTCCTTTGGCATGTATTAGTATACCCTTTTTTGCTGCCTTCCTCACTTTTTGTCCTTGTTCCCATTTCTCTCTTCCTCAGGCTCTTCTCTTCTCTTAAATTTAGAGGCCTAAAAGGGGGGGGGGAATGGGTGGTGATGATACTGGTATGACTCACCTTGTCCCACCCAGGTGTTCTGGGATGCTTGTCCTCTAATTCAGCTTCATTCCACAAAAGGCCTCTTGTGTGGTGCTTCAGTTTAAGTTGACAATTTTGTCCTAGAAATCACTGAACTGCAATTATATTGATTTCTCTTACACAGGCAATAAGCAATTTCTAGTGACCCAGAGTAGATGTAAGGGACTAGCAGAACTCTGATGAGTGTGCATCAGCAGGAGAGGAGGTCAACAATTTGTGGGGAATGGCACTGGCCAGGCGGCAAGAGTCAGCGGCAGGGGAAGCTTCAGAGCTAGAAAGTAGAGCGCAGGATAGGTTGAAAGATGAGGAGGAAAAAGTAGGTCAGGCAGGTGAAGGGCCAGGTGCTCCCCCTCTTCTGCACCACTGTTGCCCAGAACCAGGAGGGGATTGGAAAAGGACGAGCAGAGGGTGTTTCTACACAGCCAGGGGCAGGCTCAGAATTGGGAACCACCTGCACCCAACAGGATGGATTTCTGGATATCTTGTTGTAACTAGGCAAGCATCCCCCAGTTCCATCTGAGCACTGGACATAGTGGTTGATGCTGTGTCCCACCAGTGAACCAGGTACATGCTTCCAAAGTCTTATCCAGCATTAATGGGATGTCAAAGGGGATGTTCAGTGCTAGAGTTTTAGATACAGAAGGTCCTGGGTTGAATCCTCATCAGCTCCTGGTAGAACTGGCAGTGTCCCTTCCCTGCCTGTAGTCCAGTAGAACAACTATGCTCATCAGGGCAGATAATGGTGGGCAAGATGGACCTACAGTACAAGGCAGTTTCCTCTGTTCCTAAGCACTGCTCCCCTAACAAAGCTTTTCATTACATTGTTTTGTTTTCAGTCAGCACATTCTTCTGCCCTTCTTCATACAGGGATAATGCACTTGGATAATATCAGATTAGATGGCACAGTTCCAGGAAGTCTGAGGCAGCTGTCCAATTGGTTGTTTTCTTTTGTTTTTTGGTAACCCTCAGACTGGTTTTACAACCTTCTTGCAAAAGTCATACTTAATGGCAGAGTAGTCAAAACACCTCACTATCCGAAGATAGAATATACCAGAACCATTCTGCTCTGAGCAGAAATGTGCCTGTATGCTTGATTTAGTGCAGTGGGAGCTCACAAAGCCGATAGATTAGATAGAAATGTACCAACTGTGCTTGTCAAAATACACTCGTGCAGAGCTCACTGCCAGATACCTTTTGAGGGAAGGGGCTTCTTGTATGTTTCCATAAGTCTGTTTGTGTTTCTTTTTCCATCTTGACAAAATTATGCTAAGTAATCAATAAATCTTGGCTGTAGCGCATATTAGAAACACTCCAGCTACCCAAGTCTGCAAGAACATTGCTTGCTGTGCATATTTGCGGCTGATCCACTTTGTCCCTTACACAAGCCATTAGGCACATGCCCCCCCCTCTATAATTACTCATGGGAGGGTTGCCAGTGGTGTGGGGGAATGGACGGTTGCATTGGCAACAGGAAACTCCTGTACATAGAATAGAGTCAGTGGGGAGGAGTCAGTAGATGACCGAATCACCTCCTACTTCAGAAAATATTTAAACTGATTTGCATTATTACAGAACAACAAGAGGGGTTACTAGATCTCGGGTGTAAACTTACTGTCCCTTCTGTGTATGTGAACAATGAAAGGTCTTATCTATACCACAAACCTATACCAGTATGGCTGTCATGGCTTCCACAAAGAATTCTAGGAACTGTAATTTGTTGAGGGTGTTGACAGTTCTTTGTTAGAGCTCTAGCCCCTCTCATAAACCTACAGATCTCCGGGTTCCATGGAAAGAGACGGTAAGTGTCAAATTTGTTTCTGTGGTGTAGATATTCCCAAAGAGGAAAGTGTGATGCAACTCTTTATCCAGCCCTTTGACACCTGAGATGAGTGTTTTCAGGGCCCACTCGAATACATTCCTGTGACGGTCATCTGTTTATAAACTGTTTTTAATTCTGAATGTTAAATTATTGTAACCCACTTTGGAATGTGCTAGTGAAGGGCAAGTAATTGTGATCTCAAATGTAATTTGGTCCAACCCTGCCGTCTATGCAGGAAACCAGCTTCTACAGCATCCCTGATGGGTAGCTGTCCAGACTCTACTTAGAAACCTCTAATGGAGAGTCAACCACTTTCCTTCAACCTTTCCCCACAGAACCTGGCCTCTAGACCACTCACCATCTGTGAATAATTCTAAGGATTAATCTTTAATACCTATTTTTAATACCAGTTATATCTGGCTCCATTTGCTGGTGGCTTCTGCATCTCTCAATAATTCACAAATAAAATTACCAGTATGCCGAAGCAAAAAAATTCAAATCATACATTCCAATTTAATTTGACTGTTTAGTCGATTGCATTGGACATGATCCAGACAAACGTAAGTGTTTTTATGCCTTGCTGATTTCAGTGGGTGAGATTTGAGTCCTTCCTTCCCATTCCCATTGAAATGAGTGAACATTCAAATGGTTTAACTTTGGTATATGCCTGCTACATATTTGGAGGATCTCTCCAAATGACTGGTACCGCTTTACTGTAGAGTAGATTGTGATTTCCCCCATTGGACTTACTTCTAATGAATCCATTCCTGTCACTTCTTAAGGTAGGCTAGCATCTACAAAGGAGTAAAGACAGCTGTTAATTCTTGGTATAGCAACAAACAGGGTAAAAATATAATAGCCGTGAAATGAATTTGATAATATATTCAGTACAACTGATAATTTAGATGATGATTTGCAAATACACCTCCTCACTTACATAGCACAGTCCTTTAGTTCTATCCTACTTCTGTCCTACAGGAAAAAATAAGCTTAGAGCAAGGAGATGGAAACTTGAAGTCAACATGAACTGATGGTGACATGAGCCAATAGCCTGAAAGGTGAAGAAAGGTGGGACTGCTTTCTTAGCATTAAGTATTTTCCAGGGTGTGCTTGCAAAACTGTTGCAGGATTTCCGGAGGGCACTGCCTTGGCATGGGTTTAGGGTGTGCCTGGTTCATTGCTCCAGGTCTATTTAAAGGTGTGGCTTCTCAAAGTGGTTAGGGCTTGACAGAAGTCCAGCGTCTTCATAACAGGTTATTCCTATCTACTTGGAAACTACTAATGTCAGATTCAAGGCCTTGAAGAAGCTATTTTTGAAAAATAAAGGGGCTGCATATTTAAAAGAAAGAAATACAACCGTAGATTCCAGGCCAGACCTTATAGAATCTTAATATATCTCTTAAGGGCACGTAGTTATTTGGCATGCCACACATCACCTATGCAAAAGGCCACACCAATCTTTTCCCTTCTCTTCACAGCAGACATTGAAAATGGTGACCTGCGAATGGTTAGGGTCATTCACAAAAAGTAATTAATGCCAACAAAACCTGCCCAACCAAAAAGCAGTACAATGCCCCCATCCTGCTTTATATACTTCCAGTTTAGCACTAATTATCAAACTAAGATCATGAGCAGAGCCAGAAACAAAGTGTGGGTCAGGGTATTGCTTCTGCAAACATCCACGGATGCCCCCAAAAGAGTCTTCTTTTGAATACTTTTTAAAAACAACATGAAAGTGCTTGTGAGGTGAGAGGTAAGGAAGGAATCCTCATTGCCAAGGCAACTGAGTCAGCGCTCCTTGTTTTGCCTGCCCTGCAGTTCAGCAGTGTTGCGGCATCACCTCAGCAATGAGGATGTTCTCTCTGTGCATCAGTTTCAAATGAGGACAAAGCATTGGCTTTCTTTGCCCTTGGTGACATTGTCACATAGCCAGCACATTTCACATAGGTGTCATGCCTTGTGAATGCTCTCCTTTTACCCGGAAGGTTTTCAACACTGAAAATTGAGTGCAGCACTAGTGGTGACCGAGAGCCATTGTAGTGCAGTGTATAGAGTGAGAAACATAGTCTGGAAACATTTGCACTCAAATCCTGCTCAGTAGGGGCCTCTCAGTTTAGCCTAGACTCCCCCAACCTGGTGCCTCCAGATATTTTGGATAACAATTCCCATCAGCTCCAGCAAACATGGCCAGTGGTCAGGGATGATAGGAGTTGTAGGCCTAAATATCTAAAGGGCATTAGTTTGGCAAAGGCTGACCAAGCCTATCTCTTAAGTTTTCCATAAAGGGAAAATGAGAAGGTGGGTGCACTGCTGCTGGTCCAGACTCCTTGAAGACAGGCTAGGCTCCTTAGCAGTTAAATGGCAGCACAAAAAGATTGTGTAGAAACATGGTCTACTGTAGTGCTAGAAGGCCATAGCACTATTTTCTTGTATTAGTATTTTCACATATTATAGTTTGCCTCCTTGGATGTTTTTGTTTGGTTTTCTGTTTTTATATTGTTGTCAACCACTGTGATATATCGTTATGATACCGTGGTATATAATTATTATTTTTTACAAATAAATAAAATAAATAATGCTTGGACATGTCTAAATAGAACAGCAAAAGAGCTGAGAAGTATGGCTTCCAATATGCTGTCCTGTTGTCTATTTCAAGGAGAGGCCCAGGAATATACTGTTGTCTATATATAGCCTTCTAGCCTCTCTGCTAACCTGAGACTCCCGATACCAGGATTATGTTGTTATTTGAAAGTAGGTTTTTTGTACCTCTCCTCTCCTCTCTCTCTTTACAGTGGTTTGAATACCATAAATGTATGCATAGATTTGCACTCATGGAAGTATTGCCAGATTAATGCAGAGATGTGGAGCACAATCTCTGTGGATAATGCAGAAATAATGTTGTGATTGGAGCCATGAAGAGGGTTCAGAGCTGGTTCCAATGGCAGCTCTGAGGATGTAGACATGGGAGGGATCAGTGCAGCAGGGGCCTCCCCTGCCCCCAACACTATTGGCTGGATCAAGACAGTTAAGCCCCACTGATGTCAGTGGGTCTGCTCTAAGCATAACTAACCCCACTGACCTGGGAATAAGCCCTGTCCAATACAGTAGGACTG